>NC_084901.1:3354000-3680157 GCF_949316345.1 Pungitius pungitius
GGCTTTTGGTCAGAAAGCGCACAATTCTTTGTAAAACATCACATGAATTGCACTAAACAACCCCCCCCCCCCCCTTTACAGTTTTGATGCGCGTAAAATAATCAGGATGTTGGTTTCTGTAATCTGTTTAAATATTGTATTAAAATTTAAAATCTGAGCTTTGAGAAGGGGAAGCGTTTTTCTCTCAGTGTGTGAAAGCGTCCGGAGGGTCGTCTGAGGGGGCTCCTGTGATACAGCATGCATTCCTGCTTCTGTATGGGTGTCTTCACTCGTGTGTGTGTGTGTGTGCGTGCGCTTATTCTCCTTATTTTTCACTGAAAGGTCTCCGGCCCGATCCGAAACGAGACAGCTTGTTCTGTCCGCTCTGCGTCTCCAAGACAACGGCGGGCTTGAAACCGAGGGGTCAGCGGGACGGGGCGACAAAGGGAGAGTGTGTCTGTGCGTGTCTGTCTGTCTCTCTCTCTCTGTGTGTGTGTGTGTGTGTGTGTGAGAGTGTGTGCTGCAGTCCCGAGGATGTTTTGCTGCTGATTCAGAGGTCCGATATAGAACAGGACACCGGTGCTTTTTGTGTTTTTGTCTCAAGGGGACTGCAGTGTCGGTCCAGTGTTCATTTGAATGGAATACCCTGAATGTATTAAATATCTTGAAAAAAAAAAAAAAATGCCACTGACCCGATGAACTGCATGACTCTGTGTTATTCTGTCTCTGTGCCTCTCAGGCCCAACACCCTTCCTTCTTATTGTAGCCTCACGTAGTCTCACCTGGGCACAACTAGTTTTCACCAACTGTGACTGAAACACGTTTGTTGGGGGACTGATTTCCGCGAGTAATACCTATTTGGGGCTTTTTTTTTTGGCCATGCTCAGCAGCAGCGTGAAACGAATGAAGCGGGTCGGACAACGAGAGACGAGGTTGAATTCAATCTTTTCCTGTGACCCGTAACAGATAAGCTTCACGCGGCGGTTTGACACGCTGACACGTGATGGCGGACCTACTGGACTGTAACCATTAGTAGAATGAGGTAAATGTCAAGGAGAGGCGCTTTTATTCCCGCTGGGTGTTGAGTTACGGGTGACGCAGCGGTTTTCTGGGTCACTCAGCGGTGATTTCGTTTTTTTGATACACCCTTAAATAACTTAAACAACCAGCGCATTTGTTGCGTAATCGTTTAGGTTTGGGGGGGCCTGTGACAGGATGCCACGTCACCCTCTTGACCTTTGCCCTCTTGCTTTCCACCCCGCTGAGGACGGACTCTTGTCTGCACTGATGAGCTTCCAGAAACTGCGTCGGCGGCACTTCAGCACGCTCCATTATCTCGTTTACACCTCTGACCCGACCCGATTAACTCGGGATTATCCATTGCTATGAATGGTTGAGTCCTTTTGGGTCTGTAGCTCTATAGCTTTAGAATAATCCTCAATCCATCCAACCAGGAAGCATTTTTTGTGTTACTTTGCTTGTGTCTTTCAGTGAGTGAGTGTGTCCCCTCCCAAATTGGAATTAGCTTCTAGATTTGTCCGTTAGCCAATCGGTGGTCTCGTTCACCCAATCACACACACACACACACACACACATGCGGCCAGCGTGGTCTCACCTCTCTGGTCCCTTCCTTGCTGTGCAGGGCCGCACATGAAGTGGGTCACACTGTACGTGCTCCCTAAAGTCCAGTACAGTGCTGCTATCCATGTGTCCATGCATATTTCATGAGCCCCGCTGTGTGTGTGTGTGTTGCCTCAGTGTGGGAGCGAAGCGGGGACCTCTCACGGTGAAATCTCCCTCAATGTGTTTTTTTCTTTTTTTCTGGGCGGTGAGGAAGAGGAAGAAGAGGGTTGTCTGAGGAAGCCTACAGGGTGGGCACGGGGGGGAAACCCACAGAGAGGATTAAGGGGGGGGTCTAAAATGAAGGCCGAGTGATGAGCTGGAGCTGGAAGGGGGGGGGGAGGAAGGATCATAGAGGAAGATGGAGGGAGATCCCCGTACCGAGAGGGTACACGCAGACGCGCAGCTGCAGGTACGCGAGGAGAATAGCAATGACTGACACAGTGTGTGCGTTGAATGTTAAATTCGGCCTCACACTGCTGCCGCTGACGAACTTCTCCTCACGAAATGAATCCCAACCATGAGGGACTAATTATTTATTTAAGCAAGAGCGAATGATTCCCGAGAGGAAAATTGTGGCATCGTCATCGCAGATAACGAAGCAGTGGAATGTATTCACGTTCACTAGAAATAAGGTCTTATTGAGGGGACTGTAACAAACGCTTCACGGACAAGGTATAGATTGTAAAAGCGCGTCAAATGCATCCAAAGACAATCTCGAGGCCTTTTGTAGCTTTTTTTCGGCTCAAATGGACCTTTGTCCTCTGGCATGTTGGGGCTAAAATTAGCCTGTTTTGTGTGATCCGCGGCATTCCTGCAGGCACAAACACGACCGCATGTCAAGACGGAGGTTCTCAGTGCAGCGCTGGGGAGGCTGGGGGGGCTGAGGGGGGGGGTCTGCACGCTGATGACTTCTCGTGGATCATTCAATATCAGGCTTTTTAAAGGGTCTTTAAATCTATAATGAATAAATATGCCTAGATGATTAACAACATGCCTGCTGTTTTTTAGGAGTGAACATATAAACCTTATTTTATTGTGGTCTTCCATGCCACCGCAGGCTTGAAATGAGCTGTCAGGAAGTGTGAGCAGGGGGGGGGGGGGGGAGAGAGAGAGAGTCACTTTCCAAAGAGTCCATAAGAAATAAGAGGAAGTGACAAACCGACCAGGTGGAGACTGCAGCCTCTCGTCTCGGACATTTCGGCATGTTTGTGTGTGTGTGTGTGTGTGTGTGTGTGTGAGACAGAGAGAAATACAGTTAGAGGAGTACGGCAAAAGGCAGAATTGGAACCGAGGGAGACGTTCACGCCTCTCAAATCGTAAAGAGAGAGCAGCTGAAGCAAAGCAAAGGACACTTCTCTTCGATTCAGAGCGCCTCGTGCACCTCTTCCCTTACCGATAATGGCTTAATTCATGCAGCAACGTGACCCTCTTTGCTTCCCCTCTCTTTGTCTCTGCTGCTGTCTTACACACACACACACACACACACACACACACACACACACACACACACCGTCTCGTGCATGATGCATGTGTCACTACAGGCTTTACGTCCGTTTGGTTACGCACGTTGCTGTAAGTCCACTGCATGTGTTGTGCTCTTAACATCCTTGTTTTTTTACGAGCTCTCCGGGTGTTTTAAAGGACGCGTTTTCTCGCGTCTACAGTGGCCTCCGTGGTCTTACGCCCCGCTGTGTATTTACAGCGTGTTTGCATATGTAATCACGACGCCGCGTTCGGGGGCCCTGCGCGACTGCCCTTCAGATTCACGTGCCGGCCTGTAATTGGCTCTCGTTTGTCTGCACCTTTCCTCAGAGGCGTCGTCCTCCTCCCTGCAACCCGAGGGGGTTCGTGTTGACGTAGAGGAGCACGTTGTGTGTGTGTGTGTGTGTGTGTGTGTGTGTTTACATGCACGCTACCATTGCAGCATGCGTGTCAGTGCGAGGTGGAGAAGTGACGATTGTGACTGGGCCGTGTACTTGTTTTTCTTTTTAAATAAAGAACAGAATAAATCATTTTTAAAGCAGGAGATAAGTATTATTATTATTATTATTATTTAGAGGCGAGGTCCTGCTCTCTGTGTGGGGCCGTTATTTGATTAAGTCTAATTTGATTAAGTCACAGGACCGCTGAAGACCAAACATATCAGGCAAGATGGTAATTATGAAGCCGTGTTAACGGCTTAACACGGCGTCGTGTTAAATGATCTTTAAACCGGACAAACTCATGTGTAATTCATGCAGGAACTATTTTCCTCCTCCCGTTGACTAGCGTACATACTTTCCTGGAATAAGGTCACTTTGAGAGGCGAGTGTTGACCTCTCTACTCGGGCACGTATGGCATTCTGGTGGCGTTGTGTCGCTGATGAATGCAATATGTGAATTAATTCAAATGCTCATCCTCTTCATGTAAAAGTTCTACAACAATAAAATAAGTTTCCAAAGGGATGATTTTAGAGTTTTTATGGTGCAGGAAACGTCCACGAGGATTCATCCCGGGAGGCTCAAAGCAGTTTGATGGGTCTCGGAGCCCAGAAACTCATCGGTACAATCTTAAAAACCTGTTCTCAAGGTCCCAGGTAGCAGGTGGATGGATGCAGGCGCTGCTGTGTTTCCGTGATGTGACGGGATCTTTGTTTCTAACCTTTCAGATGATTTGTTTGGAAAACGCCGCGGAGGATAAACACCGAAGTCTTGAAAGGCACCGGATGTTTGATGGGTGTAATTGGGGTGAATTCTTTTCTTCCACTCACTTTCCAGTCTTCCTCTTCTCCTCCTCCTCCTCCTCCTCCCGATGCTGAAGCAGTTCAAGTCACTCTGCGCGAGGATTAAATCTCCCTAACTGGGATTTGAAGCTTTTTTTTTTTCATCCAAGGTGCTGGAATCATCAGAGAGGCTCAAGCTGGTGGAACAGATATCCGCAGCACTTAAAGAACAACGTTCTTTTTGCCTTGCGGTCTAAATGTCCTTCATCAGAGCCAATATATGCTTAATTTGGCCTTTTGCATTTGCATAAATCACCAAAGGATCATTTAGGAAGTGCATCCACTTCACAGCCTTTCTTACGGCGTAACGGACGAATAGCAAAGCGAAGCCGTCAATATCTATGAGAGATTAATGTAGTCGATAGAGTAAATAATCACTGATACACACACACACACGAACCTCATGTTTTAATACCCTTCTTGTGGTGGGTAATTGCATGCAGCTGTGTGTGAACACAAGTTGGCAGTGCGTATTTGTGCGCGTTTTGTGTCGGGGTTCTTTTTGCAAATGGCAAAGCATGGATGGGAAGAATAGCGGGCAAGATGGAGAGGAAAAAAAAAAAAAAAAAGGCTGCAAAGGGGGAATGTGTCATTGGTTTTGAGTCCGAGAGCTGCAGGAAGTGAGAACACAGATAGCGAAGCGGTGCTTTCAGTATCTGCAGGATAAACATGTGTTTGAACAGAGAGACAAATGGCTCGTTGTATCTGCACTGGACACACTGTGAATCCCTGCATTTTGTCCAAAAGCCCAATGCAAAATGTCCCTGTTTTTGTGTTTATTTGGTTTGAGGGATGGCTGCAGCTGGTGGAAGCGTTGCTTGAGGGCTCGGCCCCTTCTCCTTTTTCTTTTTCACGGTTCCCTAAAGCGCGTTAGAGAAATAGTTTGATACCAAAGTTTTGAAGAGATCCACATCTCTCATATCTGTCGGGAACAGATTAGCCTAATACTCTGAAAGGGGGGGGGGGGGGGGGGTAAACGGCTTGTCCTATTTTCGGGTCTTTAGGACAGGGTGCTGGTATCGACCAGGAACACAAATAATAAGCGCCATCCGTCACAAAATTACAAAGAGGTTCAGTTATGTCATCCCACGTGTCGCTGACCTATAGATGAAGCCGAGCGCTGACACTGTTATCGATCCTCCCGTTTCCCCCCCCCCCCCCATCACCCCCCGTCGGTTTTTTTTCCAGGTTTCATTTCACCTCATTACTGGGTTCCAGAGACAGAGAACATCTGAACCACTTGGATCGAAAAGCCTGTGCTGCTGTTTCACACGTTTCCTTCGTACAGTTCGGATCGCCCGCTCACTCGAGGTCACTTTCTCTTCTCCTGAAAATATAAATGTAAAGATATTTTTGCTTCAGACATAAGTTGTTTCACAGAGGGTTAATTGTTGTTGTTGTTGTCGTCTCACCTGCTGATAGAAGTCAATAGAAAGTCACTATTTGTCTGCCAGTGTAAGGCCCCTTTAAAGCTCTTTGCCTCGAGCATTTCCTGCAGATCAGGGATTTTTCTTCTTTTTCTTCTTTTTGTTTTGGCAGGAAAGTTGAATAAATATCCAACTTGGCAAATGGAGCCCAACACTTCAACTGATTTTTTTTATTTTTTTTCCCCCCCCCAACGATGGGATGAGTGCCCGGTGATAGCTGAGCAGCTGCCCGGTTACTCTACCAGAGACTTGAACTTGTACCCTACGGTACAAACATTTGTTTGCATATGTCCACCACAACAAACAACAACAAAAAATACTACGACGGCAGCATGGAGGCTGGATAAGAATCGGATCATCATTTTTCCACTGAGTTGGATGACCAGACATGCAAGTTTATTTACATGATGAGCCTAAGACGTGTTGTTCTTTGTGTTGTGAAATAACAGCATGCACAAAAGATTTCTCTTTACATCAATAATACACATTTGGAGTAAATGTACCGCACAGAAAATCCTATTTTACTCTTCTCTGCTTTGTTCTCAGTTTTGTACATATTTCGGTTGCATTTTATCGGTAAAATAAGACGCACGAGAATTGTGCTTTTTAATCTTGCAGTTCATCCGAATGATCAAAAATCCACCAAATGTGGCGCGTGCCTCTTCAGGTCCTGCGGCAGCAGGTGTGGGACCCTGCGGTCTGAGCAGTTTAAATGGGATGCGGCAGTCCTGCTGACAGACCTAATACACTCTCGCGGGGGGGAGGGGGGGGAGGATGGGAAGAGGGGGGGTGGGGGGGGTATGACAGCTGCTCGGCGAGCTCGCTGCGTCCCTCCACTCTACGTCGTATATATCCGACCGGAGGAGGTTTTTCAAAGACCGCTGTCGGAGTAATAAACGCGATTAGCTCACAGTAGCGCGTGCTGCTAATTCATTAGCAGTGGCATGACAGGTTGGTTGCTATGGCGATGCACACTGTAGACAGGTGTGCAGATGGGCTAGTTTCCTTGCCTGTTTCCGAGTGAAGATGTATTTTGTTTCCCCCCCCATATGAGTTCCTGTTTGAAGCGATTCTAAAGATTACACATGAAGGTTTGCTTCTTATCGTCACCACTGTTTGGTTTGAATGGCTGATGCCGCCCCCCCCCCCCCCCCCCTCCCCCCCATCGCTTCGTGACTCGGTGAAGTGAGCGAACCTTTCCATCAGACCTTATATAGCCCTGGATGTCTGCTGCTGCCCTGATACGCGCACACACACACACACACACACACACACACACACACACACACACACACACACACACACACACACACAGCGTCACAGGGCCGAGTTTGACGCAGACGTTGAGCAGCGCTGTAAATGTTTAGATGGCGACCAGGCCGAGCTGTTGCTATTGTGTTTTTTTTCTTCTTCTTATAAGTGTATAAAACCCCCCCGAAACCAGGTTCTCGGCCTGGCAAGATCTACAGTGTAAATGTTTGTCTCGGGCGGATTAGTTCTCCCAGTTAGATAAAGACCCAGAGCCCACGTCTCCAAATCCCCTGATGCCACGCATCGGCGCCTAATCGATGCTCGGCGCTCATGGATTTGTGGCCGGCTGCCGTTCTAAAGGCTCTCTGCCGCTCACTCACCGAGAGGAGAATTTCACTCACACACACACACACACACACACACACACACACACACACACACACACACACACACACACACACACACACACGCAGATTGTCTGTGGCTCTCCAGTCTGTGACTGATTGGAAAGGCCTCGGTGTAAATCACCAGCGCCTCTCGCCGCCGCGTTTTGGAGGGATTGCCGCTTCGAGCATCAAACGCGCGGAGCATTAGCGGAATTACGTGCATCGCGTCGCGTCGCGGGGGGTTTTAAATTTGCGGTAAAATAAACATGTGTTGCAATATTTTTACTACATTTTCTCCTGCGACGTCGTAACACGGGTTGAACTTTAGCCCAAATAGATGCTCGTCGCTTTTACAAGTCCCGTCTCTCTCTCCACGTTCCACCAGACTCACGGTCCTCTTAGAGAGGTTCCATGGGGGGGGGGGGGGGGGGCTTTTCATGTCAAATATCTGGACACCGTCGTGCTGATGCTGAGGCCTTCGAATGTTTCCATCTCTATTTAAGGAGCTCTCGTGGTTAAGTGTATTATTCAGCTGTGCTCAGGCTCTGGTGTTGTGTCCATCCCTCCAGCTGTCTCCCTTCTTCCTTCCTCTCTTCTCTCCTCATCTCTCTTAGCCCCCCCCCCCCCCCCCCCCCCCGAACGAGCTCCTCACCCTGTCATCCGGATCGAGTGACTTGTCAGCCTGTGACGGAGGTCAAAGTTCAGGGGCATTTGCAAAGAGCCGGTAAATCTCTTCATGATGTCATTAGGTTCCGCTGCAAGATGAAACGTATGGAATGACCTGCAGATGATATCAAATGACGTCACGTGACCTAGCTAGGGTTGGGTATCGTTTGAATTTGAGCGATTCCGATTCCGATTTCGATTCCTGGTTTCGATTCCGGTTCCCAGCGATTCTCGATTCCGATTCTTTTAAGAGACAGGGTCAAAAAAGTTTAAGTTTAAGATATTTTAAATGAGCTAGCTAACCAAGGGTCTTTCTGAAGGAAATAGTCTGACCTTCTCCAATGTTAATTCTATGAACTTTTTATTAACTTTACTATGAATTTCTAACAGGGCTGTTTTCAACTACAATATAAATATCAAACTATGAACTTGAATATTGTATAAACATTATAAATTATGAATATATTTTAACAGGGGTACACTTTCCTCCAGAGAGCTTTATTTTTGAAACCTCACAAAAACACATTTACACGTGAGTGTGTGATACTGCAGGTACTTAAACGTTACCTTGCTCCCACTGATGGACGAACCCTTGGAATCAGAGGAAGAGGCAGCGCGTCAAACACGGGGCACACGGGGGGGGGGCGCGCGCAACTCTCCCAACCTCAAATCAGGGACACTTTCGCTGACGGGGGGGGGCTGCTGGCGGTCGACGCGGGGAGGGCTAGTACAATCTTTTTTTTTCTTTGCAGCGCCAGCCTCACCGCTCATTTTAACAGAGGGCCGCTCCGCTCACGCCACCCGGCACCCGCGCGCGCACTGGTCCGATGCGTCACAACTTCACAACAACCGGGAGTTTTTTGCCGAGTTTTCGGTTTGTTTCGAGAAGTGTAACCACACTTTGAAACGCCGACGCACGCTATACATGTTCGATCGCGCTGTTACGCCAACACGCCGGTGGACGCTTCTTCGTTGGTGTTCAGCGGTTTCTATTTCCGGTCGGCGCCGGCGGACTGAGAATCGAAACTAGGAATCGAATTTTAAACTTTTGAACGATACCGGGTAAATCGCAAAGCTAGTTCCGATTCCAATCGATTCTCGATTCTCGATACCCAACCCTAGACCTAGCTGTACTCTTTTTGTGTTTAAAGTGGTGTGTAGTGAGCCAGTGAACGCCTCAGTAAAGCGTGTGTGTGTGTGTGTGTGTGTGTGTGTGTGTGGGTGTGGGTGACGTCGCCCAGCTTGAGGCCGCGCTGTAATAAATGAGTCCAAGATAAATACAGGCTTTGGTTGGCTGCGGTTGCGTGTGCAGATGGATGAGCAGCCCATCTCACTGACCTCGACACGGATCCAACGCAGGCCCCAAAAAATGTCCTCCACCGTCGCACTGTGCCCGTCCTGTCCCGGGGAGGACATTTTAAACTGCAGGTAACAGCAGGAACAAACAACACCCCCCCCCCCCCCCCCACCAGCACAAAGAAACAGCTGATTTTTATTTTTCTCCCATATTTGTCTCTCCCATTAGGACGGCCGAATAATCAATGCTCAAACCACATCTATATAGATGCTGGTGGGGAGCAGCGTAGCTATCGATTACTCATGTCTTGTTTTAATTATTGACGAGTGGCTCCGGTCACTGTGTGTGTGTGTGTGTGTGTGTGTGTGTGTTTTGACCCACTGCCCTGACAGAGAACATCCATGTTCTGTTGTGTACCAGAGGTCAGTTTAGATAAATGACTTCCTGTGTGCCGGGGGGGGGCATCACTTGATGAGCAGCTGAGCGGCTGGCGTCACAGGATATCGATTCTCACCTAATGTTCTCGCCTGGTCCTCTCGCATCGCTGGAGGTTCTGTTCATTAGATTAAGTCCGAGCTGTTTACCGGAGAAGCGGTGCAGGGTTGCCCGAGTTCAGAAGTGTGAATTGGGACTATATAACACGGGGGGGGGGGGGAGAAACGGTGGAAAATGACACGGCTGTTGTGCTGCGGCTGTGCCACATGTCTTGATTCAATCTGAGGGATTGTGCTATTTTATTGGGGCTTCATATTTGAGGTCAACATCACTATTATTATTGGCCGAAAAAGGTCAATCGGGCTTCAGCTGCGTATGCACAGCATGAGCATCCCTCTCTCCCCCCTTTTCTCCCCATTTGCACATTTTGTGTGCTCTTCTCGGCAGATTGTGTTGTGGTTCCCGAGGAGGTAAAACGCAGGCAGAAACGTAATTGGCCTTTTGAGAGTTTATACACACACACACACACACACACACAGTGCACCATTATTGTCTCTCTGTTGTTGACCTCACCTCACACTCACAAACACACAATTACGTGAAGCTCCTCAGCACCTGCTCAGGACATTAGAGTGTAAAGCAGAAGCGTCATCACGGGGGACGATGCTGTCCCTCTGTGGACCTAAAGGACGCGCTGTGGAGAAGGTGCGTGACGCTCTGTGGACCTAAAGGACGCGCTGTGGAGAAGGTGCGTGACGCTCTGTGGACCTAAAGGACGCGCCGTGGAGAAGGTGCGTGACGCTCTGTGGACCTAAAGGACGCGCTGTGGAGAAGGTGCGTGGCGCTCAGTGGACCTAAAGGACGCGCTGTGGAGAAGGTGCGTGACGCTCTGTGGACCTAAAGGACGCGCTGTGGAGAAGGTGCGTGACGCTCTGTGGACCTAAAGGACGCGCTGTGGAGAAGGTGCGTACGCTCTGTGGACCTAAAGGACGCGCCGTGGAGAAGGTGCGTGACGCTCTGTGGACCTAAAGGACGCGCCGTGGAGAAGGTGCGTGACGCTCTGTGGACCTAAAGGACGCGCTGTGGAGAAGGTGCGTGACGCTCAGTGGACCTAAAGGACGCGCTGTGGAGAAGGTGCGTGACGCTCTGTGGACCTAAAGGACGCGCCGTGGAGAAGGTGCGTGACGCTCTGTGGACCTAAAGGACGCGCCGTGGAGAAGGTGCGTGACGCTCTGTGGACCTAAAGGACGCGCCGTGGAGAAGGTGCGTGACGCTCTGTGGACCTAAAGGACGCGCTGTGGAGAAGGTGCGTACTCTGTGGACCTAAAGGACGCTCTGTGGAGAAGGTGCGTACTCTGTGGACCTAAAGGACGCGCCGTGGAGAAGGTGCGTACTCTGTGGACCTAAAGGACGCGCCGTGGAGAAGGTGCATACACTCTGTGGACCTAAAGGACGCTCTGTGGACCTAAAGGACGCGCTGTGGAGAAGGTGCGTGACGCTCTGTGGACCTAAAGGACGCTCTGTGGAGCTAAAGGACGCTCTGTGGAGAAGGTGCGTACACTCTGTGGACCTAAAGGACGCGCTGTGGAGACGGTGCGTCCTACGCGGCTCGTCTCTGTTACGCGGCCCGGTCGTATCAGTGAGATTCAATCTGAAGGTATACCGCTTCCGCTTGTCGCTCAAAACAGGATATGAAGCAAGTCCACTTCCTGTCTGATAGCGAACACCCCTCACCATCACACCGCTTCCTTCTTTTTGATTTCCGAGGAAGATTGTGGTGTTTTTATTTATTCTTCCGTGAAACATTTACATTTCATCAGGCGGCGTAAATTTCAACATTGAGTCTCCGTGAAAAGAATCCAGCACTACAAAGGTTTCCCCAATTCCTGCGTTCATTTGAAGACGGCGCTTTGCTTTGATGTAGCGTGACCATGACAACGGGGACTCGAGCTCTAAAAAAGAAGCAGCAGGTGGAGGCTTCCGTTGAGGGGGGGGGGGGGGGAAGCCCAGTGAGAAGTTTTGCTATTCCGCCTCAAAACGCCCCCAAGGGCCCCAAAACGTTTTTGTGGTTCCCCGTCGGTGGCGGTAAAGTGACTTAAGGCCGAGGGAAGAAGGGTTCAAACAGAGGGCCTTTTGTGACCTTTGACCCCCTTACCTTCTTTTATTTATTATTATTTTTTAACGGGTCTGCCCGCAAAGAGACAGGGGGAGACACCCGGAGGAGGGAAACTCGCTGCTGGAGCACACACACACACACACACACACACACGATCCACAAACATATCGGTGCAGCGGCAAATAATGCAAATTGCAATGTTGGGTACAAGGAAGCAGCGTCTATAGTGATACAAAAGGACTCATTGGAGAGAAAGATTACCCATATACTCATATATTTGTTTTAGGTCCATTTATAGTCCAAGTAGTCTCTCTTCTTCTCTGTTTTGGTCCTAATAATAACAATGATAATAGTAGTAATAATTCACAGAAGCAATGAGTATGAGGGCAAAGGGACACAAATGTAGTCTATCATTTAAATACAAAAATGAATGAGATCATTATAAACAATAAAAATGAGAGAAGTAGTAGGAAAAAAGGCTGTTTCAAAAATGGTTTGTGCCCGAAAACCCAAAGACGTGAAGCTTAAAGTATGTTTGTTTTGACCAGGGAGGTGTTTGGAACGACACCCAGCAGTGAAATCTAAGCACAACACCATGGTGCACGCATGCACTCAGCGGCAGGCACATACATACGTTTGTTTGTGCGTTTTTTTTTTATGAAGCAGAGCTGGGGGGGTAGGTGGGGTGTTTTGGGAGGTGCTCACATGAAGGAATCCTTGTAACAGCAAGTTCTTTGAATGAATTGCTGTACAGATTGGTTGTTTGAAGGTAACAGCACTGTGTGTGTGTGTGTGTGTGTTCCAGGTCAGGTTTGTTTCGATTAACACAACAACAAGTTAGCGAAACACCGCTCACGGGAGTTTATCTGTGTTTCCGTTTCACGTGATTAATGAGTTATTGCATGTGGGAACACGGAGGCTTGTTTGTGGCTTGTTTGTGGATCCGGGGAAATAAAACCGACTACACTGCACAGCTGAGCCCTCATTGGACTGTCATCCCTCCCCCCGTCTCCCCCCGTCTCCCCCCCCCGTCGGCCCGCTCTTATTAACAAGCCGTCCTCCGGCTCCTCATAGGTCAGCGCTGCACGTGGTCTGCAGCCTGATCGATATCGAACACACACACACACACACACACACTCTGAGAAAAGGGCTTGTGGTGTGGGGTCCCCTGACCTCTGACCTCTATGGGTGTCCCCCTGACTTATGTGTGTACATACTGTGCATGTGTGTGTGTGTGTCAAATATTATTATGCTTTAGCTACAGACTAATCAATAGATGTTCTGTGTCACTGTGTGACATCACTGACCTTGACCATTGTGTTGATGTCTGTCCAACTGTCTTCAATGTTCTGCTCCCTGAACTAAAAGGAACATGCAATAAAGTCCAAATGTCCCAGAATGTTTTTACTCTGAAAGTAG
Organism: Pungitius pungitius; assembly: GCF_949316345.1. Taxonomy (NCBI): domain Eukaryota; kingdom Metazoa; phylum Chordata; class Actinopteri; order Perciformes; family Gasterosteidae; genus Pungitius; species Pungitius pungitius. Next base: position 3,367,362 of record NC_084901.1, read on the forward strand.
AACCGGTCAAAAATAGTTTTAGCTATAAATCACGTGAGTAAAGAATAAAGCGCCTTAAGTTGAAACAAAAAGCAATCTGCAAAACAACTAAAACTATGCTAAAATCTGTGAGACACAGTTCGTTTTATTTTCAAAGTAAAAGGTGTCGTCGGTTGATTCTGCTTCTGAGCCCAGAAGGGCTCGACTAATTAGTACTTCTCTCTGACGCGCTCAGAGGGGTTCATGTGAAAAGGAGAGGTCACATAATTATAGCCCTGGGAAAACCCGCTGCTCTGTTTGTGTAGTAGTGTGTGTGTGTGTGTGTGTGTGTGTGTGTGTGTGCGCGCGTGCGCGTTGCTGGCCGTCCTCACGAGATTCTGAATTGTGTGGTTTTTATTTGATTGACTTTTTGGGAGTCGACCTCACTCACTTTCCTTAAATGCCAATATGATAAAACGGGCCTTAAACTCTTCTGGCTCTTGCTCCAAATTAGAATTTATACTTCCCGCCTCTGGGACCGAAATAGATTAAAATTAAACTCTCTTGTGTGAAGGCACAACAGAAGAAACGGAACCCAATAAAACTGGAAAAAGCACTCTCGGACAAAGCCTCCTCGACCTCCTTAAGCTTCCAGAAAGAGCTCGAAAACCTCTTTTTTACATCCAAACTGTCCCTTTTACACTAATGAATCAATTACCTCTCGCTAGGTATTCATCCGTTTTTTTTTCTTCCGGTGGCTAAAATTGCAAACTGCTCTCAAAAAGACACCACGGCGCCCTCCCCCCCCCCTCCCTCCACCACACTTGGCTCATTTGGCGAGGAGAGTGGATCCCGATTGGCTCGGTGTGCCTTGTCATTTCCTGCCTGTGGCACGCAGCAGGTGTGATGAAGGTAACGAGCTTAAGGAAACAGGCAGCAGAAGAGCCAGAATTAAAGTTCATCCCCCAACGAGCCTAATGTGTTAACGTGATTGTGATTTCTGACTATGCAAAATACTCAATATGTGTGCGTCACAATGTCTTAAAATATATAAATATATATATTATTATATATATATGTATGTAATTATGTTTTGTCTCTCCAGCATGTGGAAAGGCCTGAACGTCAACTGCACAGACAGCACAGGATACACACCTTTACATCACGCTTCACTTAACGGACACAGGTAAGAATGTCATGACATGTGCAAGTGTCTTGTCATTGTTTATAAATGAATATATGTGTATGTGTATGTATGTATATATTGTACCAACCCTACAATGGAAACATGTTTCCCTGGGCCCACCTGGGCCTGCTGAGACATCCTTGGCTCGGACCCGCTGTCCCGGCTTGGCGCAGCTGAAGGATTAGTGATGTTTTTTTCGGGGCAATTATGTGGATTTCCTCCTTCAGATCAAACCCAGCGAGGAGGAAAGCGCGGGGGGGGGCGAACAAAACAAAAAACAAAACGAAGCCTCCGAGTGGAAATCGGGACGCCAACAAAAAGCTCGATTTAACGTTTAGGTGTGAAGTCAGAAAGAGAACTGGCAATTCAGATAAAGACGATTCAGAGAATTCAGAGATTTGCTTTATTCCAGCCCGGCTTTAAACTGTTTTTTTTTTTTTGTTGGGGGGGTGGCGTGAAACTGGATGTTCCCATAAATTGACCCCGAGATCCTCCCCGGTGAGAACCTGGTGTACAACTGCCACTTAAACCTGAGTGAGCTTCACAAAAATCGCATTAATCATTCATTATGGAAGCAGTCCGTTAAGCGTCTCCTGGGAGAGGCGACGCCCTTCTCCTCTCCTTCTGTTCCTGCCCCCTGACCTCTCCAATGGAGGCCTTCACCTCTCCTCCTCGGACGGAGCTGACGGGACCTTCGGGCCCGAAGACTCATTTCATCAGAGGAGCGAAACGGCCTTTGTCTTCTTCCGAGACGTTTAATCATTTCCAAGTTGAGTCGCGGCGTAACGGGTCCTTGTTCAGTCTGAGCAAGGTCCCCTTGTCTTTGGGATTTCATAACAATCGAGAACATCCCCAGTATCTGCTCTTTGGCTGGAGTGAAATGGTCATTGAAGCGAGTTATTTAGTGGAGCTGCGCTGACACGCCGCACGCTGTCTCCGTCTCTCAGGGACGTGGTCCTGAAGCTGCTGCAGTTCGAGGCGTCCGCCGACCAGGCCGACAGCAAGGGCTGCTTCCCGCTGCACCTGGCCGCCTGGCGCGGCGACGTGGACATCGTCCGCATCCTCCTCCGCCACGGGTCATCCCACTGCCGGGTCAACCAGCAGGTGAGTGCCGCCTGAAATGTCCGCTTGTTAAATTTTATTGTGGTACGTTCGGGTTTTCTGCACCGGCTCAAAAATGGCTCTGGCCCCCTGAACTCTGACCCCATCTCTGGGGGCGTCATCGGAATCTTCCCTATTGCGTAACCGCTAAATGATCAAACGCGTCCGAAAGGAGTGAGACACTCACTTCCCCCCCCCCTGAACAAGACAGGTCATGTCAGCCTTTTCCGCTCTTCTCCCCGGGGTCCCTCTGCCCTCCCGGATGATGTCACGAGTCGTCATTTCGAGACCGAGTCGGTTGTTTAGATGTCTTTCTTTAAATAAGTCCGAACGAGTGATTTAAGAGGGGGGGGGTGTCGGGTCCACATTAACCCGCCCTCCGTCCTGTCTGCTGTAAGAAGCAGAGGCTGCATGCGTTGGTCACGTTGATACACGGACTCTCTATCACACACACTCGCACACGTCACCAAGGCTTACAGTGATGTCACAGGGTTTAAAATATTAAGACATCCATCAAGGAGACTTTCCAGACCGGCATCTCCAGGGAGTCTACTAAGCTTGAACTCCTTCCGCTGACTCGGGGTATTCCCAAACATAATATGATTATAATTAATGAATGATCTAATTATAAATAAATGTTCTGGACTCAATCTAAGGGTTAGACTGTGTGTGTGGGGGAATGACGTGCTGCAGATATGCCCCCGGAATGTGTTCCCTCTCACAAATAGGACCATTCCTTCCTCGCCCCTCTTATTTTTCTGTCTCCTTTACTCCCCCTTTGTTCTCCCAGAGGAGGAGGAGGAGGAAGCGGCTTAGAATCAAGGGAAATAATAGAGAATTAGAAGACTGCGCTGCTGCCTTGTAGTTGTGTGGATGCATGTGTGGAATACTTCCTGTAGCCCCCCCCCCCCGCCCCCCCAGGTGCAGCAAGGCCTTCTGGGAATCCAGAGGCTGTGTGAACTAAAGCAAAGGTGAAAGGTCACAAAGTCGCTGGCCTGCTGTGCGTTTTCCACGAGGGTCTCTCTCTCTCTGTGTGTGTGTGTGTCTGTGTGCGAGCGTTGCTCTTGTGGTATTTCATGCCCCAGAACGCACGCAAAATGAAACCCGACGCTGGGAACACACACACCGCCCTGAGAAACTGCCCTGGGAAAGAGGCCTTGCTCAAACATCACCTAACGGGATGCCGGCTGCCTGCCAAAACACGCACACACACACACGCACACACACACACACACACACACAGACTCACACAGACTCACAAAGAAACCCCGCGAGGCCTCTTCGTGTTAATCGGGGTGTTTAAATGGAGATGCTTAAGAGAATTTTACAGCGATTTCCTCTTTGGATAAGTTGCTTATTTTGTGCTATTTTAGCCACAGAGGAGGAACCTCCCAGGATTTGGGGATTTGCTCAAGGGCACCTCAGCAGCACGAGTCCCAAGTTTCTCCGCACGTCTCCCAGTCGTATGTCATCCTAAGAAGTAGTGGTCAAGGACGACACGATTGTTTTATAGCTGAAACCAAATTTCAAGAGACAGAAAAAAGATGACAATCCCTAAGCTAAGCTAGCTAGCTAGGCTTCCACGTGGAGAGTGGCTCTTTAACCCCAAACCGTTGGTCCGAACCTGTCGAGGTGTAGAAAATGAACGCACATATTTTTTTAACATTTTGACCATTTGTTTAAAAACTTTCAGTTCAACTGAATCGTGAATACAAGCAACAGCAGAGGAAACATTAAAGAACTGTCCTTTCGGAGGCTCCAAATGCCATTAAATGCCCACAAAACATTCTCGCCATTGTCTCATTAGTCGTTGTGGAGCTTTCGATTTGTATCTTCAACGTAGCTCCGTTCTCACGGGATTCTAAGTTCTTCGGCGTTTATTGTTGGAGATTTGATTTTTTTTCTTTCAATAAGCTCAATGGCTGTGGTTTAACCCACGATTCTCCAGAGTGAAAATGAGCAATCCTCCTAAATTCCTTTCTAATGCATTAGTTTCCGACCTGATCTCAGCCCTGAAGAGTGACCTTTCCGTACCACGAATGATGCGACTGCACCAGTCTGACAGCAGCTCATCGTCTCAGAGACGCTGAGACGCCAGGAATCTGAATATGAACAACAAGAATGTCCGTTTGTTGTCTCTGTGGATAACTCTCCGGTCTCCGGCTCCTGTCAGAGGGCCAGAAAGTCTCGTTAAATACGACGCAGAGGACGCCTCGAGTTCAGTTGGGTCTGCTGAGAATCCACTTTTCACCCTCGCAGTCGGATAGTCGTTATGCTTCTTCACGCTGCATGAGTTTTCTAAGGAATTTATTGGCTCATCCTCTGGTAAAAGCCCTCATAGTGGTGCATTTGTGTTGAGTCTTTTTGCCGGGGAAACTCCAAATGCGCTGCTAAAAATGTAATCATGCACCTTGTTGTTTTAATTTCTTACAGTCTTGTGTTTTTATTGCATGGAAACGTGAGCAGAATAAATATCCTTGAGGGTCTTCAGAGTGCTGCAGCATGTAACCTTTGGATAACAAATGGTCTATTTCCCACTGTTCTACTCTGAATACCAGGTATTCAAATGAAGAAGGACGGGGTTGAAGAGAGTGTATATAAAGACAACTGATCCCTTGGTGGAGATGAGTCACTCCAATGGAAAATTGAAATGCAGGACTTCCACACAAGGAAAGGAGCAAATAAAGTTTATTAAATATAACGCAATCAACAATTACACCAGTAAATTGTGATGAATGTGAACTGCAGAGAGCACCAGGGTGTGATTATCGCGCTCACTCTACTCCAGACCTGCAATCTGATCCGCTCCGGAAGCTTCCACGGTTTTTTTTTTTTTTTTTTTGGCCCCCCCTGTGTGTCTTCGAGCGAGAGACGAGATCTGAGCCGATTCATCCGGGAGGGGGGGGTTTGAGAGGGAAGGTATTTATACAGATGTGGCACGTCTGTATTTTGAAGCATTAGCGGGAATTGTACCCATCGTCGAGCCCCGTGGAGAAAAAGCAACTCGCCGTGTTCATACTTTCCACGTCATTCCCTTCTGCCTGACCTTGTGTTCGCGTTGATCATTTGTCAAAATCTGTTCCACGTTGATTTTTTTTTTCCGGTGGTGGAAAAAAAAGACTCGATGAGACGTCACAGATCTGATCACCGGGTTGCAAAAGTGACTCGATTTTAGAAACCATTCTATGACCCGGAGACCCACTGGGCCACTGAATCCACTGAAAACACATTTTCTCTAGTGTGTGACTCACTAACCACAGTAGAGATTGATGTCTTTGTTGACGTCAGATCTCTGGTAACAGATTCCTTTTCTGTTCCTCATTCCGCCTCCTAAACTATGAAATGCACTCGAACTCCTTTCTTATTAAAGAAGTCCGATTTTTTTTTTTTTCTTCTTTCACATGATTATGCACACTGCACAGTTTACTTTGAGTCCCTCTTGTTTCGCATTCACAGGCAGCAAAATAAGATCGGTATTTATATAAATTCTGTTTCTTCTGGATATGCTGATCGGCCGGTTGAGTGGAAGCTGACAGGCCACGTCGTTAAAGTGTGATCCGATTACTAAATGCCATGTTTTTTTCCTCTTCTTTCTTCTCTCCCTTTTTACATACCTCCATCCTCTCTCTCCCACATTTCCCCACCCTCCTGGTCCCTTCGCTATCGATCACCCTTTTTTTCTCGTCATTTGCCTCCTCCTTTGACCTTCCTTGCATCCTCTTTCCCTTACTCCACACCCCCCCCCCCCCCCCCCCCCTTTTCGTTCGTGCCACAGAACCACGAGCGGGAGACGGCGCTCCACTGTGCGGCCCAGTACGGACACTCGGAGGTGGTCTCCGTGCTGCTGCAGGAGCTGACCGACCCGACCATGAGGAACAGCCAGCAGGAGACCCCCCTGGACCTGGCGGCGCTGTACGGACGCCTGGAGGTCCGTGACCAAGTTGCTCGCATACGTTTTTTCCCCCGGAGAAGAATTCGGGATGTTTCGTGCTGCAACAAGCCAAACATTTGGTGTTGGAATATCTTTTCAAATGTCTTTTGGAATCCTCTGGGTAGTTTCTTAGATTCATCTTGAATCGTTATTTTCATGCAGCTTGTGTTCGGGGTGGGGTTCTGCATCGTCACATCCAATCCGGCGCTCATTTAAATTGACCCTTTTTACCTGGAAGACTCTTCCTCAGCGGGCACATGAGGATGAGAGAGATTAGGTAGCCCCGATCCTGATGGACTTGACCTTTCGCTGTGTCCAGAGGGGAGAAGCTGTAATTTCCATAAAGATACCCAGAATTATTCAAGCCTTTTTGCAATTAATGACAATGTCGCCACGAGCGTTCGCGACAGAAAGGGCAGCGGGCCACTAGCTGAGGTCACCGTGGCCCTCGAAACTCCCCCGAGCCGGTGATTCCTTAAAAAGAAATGGCGGACATGCGAAGGAAATTGAAAAAAAAAAAAAAAAAAACTTCCTCGACTACTTCCTGCTCGTGTGCAATCAGCGTTCCTCTCTGCTACGGCAGCGAGTAATCGCACAGCTTCAGTGTGTGAATAAAACATTTATCAAGGCAGCGGCATTTCTCTCTCTCTCTCTCTCCCTCTCTCTCTCTCTCTCTCTCTCCCTCTCCCTCTCCCTCTCCCTCTCCCTCTCTTCCTCTTCCTCTTGCATCACAATGAAGGGGAAATCCCTCCGGTGGAAGCTGCTGCTTTACGGAGACGTAACTAACACGGGGCAAAAGTTTAGTGTGCGCACACATGCAGGACACACACACACACACACACACACACACACACACACACACACACACACACACACACACACACACGTGCGTTGAATGACCGCACACTACCCCCGAGTTGGGTTTGAATTCAAGGGTTTACATCACAATAATTACTAATTATAATACAGAGCTTCTGTGTATTTTCAATCATCATCATCATCATCATCATCATCATCATCATCATCATCATCATCATCATCCTCTTCATTGCTTGGGTTGTTCCGCCAATCAAGCTGTAACAATTGCACATTTAGGAACTGAACTCTGCTCGTCCTGCCTTTGCCCAGGTGGTGCGCATGCTGGTGAGCGCTCACCCCAACCTCATGACCAGCCACACCCGCCGGCACACGCCGCTGCACCTGGCCGCGCGCAACGGGCACCGCAGCGCCGTGCAGACGCTGCTGGAGGCCGGCATGGACGTCAACTGCGTGGTAAGATGGCGAGCGAGCGACCGAGGGGGGGGTGGGGGGTTTGGGGGACGGCGGTGTATCGCCGGAGGATCAAGCGGATCCCTGGCAGAGACTACAGAGGCCTCATGGGCAGAATTGAGGGGCCTGTTGTCGGTTGCTTCTTAATAAATGTAAAAGGCGTCTTAAACAGGAAGTAGTACTTCCTCACGTAAGCTGCTCACATCGAGATGTGCGGATAACATCATTAGACACTTGTGAAACCTTTTTGAGATACCGTTGTGGTTGTTTCCTCGGCGAATAGACTTGGAGGTGGAAGTTTAACGATCCTGGTTTGCAATTATATGTTCAACAGAATTAGGTGTCGAGTGAGCACACCTCCTGAAATTCCTCTTCTCTGCTGTAAGAGAACATTTTAAAAAGCTGCTGTCGAAGCTCTGCTTTGTTTTCTGTGTAAATAATCCACCAAAGGCACAAATGCTCCGCAGATTCTCCCTTTTGAAAGTGTTTGTGTGTGTGTGTGTGTCTCAGAGAGCATATATATGCATTGCATGCCTCCCATGGTGTGGTGATGGAGAGGGATGAATAATTGATTGGGAGGAAAGATTGAGAGAGCAGCAGGAGGATGAAGAGGAGGAGGAGGAGGAGGAGGAGGAGGACAGGCTGTTCCTGAGAGGTCCGATTTACTCACAGCACTTCATACGTCTCACTTACGGCCGGCTCACTCTCCCGTCACGCTGTCCGCGCCGCTCTTCTCCTCCTTTCGTTTACGTTTGGTCCCCCCCCCCACCCCCCCCCCCCCACACACACACACACAAACCCGCTTGCAGCCCTTTTCGTGAGACCTCGTCAGATAACGGCCACGCTTTGCTGCTTCCTGCAACGCGGCCTTCTTCCTCCCCTCTTTTTTCCCCTCCGACTGTTTGACTCGCTGTTGCATGTTCCAGCGTAAATCGTGTTTTCTATAATCGATCGCTGCACATGTTTAAAATGCTTTATTAACTACATCGCGACGACCGCTTCCTCTTGTCTCCCATGCTGATGAGAATATATGAGGAAGAACCCGCTGCGCTATTTTTTGTAAATTCACTGATGACGGCAGAGCCTGGACACTCGGGGGACTACTCGCAGATGGCCGTCTTTTGAAATTGTCGCCAGTGGAAAGGTGTGTGTGTGTGTGTGTGTGTGTGTGTGTGTGTGTGTGTGTGTGTGTGTGTGTGTGTGTGAACGATCGTAAAGGTCAGTAATTGGAGTCGAGCCATATAGGTCTGCCTGAGTGTGAATGAATAATTTATGAAAGCAGTTCTGTCTCTCTCTCTCTCTCTCTCTGAATGTTTCCATAGTAATGAGGGGAAATCCCCATGGAGGAACCTGCTGCTGGCATGGGCAGGTGGCCAACAGCGCAGGGCAGAAGTTTAGTGTAAACACACACACACACACACACACACACACACACACACCTCCCACCTTCTCGAAAAGTTCAACAGCTCCTGACAGCAGCCATGACACAGCGAAGTCCTCCGCCGTTCACTCCCTGCATCGCCGCCCGATCGCTGTGGGAAGTGGGATGGGAAGTGGGATGGGAAGCGGGATGGGAAGTGGGATGGGAAGTGGGATGGGAAGCGGGATGGGAAGTGGGATGGGAAGTGGCGTTGAGATGGAGTTAAATTTCCCCGTGGCGCCCCGTCAGCTGTCGTCCAGATAATTCGTCTTTATTAAGGAGCTCGGTTCGGTCCGGGACTTCATCCGTGTGGTTCGGGCAGCCGGCCGTGAAGGATGCGATGGTGTCAGCATATGTATGTTGCAGAGTGTGTGTGTGAGTGCGTCTCTGGGTAGGGTGTGTATACATACGTGCATGTGATGTGCGACTCAAGTCTCCGCCGGTGGGGATTCTAGCATCAAGGTGTGTGCACGGCATTCTGCACAGCCTTCCGCCATGGTTTCCACGTGTTGCATCATACTGATTTAAAGGGTTGATACGGGCCGGGCCGTGGCGAGCTGCGTCTCCACGCCGCCGCCCCCCCCCCCCCCTCCCCCCCGCTGCTCGAGTGGCGGTTTGAGTGACGCGCTGTTTGCAGGCCCAACAAAGACGCGCTGCATCGGATCGCCTTCTAATCCCCGGGCTTTTCCTCCTCATTTCTTTATTTTTTCGGGTTTCTCCCTAAAATCCACCTGTGTGCTTGACGTCTATGTGTGTGTGTGTTCACTCGTTAGCGTGATGCAGCATCGCCCCCGCTCTGTGTGTGTCCCTCTCCTAGACGGAGAACGGCAGCGCCCTCCACGAGGCGGCTCTCTGTGGGAAGACGGATGTAGTTCGCCTCCTGCTCGACTCAGGTGGGTCTATAAATACACCCACAAAAATATATATACTGCAAACTCTGTGCTTTTCAGCTCGGGGCTCGATGCTCGAGTGTTTTTTTTTTTTTCTCCTCTCTGGACTGTGGGTGGGATTCGCCCTCAGGTGAACTCTCAGCTAAAGAATCCAAGACCTTCAACTTAACTTTTGCTTTGGCATTATTTAATTTTTTCCCCCCAGTTTTTGTTGTCGCTTTTTCTCTTTTCTAAGCTCAGCTTACAGGTTGCTATTAGGTTCATGTTTACTGGTAAGAATTCTCATCTCTCACCTTTTTTTTTTTAAACACCAAGCGTCATTGGAAATTCTTCAGTTCTCTCTCAAGATTTTTGAGTTTCAAATAAAAGCCCAAAGAACAAGAGGAAAGAAGTGACCGTTACTTGTTTGTGACATGTGTACAAAAAGTAGTTGGGAATGAGTGAAAAATGCTACTTTTCATCAGGTCCAAATGAGCTTTCTCTTACCTTTGGTTCATATTTCATTCGTGGCGCCCAGCAGAGTGACTGGAATGTCATTTTTTTTTTTTTTTTATTATTATTTTTTTTTCTCTGATGAATTTGACCCACTCGCGCAAGAAGGGATTAAAAGTGTGAATCGGGGGATTTACTGTAGAGGAGAGATTTTTTTCTTTCTGTTTGCATGCTCGAGTTAGTGAAAAAGCCTTCTTTGTTGTGTACGCGTTAGTCTTACTCGCTCCGAGCCGGGTCCCGGCTGTGTTGTGTTGCCCCTCGGTTGTTTGTGTGGTGTACTGTACATTTGTTTGTGTTTGTGTGTTTAAGAGATCGACACTAATCTCCGAGACAGCCAGGGGAGAACAGCCCTGGAGATCCTGAGGGAGCATCCCGCCCCGAAATCCCAGCAGATCACTGCTCTCATCCAAGGTAACACACACACACACAAACACACACACTGTGAATTTTGAGGAATATTTGCATACAGTAAATGTAGAGATTTAAAGAGACAGTGTGCATTCGTTTAACCGTTTTTTAAGTAGAGTTTAAAGGCTTTCAGGTGCGATGGTGTTGACATTAAGATCATGAAGGTGTCAAAGTCACAGGTGGTTCATTCAGTAGGTGAAGGTGAGTGCCAGAGTCTGGCAGAGATGGAATCCAAAAAACTTTGCGGTAACTTGGAGGCGAATCTGTACACAGAAGCACCATAAACAACATACGACACAAAGCTGACATTAAGCATCTGATACACACACACACACACACACACACACAGCTCTCATCGACCTCGTTTCCAGCTTCTCAATGTCAGCATCGCTTTTGTTGCACGTCTTTTCCTTCTGTGCAAACACAGATTTTTCCAATGAAACTCCCGAGCCTTGTGTTTCGTTTTATTTCACATTGTCCCGCGCGCAAAAGAAATAAGTTTCCCCCATTAAAACCGTGCAAAGGATTCACCAGAAAGCAGGAACTGAAGTGTAAATATGTATCCCGGGCCAATTGGAACTGTGTGCTCTCGCTGCTAGAGAACAGGGACACAGCTGTAGGTAATTAATGGGGCGGTATAGCAGCGATCAAAATGTCACGTTTATGAAGCCACAACAGTCTACTTCCGATGTGCACGGATTCATGTCGGCCCGACTACAAACTGAACCTTTCAGACAAAGTGAACATAGCGTAGCATTTAGCATTCTGGTGCCTCCAAGGTTTAATGCCTTCTCACTTGAACTTCAGCCAGCATCCTTTTTGAATTCTGCTTCTCGGATAAGAAACAGTCACTGAATATAAGCAAATATGAAGTGAACGCTGCTTTTACACAAATTGAAAGAGCATTTGAGGTCTAGAAAGACTTTTAGAGGCATGAATAGACCATCTTTTGAAATGTCAAAAATCCTTTATGATGGTCGATATTGTTGTGGAATAGCTGCCATCCGAATCTAATCTCAGTAAACCAGAGATTTGGACCTCAGCGCAGATACAAGACTGTGTGTGTGTGTGTGTGTGTGTGTGTGTGTGAGGCTTGAAGGAGGAATGGCGAGATGCAGAAAGGAGACAGCTGTGACTTGGTGAAAAGATCAGCTGCGTGCCATTTGCTGTTTCGGAGTGGAGACGCAGAAAAGGATGCAGAGGGAGGAAGGAGGAGGGAGGGAGGGAGGGGGGGGGGGGGGGCAGCTGAGGGACTTTCTGCGTCGGTGCCATGAGATTCTCATTTGAATTACGGCGCACGACTCATCCCGCCGCATGCATTGGTTAACCGGCCCCTTCACGCTAGTTATATGTTCTGTAGTTTCTTCATATACAACTGAAGGAGGGCTACGGGAGGCGGTGAGGGGGGGGGGGGGCGCCAGATACAACTGTCAAGCAATTAGACGGCGTCAAATGACTCTGATGCACTTCCCCCCTTTGTGTAATTGTATGCAAACGTAGTTGTGTGTCATAACTATCCCGCATGCATGCCGGGCCCCATGGTGGTGCAAACACTCATTAATAGCATCCCTCATTACGGGTCTGCAGGGAGTCTGGCCCGCGATTAGAGGCTTCAAGTTTCTGACACACATGAACCCCCCCCCCCCCCCGCCCCCACCTCTCACTGTTCTAACCCCCCCCGCTTTGGGTCTGCCTCTCTCCACGTCTCTGTAGAATACACCATGGACCAGATGGAGGGGGGGAGCATCTTTGAGGAGCCCGTCCGGAAGTGTCCCGTCCCTGCACCCAGAACCTCCGTTCCCTCGCCCTCGGCGTCCCCCTCCCTCAGGCACAAGAGTGAGTGTACACAATGGTCTGTGTGTGTGTGTGTGTGTGTGTGTGTGTGTCTGTGTTTAAATGTTGTTTTGTGATTGAGGGGCCAGCAGTATAGATTTTAAAGAACTGAAAAGAAATAGAGATATGTTTACGAATAATCCTGAACATATCATAATCACCCTAAGAAATTATTATTATTAAATGATAAGGGAATAATAAATATATTTTCAAAGATCATAATTTTTTGTTGTTTTACATTTTAGTAGCTCCTGTGGCTCTGTTTCCCTGTGCAGCGCTGCCCTCTGTGTCCTGGGCGTCACATTGCACCCGGCCGAGTTCCTGTTTTTTATAAACCACCATCTTCTTGCCTCTTATCTTACTGTTTTTCTGACATTCAAACGTCTCCTCCTCCTGCCCCCCTCCTCCTACTCCCCCCCCCCCCCCCCCCCCCCAAGACGACGCTGTGACGAGCGAGCTGTCCAAACTGCTCCACGAGATCAAGAAGTGCCGGGACAGGGACTACTCCTTCGAGGAGCTCTGTCACACCATCTCCTCCCACTCCGTGGACAGCTTCGGCAGCGGGCGGCTCTCGGACGAGGATCGACCCAACGGCACCCTGACCCGAGTCAAGGTACCAGGTTCCGCCGACTCGAACAGCATCCAGCGGACCGTAACTATGTGACGAGCCGTGGAAAGTTCACACTGGGGCGGCTCTCCAGGGTCTTATTTTATCCTACAATAACGTTTACCCCTTCTTCTTCTTCTTCTCGGTACCATGTACATACACACCTGCTGCCTTTTATACACCCCCCCCCCCCCCCTCCACACCTGTCACACCTGTGTCTGCTGTGTCCGGCCCTAAGAAGTCAGCTCTTCTGGTTCTTGTGTAGCTTTTAAAACGGGTGTTGTCTTGTACTTTGTCTATTCTGACAACAGGGGGCAGTGTCTGACCGACCCACGCAACTGACTTCTTCAAATCGGGTGTTTTTTTGGGGGGGGGTTGAACCGAGCAGCTCCTTCCCCAGGCTGCTTTAGAATTGTAAGGCAGACGTTGTGCTTCTTGACCTTGGGGGGGGGGGGAGGGGGGTCTTCTGACTAGTTGCTCTCTATGGACTGAAATGCCGTCTCAGTCGCACACGGAGGGAATGGATCTATGGATCGGTTTGAATAGTGGTTCTGGAGCTGAACCGTCTCACTCTCATCGCGTTGTGAGCCCGCCGGAGCCCCCCCCCACCCCCCCCCCACCCACCTGAGCCTTTAGACCACACACTCACACAAGAAGCATCTAAAGTCTGGGCCTTTCTCTCGCTTATTTACAGAAAGTCTGTTTCAATTATTATTTCTATTTCTCTTCACACACTCTCTCACACACACACACACACACACACACACACACACCTACACCTCTGTGGGGTAATTGTTTTGACACTGATCAATAGCTCATCATCTTTTCCATTTCTGTAATCGGCTGTGTGTGAAAGCAAGCCGAGGAGTGTTTCCCCCACAGTTTGTTGACCCCGGGCTTCAGATGACCTCCGGGGTCATGCAATCTGTCGCCTGCAGACGAGCCAGTGAGTGAGTGAGTGAATGAGTGTGCACCTCAGTACCGCAAACTACCTACCATGACCTGGTACCCGTGTAAACAAAACAACAATTGACCTTTTAAAAAAAATTTATTTTCAAACATTTTGACTTTTTTTCTAAATACATTTTCACCTAATTTTAAAAAAAAAGTTTCCTTTTTTGCCTTTTATATTATATATATATATATATTTTGTTCCATGACAATTTTTGACCTCAAGTATTCCATTTACAATGACATAGAAAAGAGGAAAATATTTTAATATTTTTTCAAATGTCACTCTGCAGTCACGTCTTACAGCTCGTAATTGGGCAGCGTTTTGTTTTTCAGCCACATGCGATCACGGTAAGGTCATGCTAACAGGCTGCTAACAGGCTGCTAACAGGCTGCTAACAGGCTTACGGTGACGGAAGGTCTGCTCATCAGCTGCTCGTGCCTCATTTGTTTTTTTTGTTTTTGTTTCTTTGTCACCAGAGAACAAGAAGCCTGGAGTCTGAGCTCTTGTGTGTTAAACAAATCCTGATGGCCTTTAACTCAAAGGGTCTCTCGTGCTCAGCTGCTGTAATATTGATCATCCATGCAGTCCACAGTGATCCATTATTAACAGCCTCCTTTTTCATTGAACACGGCTGACACATCTGAATGTGACTGTAATGCAAGGACTTCTGTCCATGCGTGGGGGGGTGGGGTGGGGGGGGTGGCTTTTGCAATCCGGGGGCGAGCGGTGACCTTTTGGTTCCAGCCTCATTTTCTGCCTCCAGTCCAGTTGCTGCTCTTTAGTATTTTTTTTTCTCCATCTGTAGCTCACAGGTGTCCCCCGGCTCCTCTTTCTAACATGTCCTCCAAAGCTCCTTCTCTTAATCCGATTTATTTGCCCCCTCCCCACCTCACCTGCTCTCTTTAAACCCCCCCCCCCCCCTTCCTAAAGATGATTTTTCTCTCAATGCAAACACTTTAAACGATGCGTCAAGTTGCCTGACGCTAAGATGAGCATCAGGATCTAAAGTAAAGGGCACTGAAGCCCAGAAAAAAAAAAAAAGAAAAGCCGAAATCCCAGAAGTTTTGATTTGTGTTGCCGACCTTTTGAGTGACGTTTCAACTGTCAAAATGACCGTAAATGTCTGCTGAATACGGCCTCTTTAAATCGTCTCTTTTCGTCTCTTTATTTCATCCACCAGTTATTTCCTAGCGATTTAATCATTGATTTCTTTTTGTCGTTTTTGTGCGCGCAGCGTCCGAGCCCCCCTCTCGCTGTGGCCCTGGAGGAGGAGGAGGCGGAAAAGAGCTGCGGCCCCACTGGATTCTGGGAGGCGCTCACACCCTGCAACGGCTGTCGCAACCTGGGCTTTTCAGGCCTATCGCAGGTACACACACACACACACACACACACACACACACACACATAATGACACGTAAACAGGCTAACCTTAACACTTGGTCTAGACCAGTGATTCTCAACTGGTGGGTCGCGGACCCGTTGTTAGTGGGTCGCGGGCCTTTGCATGGGAAAATAAAAATTCATCCTGTGATTTTATTTTGAAGGGACTTTTTCTAATGCAGCGGAGTGTCGTTTTTTTTTGCCTCCGTGTTTCATCCGCACCTTCGATTGTGGATCTGATACTACATCTGAGCCGATGAGATCACATGAGAGGAGAGACTAACTAAATGTTGCAGCGGCACACGGGAATAAATAGCAGAAGATAAATGCTCGTATTTCTCACCGAACCAAAAGCAAGCATTGATTTTTCTGTCAGACCGCTCGGGTGAAACCGCTTCACGTGACACGCAGCCATCTGGTTGATATTTGCCTTCTGGTCTGTGATTCGTCAATAATTCGTAAAGGCAACACTCGTCATAATCATACTCATGAGCTCGAGGCCACCAATTGTGAGTCCTTTATTTGGGGTCAAAAAGTGAGTCAGCAACAGGATTCTCCTTTATATGTTTACCCTTCCCTCAAATATATTTATACATATTTGTACATATTCTGTTTTTTTTTTTATATTTTACATTGGCTTATTCTTATTTATTATATTATTTCCAAGTTCTGTTTTATTCCAACTTTGTTCTCTTGTTTTCATTTCATTAGACTTTTTTAATTTATATGAATATACACTGTACAATGGTTCCCAGTAAAACACTGTACATTAGTAAAACAGGTCGATATGTATTGTCTGTGATGTGATGTTAGCTGAACTGTATTTTGGATGGATTTCCAGAGGCAGGGAGAGGTGGAGGTCTGTTATGTACTGTAATCTTTTTTTGAAATGTACCATAATTCATGCACTTGTAGCGCATGTAAAGTGTGCATGTGGTAAACTGGAGTGTTTGAAAAGTGGGCCCTAGTCTGAATGGGGAGACGAATTGTTTCATTTGAAAGTCTATCGGCTCAACGAGGCCGCTTTGAAGTGGTGAAAAGGGAAATATGTTTATTATCCGTCCGGGAAAAACGACGGAGAAAGCTCAATTCAGCTTTTCTTTAATCCTGTGCATCTTTCACACCAGATAACCGAAATACTGAAGAATGCACCGCATACTGCATGAATTGTGAATTCAAGTCTTCTTAGGAAAAACCTCCCTGATGCCCAGGTGTGAATCTCCTTCACTTCACCCCGTGTGTCTGCTCCTCTCCTTCCCTCCTTCCCTCCTTCCTCTCCCCTCAGCCCTCCGCGTGCTGCGTATGTATAAGTGTGCTTAAGTGTGCTTAAGTGTGTGTGTGTGCGCGCGTGAAGGAGATTGTTTAGCGGTGGGACGTGAGCTGCCTCAAACAGCGGGACATGTGACATTGGCAACACAACGGACCCTGTGTCTCGTATGCTGGCAGCCTTCCTGCACGACTGGCTCGCTGCCTGGAGAGGTTTGCACCTGGACGGGTGTGTGTGTGTGTGTGTGTGTGTGTGTGTGTGTGTGTGTGTGTGTGCGCTTAATTTGTTTGTGCCCAGGAAAAAAAAGAATAACCACCCCATGCATGTCAGTTTAAATGTGTGTGCATGGCTTCATTCTGTGTGGGTGGGTTTGTGTATGTTTGTGTGGCTTCATAGAAGATGAAGAATAAGGAGGAGGAGGAGGAGGGAGGAGGAGAGTGAGGAGTCGAGTCGTTATCACATAATTCAGCGGTGCTAATTTGAGTTAACATGAAGAGAGCAGCCTGTGCGTCCCCTCTGAGGACGAACCCCTTCTTCCCATCATCCCGCACAAGAGCCTCCAGCCTAATACCTTTTTATTCTCTCATCCCTCTCGACCTCATGCTCTCTGGTCCATCTTTCTCTCCCTTTATGTCTCTGCAGAAATGCCTTAACCTGCCTGAGTGATGTTGACCAGCTGTCATTCAAAACTGTCACTCACAGAAAGGATTCCGGCTCTTTGCACTTATTTTAGACTGTATTTCAAGTACTTGTTTTTGAAGTTAGGGTGGTTTGAGGTATCTGTACTTTATGTATCAGCAGTAATTAGGTTACTTCTGTGGACGGCGTGTGAGGTGGAATAGGCTCGAAGCAGTTCTCCCTCACGCGGAGCTGAAGCCTTTATCTCTCTTCAAAGCCACAAGGCTCCTTTCGACAGAACAGAAGCCGCCATTCGTAAACTGGACCGAGGCTGCGTTGGCTTCACTTCCCCATCGGAAAGCGAGTGTCTCGCAGCAAAGTAAGGCAGAGGAAATATTCTAAATATAGAATATTGATTTTTCTTAGGTGAGCTTTTTCTGTCCCCTGCAGCACATTGTTCAGCTTCCGTTCTGATGCTTCCGTCTGCTTCTCCAAAATGGGGGCGGGCAATGTGTGGACCTTTTTATATTTGCAGTGCAGAGTGTTGACACTCGACGTCCCTTTCTGCAATGAGGACGCTTTCTGTTATTCGCCCTGAGGTATTTGGCTGGATCTCTGTCGGGGGGGTAAAAATGTGCAAAAAAGTAAATTTCATAGTTATCGGTTTCAGAGGTAAGAATCACAATCAGAGGTTTTTTTGAGTTTGTTTTTCTTTTTATTGTCCCGGACTGTGAAATACAATTATACAACCTGCGATACACTCCCAAGCCTTCAATTGTTGGGTGTAAATTAATATGAGCCTTTTCCAGATATTATACTTAAAGCACCATTACCTTTTGGGGGTTTTTGTACATAATGCAGTGAAATAGAACAGCGATGTAAAATGATCCAGAAATAAGTCGAAGTGACACCTCCGTTGAAACAATTCCAACAACTAAACAATTTAAATGTCAAGAAAAAAATGCTCATTGCATTAGCCTGCATCATCCTAGGCGTCTCTAATAGACTTGCAAAGGATTGTGTTTCTGTGAGTGGAAGTGTGCACGTGTTTCTGTGAGTGGAAGTGTGCACGTGTTTCTGTGAGTGGAAGTGTGCATGTGTGTCTCAGCAGGTGCACTCGCAAAATACATGAATGTGATGATTAGCGCGTCGGTGTTTGCATACCCACGATTCACCTGTCAGACACGCATTAGTTTATTCAGATAAACAGAACGAGAGCGGCGTGTCTTTAGCGTCACGTGTGTGTGTGTGTGTGTGTGTGTGTGTGTGTGTGTGTGTGTGTGTGTGTGTGTGTGTGTGTGGTGCATGCAGGCATACGTGGCTGCATAAGGACACTTTCCTTACTGTGAATTTTCGTTGCCAGCCGCAGGTTTCCTCCCACCATCGCCATGCGGGCACCGGCTGACGCCAGAGTCTGTGTGTGTGTGTGTGTGTGTGTGTGTGTGTGTAGGTAGGTAGGTAGGTGGAGGAGGTGGTTTCCTCTGCCGCCCCCACCACTTTGACCAACAAGTTCAAACCTCCCCTTGGAAGCAGCATGAAGAGGGAAAAGATGAAAAGATGATGAATAAATGCAAAAAAACCCCCCAAAAAACATTCAGATTCAGAGAGGACAGCGGGGTTGCTAGGCAACACAGGAATTCATAAGTAATCGGTCGTGGGATGTCCACCATTGACAAAACTCCGTCGCCACCCTCGGCAGGCCGTCAGAGCGGAGCACATATACAACCACGTCAGCCTTTTCCCACCATGTCGAGCTATGCTCTCTTTACTCCACCTTTTTGGCTTTTTCCTCCTTTATTTTTTCTGCCTCCATCTTTCCCTTTGCAGTCACTTTCTTTTACATTCGAGTTTCCCTTCCTGCAAGGAGGGTGGCGGCTGACCTTTAATGCTTTCAGCCCGGGTAGTTTAATGCACTTAATGGGTTGGGGGGGGGGGGGGGGGGGGAGCACGATGACTCGTGACGCTGTTGAGGAACGTCAGAGGCAGGTGTGTCTGAGCGAGATATTACGTGGGGAGCGTTTGAAGCCTCCGGGTGCCCCGTGGGAGAGGATTCAGATATTATGTAAATGTTTCATAATGTCTGATTTGAATAGTACAACATTGTTGAGATTTAGACTTTAGTGGCCTAATGTATTTAAAGCAACAGCTTCACACTGATCAGCTGTTTAGCTCGGGTCGAAGTCTGAGTGCAAATGTGTGTAATGTACATTCATCACATTGCAAATTGAGGACGTTTCTATCTTCATGTGGATTTATATTACATCATTAATGTAAAAACATCAAAATGTGGTCTAGTGGTCTCCATACACACTGCACATAGTGCTTTTATTTCCAACTTCTGCTGCTCTGTGTGACCCCCCCCGAGATGAGATGCGGCACTTAATTCTTCTTAATGGCTTCATGCCCTGCAGAATCTGCAGCTATATACTGCCTACCTGTCAACCTAACCTTCAACACACACACACACACACACACACACACTCCCACTGATCTTCAACCGAAGACCCGATGCTTTGGTTGTACTGCACACAGCCGTTATTACCCTGCCCTTGAGCAAGACCCTGTGACCTTAGAATGCCCCCAAAGAGCCAACAGGGCGATAAAATGCGTCTGTTTGTGTCCGAACCAAGCGCAGTGATTGAGGTGTGTGTGTGTGTCATCTTGCTCCAGTGTTGATTTAAATGTGGAGATATTGTTTCACCTGAAACACTGCATTGTGACGCAGACGATAATTCAATTTTCAGAGCTAACGATGTTAGCTCACACTTGTTGCTTCTCCGCCCCGGCAGGACGGTTATGGAAAGACGGTGTGATGCAGCGTTGCCCCGACGCGATCAATACAGGTTCCTTCCATCTGTAATCGTTAGTCTGAGAGATGTGTGCGTCGGTATTTTGGTGTTAGTTATCTGAGGTCTAATGGATTATATTCTGTTCTGCAAGTACGGCAGTGCCTCACAGGAAGCGTATTGAGTCATTAGTCGCGACGTGCTGCAGTGCCTTTGATGAGAAGAGTTTGAGCTGCGTAATCTCTTGTATAAATGTCATGCATAGTGTTAATTTATAGTCGTTCACAACCTCCAAAAAATAAAGCTTTTAAAAATCAAGGGCAGAGCAGCCACTTGTGTGTGTGTGTGTGTGTCAGATTCAAGGATGCTGTGAATCTGAAGGGAGCAGTAAGCGTCCTCTAAAACAATTCCCTTTTATCACTATTGAGATATAAAACACCCATAAAGATGTTTGTCACTCTAAAGCCTTTTTGTTATTGTTTTTATTGTATGTTTTCTGTTTAATGGAAAGAAGTGGAATTGAATATAACAGAAATCTTTTTTTTTTTTTTTAAATCTGGGGCGCAAAGTGTCTTTTAATCATTTTGGGTTTTCTGGCTTATCTGCATTCTGCAGCGCGCACAGAGAATCAGACGGAGGGGTTTAGCGCTCTCAAAGGAACCCAAGTGAAGGTCTATTTTTCGGTGAGAAGGTTTGACCCCCATAGTCGTGGAGTATATTGATGGGAAGGCAATTTAGAACCACCAAACCATTAAGAGTAGAAGCACTTCTCTCGGGCTCCAGTGGCATTAAATCCTGGTGCGGTGGAAGGTTGTCTTTAAACGAACCCTCTGCTCACCTGGGCTTTCTGATCCGCTCCTCCAGGCGGCGGATGAAAGACTCCCACTCACCTCTGCACGTGCACACAAAAATAAACGTGCAAAATAATCATTTTGAGCAGGATCAACAGTCCTGCCTGTGGATTATCTCGACCCGTTTGTTGCGTTTGATTCACGCGCCATCTGGGTGTTGGACATCAGACTGCGTCCATGCAGCAGGACGACCTAGAACCTTCTATTCGTCCCTATTCGTGAGATCCCCCAGCTGCGCTGACGTGCTAACGCGCTAACCTAAGGTGCCAAAACGTGAGACCTGCCAAACGCAGCCACTGGGTACTAGCTGCGGACTCTGCAAATCCGGAGTCCCAAATCTTGTGTCCATGCTGAACGCCACTAGTCGGCGCCGTCAGTGAGATTTGGATTCATCTGCTCTTCTCGCCCCGGAGAAAGGAAGCTCAAGTCATTTTAATGTTTTGAACGCCGCAATCTTTCAGCATTTCTGCCCTCTGCCTCAGAGGGTTCCATTGTCCTTCCCCCAGTGTCCCCCCCCCCCCCCCCCCCCTTTTCTCTCTAATAGTATCCCCTCCGTCAGGAAATGCCAGCAAATTACCTCCTCTGTTCATATCTGATGGCCTGTGAACTCTGTGTACGCCGTCGCATGGGAGGCGATGGGTTTGTGTTGGGACAGTAAAGGGTTAGACAGAGAGAGGGTCGCTGCATTAAGGCCGTGTCACTGACATGACCAGAGCCAGCACACACACACACACACACACACACACACACACACACACACACACACACACACACACACACACAAAATACCAGCAGAGTCAGTAATGCCTCGCAATCGAAACTGGCACAGTAGAATAATCACATAAGCTGTCACATGATCACACACACGTCAACTGTCTCATGCAAAAAACCAATACACCATCACAGAGTCGCTTGGTCACATGCAGGCGCCGTCACACGCAAACACAAACACACACACACACACACGCACACACTGTGTAGCGTTTAATCTGCGCTCCGCAGTCGGGACACGAGCTGCATGCGACCTGCTAATTAGTGGCTGCAGTAGGAGGCCTCTGTTTGTGCGTCTCTCTTCCTGTTCGGCTGAGACACAAGTCTCTCTGTGTCCTATCTCTGCCCCCCTGAAAGATAGAGAGCCGTGGGGAGGGGGGGGAGGGAGGGAGACAGGGTGGAGGGAGGGACAAAGCCCGAGTGCGTTCTGTTGGTCGCTCACATCCAGCGGCGTGAAGCCTTTTCTTCCAACTTTTTTCAGAAATCGGGCCGAGCCCTCGAGGAGCGAGCGGGAAGGAGAGGTGAGACGCGTCGAAAAAACGTCAGGTGGCTCAACCAGATTAAATCCAACCGGTGTCTTATTTCTCTGTGTATTTGCTCTGTGTGTGTGTGTGTGTGTGTGTGTGTGTGTGTGTGAGGAAATCCTTGCTCCCTGCACCCGCTCATCCGTCTTCCCCTTCCCTCCGCGTGCTCCATTTCCTAACACGATGTTGAGTTTGATCTTTGCGCCCTTTGATCCAGCCGGGTTCAATTCCCCCCACCCCCCCCCCCCCCCCGGCCTTTTGTTTCCTTCTGTGCTTGGGGGTCGCTCTTTGTTGTTGTGTTGGGAGGTGCAGAGCAACGGGACGAATGACAGGTGACGGTGTGGCTGGTATTGGAGCCGGTGTCTTGTGGCTTTGCATTTGCGGGTGATTCTGTCACTTCCTGTTCTCCGACAATGCCCCCCCCCCCCCTGTCTGTGTTTGGGTCTCAATCTCACTTCCAGTCATTTGGAAACTTCACCTCGATTCTCTCTGAAGAACAACTGGTTTCGGTCTTGGTGGGATTTGGATTTGTTCTGAATAAGATGCTGATGCTGCTGTGTGTGTAACGTGTTGCTGCCATAGCGACGCCGTATCCCAGGAACTCATTTGCAAAGGCAAACATGTTTAGTAGGGATCTCGATGCCGCGCGGATTATATTTTCTGTCAAAAGTGTGAGGAATGGATTATTGTATCCGCCAAGAGAGACGGTAATTAATGTTTGATCATTTACTTCTTACTATATAATTCCCACAACATGTGCTAGCAGCAACCAGAGCTGGCTTTTGTTAGTTCGTCCTATGCGATTTACTTATATTTGTCTTGGGCTCCAAGTCGCTGCATTACACAACACCCTTGGCAGCATTACAATCCAAACGCACACAAAGAGCATCGCCATGCACAAACTAATGTGAAAACATTGGACCCTCTAAGGGCTGAATGTGGAGTTTTAGTCCATAGGGTGTTTGACTCTTAACTACACCATACTTTAATGGTATTACACTCTAAAATCAGTTTTATCACAATTTAGATAAACGCCCCGAACTGAATATGACGATGACTAACCGCCCCCTTTTCAATGCGCGCTGCCGGCTGGGGCTTTTCTGCAGGAGGGGCGAGCCTGCAGCGTCCCGCGGCTCCATCGCAGGCCTCTCGGCCTTCTTCTCGCGGCTCTGTGAGTGAAATGTGCAGCTAACCAAGCTGTCACTTCCAATCAGGGCCCCGTTGAGGCCCGGACACCTGCTGAGTGTGGGCATAAAAGGAACGGTGCCTCCATTAGCATGGTAATGGCAGTCTAATAGAGTGCTGATGGAGAAGTGGGGTGTGTGGGAGGGGAGGGGGGGGGTTAGGCCTTTTAATAAAGTACAATGTGAAATAAGTCCCAGATTGATTGCAGAGTGCGAGTGAGAGAAAATATCAAGGGGCTGATTGCTCTGTCAGCCGGAGTGACTGATCCATTTTGAGTTGGCTCTCTGCATTGTGATTGATGGCCCGGTGCAGTCTGGGTAATGTAGTTGCAGACGGTGACAGGAAGATCACTGGCTGCTGGATGAGTAAAAGAGGCTGGAGGGTGGGTGGGGGGGGGGGGGGGGGGTGCGTGAGAGAAAGCCCCTTCCTTACGCGGAGCTCTTGATTAAAAACCTTTCCAAATGAAGAGCTTTCGTCAAACTGCTGCAAGTCCCATTTTGTAAAGATCATTGAAGTATTTCATTGTGTATGCAAATTGTCGGCTTTCTGCAAATAGTTACAATAAGCCTCACAAACAGCATTCATTAGGAAATGTAAAGCAAGAGCATCCTTCATGTTGGTAGTTAATAAAACACTTTAAAAATTTCTGGGCTGAATTTCTTCCTTTTTTTCAGATAATATTTGTAATTAATTTACACATTGTATTTTTGTTTTGCATCAAGACAAAGGGAAATAGTTGCGCACGGGGATTAGATGGAGGCTTATTGGGCTTTGAGTGTACAACATCCTTTAACTGCATAAAAATATTTTGATTATCAAAGCATTTGGAGATTGCGATTAGCTCGCCTTTTTCTGTCTGCTTTATTAAAATGCTTTGATGCCACACGAGACGTGGACTGATTCGTCTTTGTTCTGAGACAAAGTAGCTGTGTTTTGATGGGTTTATCAAGAGTTTGTGTTGTTTGCGTTTGAAAGAATGTCCCGCTGTGTTTCTCAGCAGTTGTTTTGGGGTTTTATTCCTTATCTTCTTTCCCACCATGTGATGAGACCCTGAAGCCAGAGAGATTCCAACCACAACTTTCATCTAATAGACTGTAGTTAGGAAAGATGTCAGGATATTTTAAGGTTTTATATATACAACTTTTATGCAAGTTCAACATTTTCTTGCACATGAAACCCTTAAATCTACAAGTGGTGGACTTTTTCCCCCTCGTGAATCCACATAAGATATTCTCTTTATCTTTTCCAGTCCATCTATTTCGCAGCGGATGAATGTCAAGTGAAGCCTCGTTGATCCCATTCATCACAGGGAACAAAAAACCCCGTCTTGAAGGGATCGTAAAACTCTCCCAGATTGAAAAGGCGAACGAAAGAGCCTTTTTTACTTTCAGTGTTTGCTTTTGAACATCGGCCTAAATCCTTCATGGTAAAACCCGACCCGGGTGAGCGTGGTTGGACGCGATCGGCGGCCTTGAGCTGAACTCTTCTGCTTCTCTGTGTGCCCTCCTCCCAGGATTCAAAGCGCTCGGCGGAGATCGCGGCCTCTCCGTCTCTGGACGTTTTCCTGCCGGCGGACGAGGACGACCACTACGAGTCCGTGACCGCCGCCGTCACGCGGAAGCCCTGCTCGCTAGATATCAATCACCGGCTCAACGCCAGTCCACGCCACGGTAGGGCAACGCAGCCACGTGCACTTTCTGATTTTTCGCAATCACTCGTCACCTGACGCTTGGGCTCCTTGGCGGCGTCTTGGGCCGAAGCTGCCAAGTTGAAGGTTCATTCTATTTAGCAGATCCATGCATCATGTGGAATTGTCTGCTTTCACTTTCATTTCCAATGTTCATATCCAGCAGGTCCTTCCTTTTGTCGGTGGCGCGTATGCTCGCCTTCCACTGTGACCGCGTTTCCACACGAACGCCCCGCTGCTGTGATGATCACAGCTTCAGTGGGAGACGTAAAAAACCACCTGAATGCCAAGCGCATCGTTTGTTCAACTTCAACGCGAGCTCCGTGGCGATAGGCGGGTGTGGGTGAGCGTGAGAGTAGTTTTGTTCAGGGGGACTTTTTGGATGGGGTTTGGTTTAGTTTTTCAGATCAGATGTCAGATGTTCACGTGTGAAACGCCGATAAGGTGCTTTGAAGAGACACCGGAGGTTACAAGGTAAGAGTCTGAAGGATCTCTCCGGGCCTCTGCTGCCGGCCTTTCATCTTTGCTCCATGAGCTGGAACTCCGACCTATGACCCCGAACAGGGGCGGAGACCACAGAGTGCAGTGCAACAGAAGACCGTTTTCTATTCTCCTGAACACGGAGTGACCAAATCAGCTTTCTCTCAAAAGACACACGCGTGTATTTTTTTGGTCATTTGGTACACTTTGCGTTTGTTCGGCCCGTTTTTCCCGACACCCACGGCGACGCGCTGCCACGGCGTGTCCTCGCCTCCCGACTCAGTCCCTAGCGACGCTACACGCTGCAGGTTGTCACGGCAACTGCATCGCCAGCTGGTGATTCACCTGTACGTTGCCATGGGAACTGCATTGCTATTGACACCACCCCCCCCCCCCCCCCCCCTCCTTCTCCTCCCGTCTCGGACAGCGAGAGCCGGGGAGGTTAGATGATTTATGTCAAAGTGTCTTTTTGTAGAAAATTGCTTCGGTGACGCAAGTGAGCGGTGTGGGGGGTTGTGTTTGTCGTCGGCTCTCTGAGGGCTGTTACCTGGCCAAATGGGGGATGAGGTGTGAGACGGGGAGAGAGAGAGAGAGAGAGAGAGAGGGAGATGTAAACATGTCACGCGGGCGAGCGTCCGTGTTGTTGCTGAAAGTGGCTGCGAAAGCCGAGAGCTCAACAGGCCGCATATTCAGCCTCGTCCCCGAGAGACGTACGAGAGACGGACCATAAGGAGGGACGAGGAGGAGTGCGAGACGGACGGGGGGGGGAGGCATTACGCATCCGGTTGGGGGAGGTTGGCGGGTCGTCTCAGTCGTGGGGGGGGGGGGGGGGGGGGGGGCGCTTGTGACTCAAAGCGTCGGAGTCGGCCTACGAGAGGAGGCTCATGTGACGATGAGGGAACACGGGAAGAGACGGAGATGAGAGAGGAAAAGGGAGAAGAGAGACTTGGTGCACTGCAAAAAAAAAAAAAACCTCTCCAACAAATCATTTGGGCTGTGATTGAGTTTTCAAAGTGTCCCCGTTGGCAGATGTTTTATCTTGGAAGTAGGATGAAACGATTCCGTGCAATTCACTTCCAATGCTGATCAACAACAGAACACGTCGGAGTGAATTGTGCACGGTGAATGTTTCCACAGATGCTACAGCCTGTGCCCTCAGCCCCATCCCCACCGCCACCGCAGACATTTATTCTAAATGAGAATATTTGATCGTATGCATTTGAATTAATTTGAAGGCTTCCTGTGCAGCGGTTTGGGTCAATGATGTTTGCCTGAACTCGGAGTGGCGCGTACGGCTGGCTCCTCCCGCGTCGTCTCCAAAAAAATAACGCTGCATGGATGACTCAGCAGAATTAGTCTAGAACAAGGGGGGGACTGGGTGTGGATCTTCTTTTTGATTGCAAGCGTCGCCTGACGTCCACCTGTCCTGCGCTTCGACGTCCATCTGCTGACGGTCCCTCAGTCCAGCTGTCGGCAGAAACACCAGGGGACGGGCTGTCTGTGAAACTGACAAATAATTTCCCGCTCCATCTCTTTTATTTGACTTTCATTGCTCTTATCCTTTCGTCTTCTCACAGCTGTTGCCCTGAGATTGTCCACAACCCGTTGTCTTTGGACGACGCGTCCCGCGGGAACGTTCCAACGTCTCATCCGACGGGACAAAGTGAATGGAGTCTTTCTTCTTTGTAATGCAAAGCACGCCCGGGTGCATAATCGCAGTAATCGAGTCCCGTGGCAGTCATTTTGTACGTTAACTCGGGATTACACTCGGAGTATCAGGTGGATTCCTCTCCGATTGGAAATTAAATCCGTGCCAAATGAGGGAAAACTATTTCTGTCGTCCACCGAGGGACGTTTTCTCTGTTTTCAGGCCCGAAGCGTTTGCAGGGATCTTCTCTGTGACGGCTCTGCCATCGACGCTTTTCCTCCATTGCTCCATTTTTTTGGAGGTAACCGGGGATTTGTAACTGTGTCTAGAGCTCAGGGTGGGTGATTCTGAGGTGTGTGTGTGTGCATTGTAGGTGCAATGTGCTCCTGCAGGACGGTGGGGTGGTGGTGGTGGGTGGGTGGGCCGAGGAGAGACCCGCAGGCGGCACACCGCTCAGTGCTGCTCAGAGCTTCTGGAGAGGCCTCTCCAGATAAAGCCACACTCGTCTGCAGGTGGTGAAAAAGGACGCTGCTGAATATTGGAGCAAGCTTTTAATGAAAAAAAGGGTTCACCAGACGAGCAGAGAACTACGCATCGACAATTGACTTATGAATAAGAGAAACGCATTGCGCCCCTCAGCGGATACTCAAGTGATGTCGCTGCGTCTCACTCCATTTACCCCACCGGGGGCTCAGAGGGGCTAACGGCGGAACCGGAGTAAACTCCGGGGCTTCGCCGCCGAATGGGGGGGTCGAGGCCCATTGGCTCGTCGTCGTCGAGAGGAAGGCGATGGAGCATCTCGCCTGTCTCGTTAGGCACCGCGGGTTCACTTCCTGCGCCTCGCAGCCCTGCTTCAGCAAGCTGCGCAGCGCCTCTCGCAGCGCGCAGACCGGCTCGGCATCGCGCTTTGCACCAGACGCTGAACTCTTCACGCTGCTGGTCAAGCAAAGAATATCTGGATCCCGTGACACCTGTTGAAGTATTTCAAACACACACACACACACATGAACAAACCTGAGCATATGGATGTAAACCGTTTAGAAATGATACTCTGCAGTAATCATATCTCATTCACGTGTTATAAATATGCACCTTTATGCGTTTATACACAAACAAGGATCCCCTTTGGCAAGGAGTGAGCTCAAGGCAGATCCGAAGGAAGCACCGTTGCGCGCACACACACACACACACACACACACGCCTGCGAACACACGCACACATTTCACATTCATCATCAAAGCTTCAGTGTTAGGCTTATTTATCAATAGGACAATCCCTCTATCTCTATATATATCCCCCTGTCGCATCCTTCCTTTCCTCTTCTTCTCACAAAAGAAATCTATTCACGCCCACATTCAGTCACTGATTCAGCTCCAGGCTGCTCTTTGTGTGTGTGTGTGTGTGTGTGTGTGTGTGTGTGTGTCTGTCTGCAGCTGTGTATAACTGCACAACCCAAAGTCAAATCCAGGAACCTCCGTCTGGGTTTGCACACGCAGGCATGCACATGATGACAGAAAGATGTGCTGTGAAGCTCTGTCACTTTCCCTGAAGGATGTGTGTGTGTGTGTGTGTGTGTGTGTGTGTGTGCGCGCAGTCAGATGTAAACGTATGATACAAGATGGTGGAAAATTCTGATGCAGATGCTGCTAATGTTCCACCACCAGCATGACGGAGCGGAATGAATTGAAACAGATGGTTATTGTATCAGGGGAAAATATAATTCAGTTTTTTTGGGCTTCATTTTTAGCAATTAAAAGTGGTTTCTAGACTGTCGGGGGTGTGTTAAAATGTGCTTCTCGGGGCACGCATCTCAGCAAAGCGTCTCCTGCCTCTCCCCCCCTGTGGTGCACTGTGTTGCTAATGTCTTCTTTTGATTACACGTTGCTTTCTTATTGCTGTGTTTTGTTGAAGGCATTCGTTCTCGTCTTCCAATGACTGTGCACTTATTGAACTGTTCAAACCCTTGGCGAGCGCCAACAAAGACCAGGGTGATGTTTGCCAGCCATCAGCAGGCTGTAATGATGAGACAAAGCGCCAGGCGTCTCTCCTCCAGGACGCAGCGACCCACGCGTCATCAGAAAAGTCATTAACCGAGTTGTCTGCTTGATGTTTTCTCAAGTAGAAACTTTTGTTTGGGTGTTTTTCCCATTTCCTAAATGGAGTATTTTGTGAAGCAGTATTTCCTCGTGTGCGTTTTCTGTCTCTAATTCCTGGTTCATGCCTCTAAATCTGGCGCATTCTCCTGAATGCAAATTCTCCGAACACCTGGTGTTAGTTTCTCCAAATTCAAGTCAAAAAAGAAAATGAGACTGATTGCAATTTTGGGGGGTCATAGGTCACCGTGACCTCACAAAGCCTGCTCCACTTGCAGGCTTCATTTTTTCTTAGAATGTAGATCCTCCTTCGGATAGATCCTGGCAAAATTAAACGTAAATGACCAAAAACTCAAATCATTATTTTTTTCATTATCCCAAAACATCATGAGCCACCTCCGATTCTCCCCTCGGTGTGGCTTTGTTCTTTTGGATTAGCTGAGGGAGATTTTTGGATTCACATTCACGTATTTAAGCAACACTCTGCAGTTCTGTTTCTGCCGGTGACTCACTCTAATTGGACGAAATGCACTCTCCATCTTCTTCTTCTCCTTCTTCTGTCAAGTGATCACATGCTGGTGGAGATGATGTGCGACGCTATAATGTTCATAATAAAAATAAATTAAAAAAACAAGAGAAAACAACAAATCTCTCTCTCTCTCTCTCTCTCTCTCTCTCTATCTCTCTCCAAGGTGCCCTGTCCTGTGTGACTGTGAGTAAGGGGGAGCCCGGTAACCATGGCGACTGTTCGACGGGACCCACTCCAGACTGCTCCCCCCCGTCCCCCGACACGGCCCTGAAGAACATTGAGAGAGTCATCCGCCCACAGGTGAACACACACACACACACACACTAATGAATGTGTTTGAGAGGCACCTGATGCATTATTGAACATGACACTATCCAACTACAAGTAGCTTTAACACCTACACACGCACAATGGTAAACATCTCGATGTGTTTCTCCCTCTGATGGCTTCATTTCGTCTGTCATGGTGAATTAGAGTTAATAGTATCTCCAATTTAAATATGTCGTAATACCCTTTCCCAACTTTTTCAAATACATTAACTAATTGTTTTTACAAAAAAAAAATTGTGACACCATTTCTGAATGCTTAACTGCCAGAAACTTTTATTTCATTAGTGGAGGACAACTTTCTGTATATTATGTAGGTGTATTTTTAACTAGACATTGATTACGTGGAGCAAACAGCATATATGGTGATCTGAATTGAGAAGCCAAATCCAACAGACTGTCAAAGTTCAGTGAAGCTACTGCTGAGATCAAAATAGAAAAATCACTTTGCATATCAAATAAATATGCATTTAATCTTCCTCAGCGTCCTCAATCAGAAACTAAAGTTTGTTAAGAAAACTCTGCTTGTGCAATCTTGTACAACAACAACAACAACAGAGCCGATTAATAATGTGCCACTGATCAGGGATACTTCCAATCAGCATTCAGAAATTCAAATGCAACTTTAAATCATCCTCATTAGCGAAGAGGGATTCATTTAGCACCCCCCCCCCCCCCGTCTGTCAACATGAAGCTCCGGTGTAAAGGTTTGGCACGTATTGTTTATCCTAAACTTATTCTTCTTTTTCAAGAATAGAAGTGATTTCTCCTTATTCTAAATAAGACACAACTTTTCCCCATTGATACAAAACCCTGTTTTTCGTCCTCACAAAGAGCCGAAAATGACAAATCCCTAAATTCCACCGGACCCTGAATTTTCACCTCAACATGTTCCTTGTTTCCTCTTCTCACTCCTCACTTCCTGGCCCCCTTCCGTGGCATCTCACTAACTACACTAGCTAATGTGCGCGGGGGGGATCACATGCGGAGCCGCTCAGCCCGAAGCGCAAATAATCACCCGGAGTTCAGAATCCTAATTAATTCTCTGGAATTAATTTCATTTCATTTAAGTTTCATCACTTCATCGCGTACGTCCAACACACACACACACACACACACACACACACACACACACACACAAGGGCTGGGGGGACGGCGTTGTTATTGCGATAGGGAGAGGGTTTGCATCCGGAGTATGGATTTAATTTAGCGGTGGTTTGTAAAGGTGGCGATGCGGCGTAACTCCCTATTGAGTCGTATCTAGAAATAGATCAGTGGCCTTGGACAAAATAGAATGATTCATTTGATTTCCTTTTTGGGACCAAGATATTAAAAGAAACATCCGCGTTCACTACGCACGCTTTTGTTTTCATTTCTTCATCTAATACTCATTTGCCTTTTTTCCAGTTGAGTGTTATTCCCTTATCATCTGCTCGTATTACATAGGTCATTTTGAATAAGGTTGTTGAATAAGTGTCTAAAGTCTAAAGAGGACTAGTTTCATACTTTGTCTTTCACATTTAAAGTGTCATCTTTTCACTTTTTAACATACATTTTGAACATTTATTAAAGTATCTATCTAAATTTGCGAAACAAAAGCATGATTTTAAAAACGTTTGACGTTCATATCATAGCAATTATTTAGAACTTAGTCATTTGACAGTTTAATTAATCTTTCTTTAAGAGACGGGACACACAAGTAGTCTTGTATTCCCGGCATTTGGCATCATTCTCTTTGAATGGAGCCAACACCATCTTTTAAAGCCTGTTGTGTGACTTTGTTGCATCCCTCTGACGAGGCCCCCCCGAGGCCGCTGCTGTGGATCAAAACGTGTAATTCTGCTGCTTAAATCCGGGCTTTTGGAATGTAATTATTCACCCGAACCCGAAAAGCACGCCATCGCTGCAGAGAGCACGCCGGGGAGGTCCACCCAGAGTGGGCTCAGGGTTTCGCTTGTTCATTTATTTTTAATTCATTCATCGCCGGCATCTCGTCTTCAGACTGTCAGCCCGGACACGCTTTGATCTCCGCGATCACGCAGGGAGGGAATAATCAAACGGATCCAAACAGACAGAAAGAGGAAGAAGAAGAACTGAGGAGCTTCCCGACCCCCCCAAACGGCACCACTTATTCTGTTGATTCCCCCCCCCTCTCCCCCCCCCAAATCGGCGGTCAGAGTGCTCTCAAGGGAACGTCGACCTCAAGCAAACCCAGTTGTTTCGTCTCGTTCAGATGGTTTGTTTTGACCGACGCGGATCTGGTGAACTTCGGGGTGATGTGTGTAATTTTAACGTCGGCCTTTGGAGTGATTTTGAGACGACGGCGTAATTATAGTCATCGAATTGAGACAGATCACAAAAAAAAGGCTCCAGATATCTCTCCCTCTCTCTTATATATATATAAATATGACTGAAATACACATGACCGCGTTTGGAGGTATTTATATGAAATCATTGAATTCCTAATCTATATTAGTAATATATTGCGATGGGAAAAAGGTGTATCACGCTGCTGTTGGATAAGCGTCATTCCTCAGCTTTTAACTGTAGCCCCATTGGAGGAAGCAGGGAGCGCGGAGACAAATCACTAATCACTTTAGCATTTAGAGCTCATTAATCCCATCAATCCTTTGGCTTTTGGGGTTTGCGCTGAACACACACACACACACACACACACACACACACACACACTCCATGATCCCACACTGCCAGTGTTGCTGCAGCCAGTTAATATTCGCTCGGATCTGTGCGTGATTACGCGGGCGCAATATGACAGCGTTTGTAGCAGCTCTTTTATTAGACTGCGACTCTCGTACTGCAGGCTGCCGCCACACACACACACACACACACACACACACACACACACACACACACACACACAGTGGACAAAAGGATCCATTTTTCTCTTCTCTTCTCTTCTCTCTCTCTCACGGCGTTCCATCTGGAGGTTTCTGCGACCACCCGGAGACCTTTGGTGGCTTTGGCAGGCCGCAGAATGCCAGCAAGGCCCCAGACGAGAGACCTCGGCCGTCCCCACGGCTAATTGAACCGACTCTGGGGTTAAAAGCTTTCCTCCGGGAGGTGCACAAAACATGTCAGCCGCTTCCCGGTGTTTGCCCCTGGCATTGGGAGGATCATTGGTGAAGCATTTTGATGATCTCCGTAAATCATGAAGTTCACGCACCTCTTTAGCTCTTACTCCGCACTGCATCGCAGACGTGTGCCTTTCGGCAGGGGAAAACAAAAATCCTACTTTATGGCAGATTAAGAATTAATTTTATGCTGGAACAATGATATTCATGCAATCCGACTCCAGTGAAAGGAACTGAATTCAGCACGTAGACAACCTGAAAGAGTTTGGCTTTAGGGGAAAATGAAAATAGTTTGGGATGTTCACTGCTTGTTTGTTTCCGTACTCTTGAGCTTCTTATTCGCCCCCTGCTGTCCATGGGTCATGTGCTCTGCCATTCTCGAGTTTCTGTTTAGTGACTTTGTGCGAACGTGCTAAGCTCCCCGCGCAAAGACCAAATAATGGAAAAAGAAGTCCCAACACTTCCTACAGGAGATATGTTCCGTGCTCCATTATCAGCAGTTAACTCACAATGATAACTATAAACCATTTTCCTAATTACATTTTGATGCTAAATTACCAAACTCGTGAGCCTGTGACTTTATTTTATGGAAAAAGCACAGTTTTGTATAAATAACGGCTCTGTGTTGCCATTGACATAAATTGGGTTGTTTAGCATCGCTGTGATGGTTAGAGCAACACATTCTGCTTCTTGTCAAGTTTTATTCATCAACACTGAACGCTCTCGTCTCACAGGCCCACGCGGCCGACCTTCTTAATCACGACCGTCGATAACGGTGATTGATTTTGTTGTTGGTTGTAATTCGGCACACAACGAAATGAGCACCTCCCAACACCCGCGAGCAAACGTAAGCTGTCGGAGGAGACGTAATAGACTTTTTAAGCTAATGGAGGTGTCATTTATTAGGGCCTACACACGCACACGTGTGTCTCCCCCCCCCCCCCCCTCCCGGGGGAAGCTGTCTTTTTGCTTTGATCGAGCGTGTTTGTGTGTCTCTGCTCATTAATCCCCTTCCAATCCGCCGCGGCGTGTTCATTAGCTCGCTGCCCGGGTGCATTGTTAGCGTGTTAGCGCTAAACCCTGAGCCGCACAGCTACGCCGCGTTTGCATTTCCTGTCGTGTGTATATTCCAATGTGTGTGTGCGCGCGTGTTGCCTTCATTTCACGAGAGGATCAGCGACCCCCCACACACCCAAGTCGGCCCCCTCGTGTCTTTACACTAAATATGAAGTGACGCCCACCACCCGATTCTCTTAGCTCAGCTCAAAAATTCCAGAGTTATGGGGTGAGGGGTACCTCTGTTCCACCTAAATACAAAATGTTATTCCCCCTTTCTGCTGTTTTCATTGTCTTTCGACCCATTGTATCTTTCTCGTGTTTTTCATGGCCTTCTTCTGGCTCATGCTCGACCCCCCCCCCCCCCCCCCCCACCCACCCACCCGTCTCTTGCACTTGTTCCGCTCTTGTTTTTTTCACCTCAGCTCGGCGCAGTCAATTTTTAAGACCCTTCGGGGCCCGATTCGAGTGCAGCAAAGTGGAAAGGAGCCTCCCCCTCGTGCTTTCATTTCCACTCGTGACCCGTCCAATCCCACCCTCCCCCCCCCCCCCCCCCCCCAACCCCCATCCCGTCGTCACGCTTTCTCCCGCGGCGCGGCAATTGTGACGTGTGAGGATCTCATGAAGGTGTTCCTGTCATGGCTCTCGACGTTCCAGGCAGGTTATTTCGCCTCCACGGTCCAACGTGTCGATTCACTTTCCCCCACAAGTTCTGACTTGCTCGCTCAAACACACACACACACACGCGTGGTGACATCACGCAAAGAGTGTCAATATGCATTAGTCTGCTTTTGTGAGTGTCTTCTATTAATAAATGGAACAAATAAACCCAATATGAACTCGTATGAAAGACAAGAAAGACAAACTAGAATCATTTTATCATATTATTAAACACAGTAGTTTAGTTGCTAGGTCCTCATCTATTTGACCGCGTGCTTCTGCCGTCTTTGTCTCCAGCCCAAGCAGCGCACCTCGCTGTCCTCGTCCCTGGACGTCCAGAGGCCGGTCAACCACAGCTGCGAGCCCAGCGAGGTGAGCTCCTCCCTGGGCTACGCCAGCTTCAGCACCAGCCCCCCCGCCAGCCCGCCGCTCAGCCCCAACCAGGAGGACTCGGCGGGCTCCGACGACGACGGCGGCGGCGACTGTCCGCTCACGGGTAAGGGACGCGTTATTAATGGAGCCCGACTTTGTCAATTTAGAATTTAGAATAATTCTACATGTTGCTGTTTGATGGTGGTAGAAGTGACGTGGTGAATACCGGGGCTGGTAAAAACTATAACTGGTATGCTAACTGCTAGCAGTGAACACTAGCAATGCTAGTCAAAACAGCCTTGGTTAATTTCTTTGTTAACCAACAGCAACATATTATTGTATTAAAATGAAAATATAGTTACTTTTAAAAGAATATGGGACTTTTAAAAGCCTTCTTGAGGTGAAAATGTTCCTTATCTAACATATTGGTTAGTGTTAGGAGGCCAATGAGCACTTTTCTTTCAGAGGAAAATAAGGACTCTGCAAAAGATGCTCCATTAGTCCTGCTGGGATTGTCGGACCAGATGAAACACTAACTCTGGTTGGAAGACCTCCCCCGCTGAGTTTGGCACTTCCTCCTCCAAAAGGAACATTCCGTGTAATATTGAGATGTTTCATCTCAAGGATTTTAAATTAGGGCAGCTGTCTGCTCGCTGAGAGGCGGCGATATTTCACTACAGAAATACATCGGCTTGCAACAGAACCGTATCGTAATGAAATGTCATGTATTGACTCTTCCACTCTTTGTCTCCATGGACCTTTTTGTGTCACTCTCCCAGTCCCTCGCCTCATCCGTTACCATGACGACGAGATTGGTTGTTGTCATGGCAAAGTGGCGACTTGGTGGTAGTTGGCTTTCCCCTCTAACCTGGGTTTAGCCCAAATGCTATCTTGGGAGGCTGTGTGTGTGTGTGTGTGTGTGTGTGTGTGTGTGTGTGTGTGTGTGTGTGTGTGTGTGTGTGTGCGTGTTCCAGCAGAAGTTCAGAGCCACACTTAGACTTTGCCCCCAACATAAAACACATAATTATCAATCCACAAGTGACAAAAAAAAAACCTGAATGAGACGTCTTCCTCCACTATTCTCATTGAAGCGTTGCCATGGCATCTATTGAACAGGAATGTGTTATCTCCCTTCTCAGACCTCCATAACGAGTCGTGGGCCTTTCACTGATGTCAGACTGACGGAGGCTGAGGAGCAGTTATTGATCTCAGTGCTGAAAGGCCTTGTTTTGACTTTCAACACAATTATCTTAGAAAATAATAAAAGCCAGGTTTGAGAGTGTGAATGAATTACATGACATCAGCGCTACGATTACTCCAATGAATTGTAACAATTGCGGAGGTCGTCTATGATACGAGTCATGTCGGGGTTTTGAGAAGTTAAAAGTTACCGACCATATTTTGGAAAACAGAAGTCATCACATTAGCCCCACCCACATTTCCCTGTGATTTTTTTGTAATTATTTTGTTATTATGAATGAACGTTTGAGAGCCTTTTTGTTCACGGGGCTCGTCTTGCTGCACCTGGAGCATAGCTGTTTTTATTTGTATTACTTTTTATATATTCCCACACAGCAACTGTTACAGACATCCAAACAAAACTTTTTTCTAGCGGACATCACATAGTGAGGAGCTGAAATTGAAATTTTTGCCATTCAAATTTGAATTGAAGCCCAAAAACATATGTTTCAGTATTTTATTACTAATCAGTAACTGTTCATTACATCATCATTAAATTGTTGTATTTGGATTTTTAATCTAAATTTTAACGTCTTCATTGTAGTTTCAACATAAGACGTTCTGACCAGCCTCCTCTGGCAGTAATTGTCTTATTTAACTCAAATTCTGTACACTGCAACATATAAAAATATATCATATTTATTTGTGTGAGCAAAATCGTGGTCTCATCTCGTGGAGATTTAGACGTTGAAGCACTGGGGGGAGATACGATGTCCTCTGATCCCGTCTGTTGATTTAAAGAAACATTCAGATGGAATCTCTCTGTCTCTACTTTGCTCGTCTCACTGAAAGCCCCAAAACCACCATTTATTTTTCCAATAAATTTGTTCCTCTTATTTCCTCCTCCTCCTCCTCCTCCTCCTCCTGCTACTCTGCTCATCACTCCGACTCTCTTTACTTATTAGCTTATAAGGCCCATTGTGTGGTTGCCATGGTAACGAGTGGCTTACAGACAGATAGAGGGAGACAGGGGATGAGAGAAGGAGGGAGTGTGTGTGTGTGTGTACACACACATACATATATATATATATATATATATATATATATATATATATGTATGTATGTATGTATGTATGTATGTATGTATGTATGTATGTATGTATGTATGTATGTATGTATGTATGTATGTATGTATGTATGTATGTATGTATGTATGTATGTATGTATGTGTGTGTGTGTGTGTATATATGGATACAACAGGCAAAGAGTCACAGAATTCAAAGCATGGCAGTGAAAAAGAGTGTGGGTGAGGGAGGGTGGGGGAGTGGGAGATGGCGCGGTGGTGGTGGGGGGGTGATGAACAAAAATCTGAAAGATGGAGGGAATGCAACATGAGATTTAAGGGGGTTGGAGAGCGAAAATGAGGACAACAAAGTGAAGGGAACACTTTTTTTTTTCTTTTTTTCGCTCGCACTCCATAAAAGGTCCTTGCTTCCTTCCTTTCTTCCTTCCTTCCTTCCTTCTTGTCAACATTTGCCCCCCTCTCTTTTTCTCTCTCTCTCTCTCTCTCTCTCTCTCTCTCTCTCTCTCTCTCTCTCTCTCTCTCTCTCATTGAACGCCAACCAACATTTATACAACAAATGTCCGGCCCTGCAGCGCAGTACGCAGGTGTCAGCCACCTGCGTGGGCAGTTGGATGAAAAGGCGGCCTATTTATAACCTGATCCTTCGCCGCCGCTGCTGCTGCTGCTGCTGCAGAGCTGCAGAGCTGCGGTTTACGTAACGTTGGACATTGCTGGAGAAGATATTCCCTCGGCGCAGAGTGAAATGCGGCGCTCGCGTCAAAGCGACGCAGCTGCAGACGCGCTCTTCCTCCGCAGAGCCCACTGCGGCATGTCAGCAACGAACAAGTGTGTGTTTACACAACTTCACAGCTTCTTCTCTCAGAGCAACATCTGTCTGTCTCTTTTGGCTTTTTTTGTGTGCAGAGATGACATCTAAAGCTGCACAGTAATTACTATGATTTCCTTTTTAATAAGCGATGGGTCCGTTGAATAACTGTTATCTGATGGCGCTTGCTAATTAAAGTAAAATAGCTTTTCAGCTTTGGACTCTTTGTTCTTTTTTTTTCAAACCTTTTTTATTCTTTATATTGTTTTTAGAAATAGCAGGCAGTTTTTTTTATTCATACACCCCATTTTTTCAGCAGGCAAACGTGATCAAGTGTCACCATCACTGATTCAACCGCAGCGTTGAGCAGGAAAACTCACTTTAAGTATTCAAACCGAACACACGCTGTGTTTCGCTCCTCCCGCCAACGGGCCGTGAAATGGCGCCGCGATCGGCCGCCGCGTTAAGAGTTTAAAAGTCGGTTAAACCCTCCCCCAAAACCTGCTCCTGTCCTCTTCCAACGCTTCGCCTGCAAACTCGACCCCCAGAGCTTGGTCACGTGCACTTCTGTCGTCCGGCTGTGACCAAACCGCTGGGTCAGGTTCAAAGCCAGCGGCGCGTTAATGGAATACTCGCACGCACGCACACACACACACACACACACACACACACACACACACACACAGTCGTATAGGCAAGCTGTCTTTGTCATACATTTTACATTTCATGTCTGGGCCAATTTAACATTAAAGTTGAATGAAATTGATGAAATGAACTTATCATTAGTGCCCAATGATACTGTCCCTTTTTATTATTACTGCCCATGATTAATTATAGTCATTGCCTAACAGAGTGTGTGAATAGCAACAAAAAAAAAAACCCTGTAGATGGCTCTCCTCTTGAATGTGCTTTACGTTTGTATCCAACACACATACACACGTCTTTGTAATCCAACAGAAAGCAACACATGTGTCTTTGGTGTGGAATCACTTTGTCTGGATCACTCTTTCCTACGTCAGCGGCGGGCGGGAGCAACACCTCCCTGACACCTTGTCGGCGCGTCGTCTTGCGCCTCGAGACTTTTGCCGTTTCTCCGTAGTAGAATGTCCTCTGCAAACTGCCCCTCGGAGACGCAGCTCTAATTAACACCGTCGTGATGGGAGAGGGACAGATGTGATCACACGTGCCGCGTGCTCATTTGTTCTTCACCTCGGGGCGATTGTGATCACACGCCGGGTCACGATCGAAAGGCTTTGTTTTCGGCGCGTTTGATTCGACTTGCTCTGCTTCACGATGTGTCCCACTTTGCGGGCGGTGCTTTTACTACTCGGGGCTGATTGGTTGATGCTGAAATGCTAAAAACGCGCGACACAGTCGGCATCGTCCTTGTGACCCCCCAACCCTCGGGCCTCACGTGGCCGCAGGCGACCCGGTGAGTCATGTGTGGAAGCTCCGAACACACACAAAAACAGGCTCAGGCTGGGAGACACGCGTCCCGCCGTTAGTCCCCTTCAGCGCCACCGACGGGGAGAATGAAGAGCCCCCTGATTGGAGAGGATAGAGTGCAGAGTTAACAGGGCAAAGACTTCACAGGCGAAGACGACGACTCCGGGGCGTTTCGTCCTCGACAAAGACTAATGTGACCCGACTCAAATCCGACCTGCATACACATGTTCTGTTCATCCAGGGGTGGATGGTACGACTGCTACACACACACACACAGAGTGCATCAGCGGTGACCTCATACTATATTACTGTCTCTCACACACACACATTTAATATCAATGACGCTCGTGAGACGCCTCCGTCACTGCTGACTCGGGTAGAATTGAATAATGGGTTACCGCGGGAGACGAGCCGGTTGCCGTGGCAATGTGCTCTGCGTACTTGAACGGGATGGGTGGCCCCTTTGAGCCTGCAGGACGGGTTCACGCCAGCAGGCTCTCTTTCTCTCTCTCGCTCTCTCTCTCTCTCTCTCTCTCTCTCTCTCTCTGCCTCCCACGCAGGTGAGGCACCTGTGCGTTGTGACATTAGCGCTGCTGTCTCCGTTTTTATGGAACCCACCTTTCCCCAGTGCTTCATATGAGTTTCATGACCTTAGCCGATGATTGTGACCTTTTTTTTGAAGGCAGCACTTTTTTACGGGTCTTGAGTAATTTCCCTCAAATCGACGAACCCAGACTTTGAATGTTTCCCCGTCGTGGTGAATCCGAGCGTTTGTGAAATTAGCCCCGGCGCTAACCCGGTGCTAGCTCAGCGCCCGAGGCTTCAGGGCGCTGATAGTGATTTTATCCAGGCGCTTAGGGAATAGGGTGCAGTCTTAAATCTCTGGCATAACTGACAGCTCGGATATTACTCCGTAGTTTTTAATAAACCGTCTCAGAGACGGAGAAGCTATCAGATGTTCGGATTGGCCCCCCCCCCCATCCCCATAAAAGCACACAGAGGAGAACGCACTGGTGTATGAGAGATGGTGCGTGAGGTGTTTATCTGTAAAGCACCGGTCAAAAGAAAGGCAAATTCAAAGTCAAGACCGGAGGTCATTAAGAAAATATATTTGGCAATTTAAAGAGACACAAGTGAGAGTTTTAATGCGTAAGGTGCAAGGTGAGAACAAATTAAGGGTGGGATAGAAGATACCAGTGCAGTTTTAACTTTAATAAAATGCAGTGGCAGGCCCGGTTCCAGCTGTGATTTCTGGGTTTTGGCGCATTAAAAACTGATTGCATTTTGGGGCGTCAGCGTTCAGTCTGCTTCGGCTGTCTGGGCGACTTTTTCCAGAGACCCGTGACGGCAGTGTTACAGAAGTCGAGCCCGCTGAAGATGAACACGCAGAAATGTAAAAAAATATATATATATTGCTGCCAAGGGAGGCGGGCGAGGCAGATTAGGCAAACTCCTGCTGACCTCGCTGGAGTCTTCGTTATCACCGAGGTCGTGTTACAGAATGTGCCGGTTTTGGGCTGGAGTCAGATAAGTTTTTTTTTTTTCTATCATTTTAATAGTGTTTTGCCGAGTTTGTGTGGAATTTACAACGTAGACGGAGAACCAAACATCCGTGACGAGTGAGATTTTGTTGGATGCAGTTGCCGCGTGGATCGGATCTCTGCAGCAGATCAGGCTGACATTTAACCTCTGTGTTTCCCTCCCTCCTGTGACCCACTCATTTCTGCAGCTCTCGTTCACTTCTGTCTCTGTGGCCGTCATTCATTGTTCAAGACCCCCCCCCCCCCCCCCCATCCCCCTCCCTTAATGTATCAACATGGATTCACCTCTCAATCTGAGGGCTGTATCTTTTTCATCTTGTTGTGAATTTAAATTTAGTGTGAAGGGCTTCATTTGGAATTGAGATGCCGCTCTGAAATTAAATCTGGCTTGTGGTAAGTGATTGCTTGCGAGGGGGGGGCGGGGGAAATGGAGGTCATTATTTTGGAGTGGCTTCTACGTCACACGTGCACTCGGTGCAAGACATGAGCTGCAACTCAATGCAAAAGAACAAACTCAATCTGAATAGTTTTTAGACAGTTGCATTGCACAAAGAAAAGGGCATTTAATAATGGTAGTTCTGCATGTTAACTCTCATGGCTTATTGCCCCTGGAAGACCTGTTTGCTAGTATTGCGTCCACCAGTGGCCTTCCTGCTATTACAAGATGACGCTTACTGCTGGGAGCATCGCTTCTGACCTCATTCCCTGTTCCCACAAATCAATAAAACATATTGATTTGAGTTTTTTTTTCATTATTGCAAAAACCGTATACAGTACATACCTTATGCTATATACGATATAGTGTACAAGCATCAATACATTACAGTTTTTCTCCATTGCTTTGGCTCAATTCTTGAAACAGAAATTACATTCTCAAAGCTCTTAATGCATTTGGTAAAATAGCCTATATGGTTCAGCACAACTACATAGATCACCTTCAAAAGGTCATATCTCACCCAAAACAGTTAACTCAAGCTTCAAAACCAAATCATTTTCTCATACAAACAGTCAGTGCCCCCAAAATGAAAACTTCCTTCTCGATTGCTATGGCTCATCTATCTCTCGAAAAAACGACATTCTCAAAGCTTTAAATACATTTGCCAAAATAACCTAGATGGTTTAGCAAAACACTATGGCACACCTACAAAAGGTCATATCTCTCCCAAAACAGACAACTCATCAGTCACAACGAATTCCTTTTCTCATACAA
Source organism: Pungitius pungitius (assembly GCF_949316345.1). Classification (NCBI taxonomy): domain Eukaryota; kingdom Metazoa; phylum Chordata; class Actinopteri; order Perciformes; family Gasterosteidae; genus Pungitius; species Pungitius pungitius. The sequence goes on from NC_084901.1 coordinate 3,410,002, forward strand.
ACAGTCAGTGCCCCCAAAATGAAAAGTCCTTTTGTCATTGTTTAAACACTGCAGGTCAAAATGTTTAGTTGTTTTGTCACTATGGCAGAGGACCATTGAAATCCCTCATGTCCACCAGTCTTTGCCCAGTCCTTCATTGACAATGGTTACTGTACTGTTTTTTTGGTCTGGCTAACAGAAAAAAATAGGATTTTAGGGTAAGATTAGCCTCCAAGGTTTGACATCACACATTGCACTCATACTACTGGAAATTGTAATTGCAATTATCATTCACAAACATAAAATAACTTCCATACATCAGAGTAAAAAGAAAATATATACAGCATAGTATACTGTAAAATAAACACAGAAACAAAAAACAATGAAAATTATATGCGGCCTACAGTGCTGTAAATAAAGCTGGTTGAAGAATAAATAAAATAAAGTTCTAGTTTCACCTGACTGTCAATTGTTACTTCAATTCAATACTGTGAATTTATCAAATGTTCCAAGGGATTCATATATGGTATTCATGGTATTATGTTCTTGAGTAATTTTGACAATTGAACAGACTATTGTGCATGTGATGACTTATACAATGAAAATACGCTGAGACGTTTTGGAGCGAAAAACAATTAGACTGAGAATCAACAATCAGTTTAGATCAACAAGATCTATTCACTTGGAAATTGTGCTAAATGTAGGCTACATGTACTTAATCATTTGCAAATATGTACTGACACATTGAGATATGTACTTAGACATTTGCAATTTACCCAAATGAATGAGAAATTCAATTCTGTATTGAGAAATTGCCAAGTGGTTTGGAGGTTTGTCCATGTTGTTTTGAGAATGTCATTTCTGTTTCAAAAAATGAGCCAAACCAATGGAGAAAAACTGTAAAGTCTCACACAGCCCCAGTCTCTCAATAGCGTCCCAAAAGCTTCGGTACTCAGTCCCCCCCCCCCCCCCCTTCATCCTCTCTTCAAAGCCTAGCTCTACTTCTCCCCCACTAAATGCATCGCCCTCAACACCCACTGCACCATCAACAACTGGTCACTTAAAGCTCTGCTATTTGAAGCTGCTCTCCAATCCACTGGTTGGTGTTGTTGACTCATGTGTCATTTTTTTCTGCCTTCCCTCGTTGTGTCTGTTGTTACCCCGGAGAAAAAGTCATAATGACTAAAACCACTAGAGGGCGATATCACTTGAACGTAAACACATGTTTTAATGGGGCGCTAATGAAGGGTTTTCCAATCAATACACATTATTGTACAACAGAGAGAGCTCTCAGAGACATGTGAGAGGCCTTTTTACTGACTCAATGTTTTTGTCTTATTACTTATTTCCATTGCTTTAAGAAAATCATTTTCATGGTCAGCCTACTTAGTATGCGGTGTGGAATTGGGACACGGCCGCTGGAGGCATCTCGAACCGCTGGAGTCCCCACGAGGGGTGCATTCCGAGCGTTATTTTCCTCTACGGAGAGACGCACAGCTGAGATGTGTTCTTTTCTCGGCCCGTCACCACGTGCGCGTTCAAACAGGCGGTAGCTTCCAGACTCGGTAAACCATTCACTCGTGATTTATGACCCTTCAGAAGATGAGGGTTGCTCCTCCGCCTGGTGTTGAGACACTCCGGACTACACACACACACACACACACACGCATCACCGCGGTTTGTTTGTGTCGAAGACGAGCATCAGCCGAGCTGCTGCGTGCCGCTACTCGCCGGTGCGTGTGCGGCGTGCGTGTTTTGCGTGCTGGTTTCGCAAGAAACTGGAAGAAACAGGAATGCGCGATGCCGCGATTCAGCTGTTTGTTCGCTGCGTTTCAGACGAAAAGTGGGAGAGGAGTGCTAGGAGTGTGTGTGTGTGTGTACAGTATGAACGTTGGGTTTGAGCTGCACTTGCTTTAAAGGCCAAGGTAAGACACACACACACACACACACACAGACAGAGTCAGGAATGGAGGAATGTATCGCCGGGAGGTTTGTTTGGAGAAATGAACGTTACCTGAAAAAGTTCATGCCGCCACAATGTTTTCCTCCCGATGTTTTGTCTCCATCTCTCCCCGGAGCACACAGCTGTGCCTCTGTTGTTCCTCTCCGTCTAGACAAACACAACAAACACCTGCTGATTCGATTGCTGTGTTTGTCAGCCGTGCACTTTTCCCTCGCTCCCCTGAAGGCTTGAGACACTCAGAACCAAAAAAAAACCCCCACCCAACAAAATAAAAAATGTTGTGGGGAGAGATGCTGGCACTCTGGCTCTCTGTTGCCATAGAAACCATCAGGCTCACCTGTTGCCAACGGTTGTGCGTGTCGGGAAGCGTATCAGACAGTGATATTCTCAACAGGACTGAGAGAGACTCGTATAGGCTGCATAAACTTTAATAGTTTCACTTTTTGATGCGTTCATGGTGCAGTCGAAATGTAGGAATTATTCGTGTCAGTGTGTTTAATTAATCTAAGCTAGAAAGGTGCTACTGACATATTGATTGATAGTCAAACCGTGGAAGGCGACGAAGACGCCAGAGGGCTTCCACCTGGTGAGGAGTAACGATGATGTCGGCCTTTATGGTGCTGGATGACCAGTCGTTAGGACTTTTAAAAACGGTGTTTTCCAACCTTTGAACACAGCCGACCGGGTGCGCTAAAATGGATCCATCCCATTCATAAAAAAACACAACTATCAAATCGCTTATAATTCGAGGATTGTTGATAATGCTTCACCTGCTACTGGCTTTTATCCTCCCTTTGGTGAGAGGTGCTCGAGCGTCTCCCGCTTTTTAATAAAAAAGTCTCTTTCTCTCCACTCGATTACGTTTCATATGGAAATTGGACTGTTGTTGCTGTTCATTTGACTCCATGATTGTGTGTGTGTGTGTGTGTGTGTGTGTGTGTTTGATGCTTATCGTCGGTGAGGCTTGTTTACATGACCCGGTGCTCGACCTTGCCTCCCAGTGACGGGGAATAGACGGAGGGAGTCATGAACTCCACACAGCGTTTTTCTTTTCAGCTGTTCGCAGAGGGCAAAGCGACCGGGCGGAATAATATGTTGCATTAAAAAAACACTCCGACCCAGCGAAGCTTCCTGCTGGTTTCAAGCGCTTTGTTTTGTTTTGGGCCGATGGGGGGGGGGGAAGATGTCATTGAACCTTCTGATGGATTGGAGCCTGCATGAGATCAAAAGACCCGACCAGCTGCTCCGTCCCGTCCAGCCGACCGCTAACCTTTTAAATTAGTGCAGAGCGCGTTGTTTCATCACTGAAAGATATTCTCATGCTGTTCGGCCTGTTGCTTCCTGTTGTGTATGATAATAGGAGCAGACTCTTTAAAGTAGCTCAGGTCGTGGTCGCTATACTGCGACTTAATGCTAAGTTAAAGGTATATATATATATATATATATATTTCTTTGTTTTTACCATGTATCTTGTGTGCACTGTCCACTTTGCCTCCGCAATCCTGTGAATTTCTAATAAGAAATATCTTATGTAACAATAATGTGACCTGAGAAGGAAAATTCTAATATTCTTTTACAATTTTGATTCTTTTCCTTGTAGAACTTATTATAACAACTCTACTGACATTGTTATGTTTAACATGTACTCATTTAAAGTTGTGTTTTTGTCCACTTTTCTCTTTCTGTATGATTTCTTCCACATGCTTTTATCTCTTATGCTCGGTTTATACCTCTACTTATGGATCTCACTCCATACATTTGGTATTTAGTTTTTAGATACAGTGAGTAAGAGACTTCTTTTGAAACTATAAATGAATAAGAATCTGGTGGGAACATGGTGTTATTCCTTTGTCACAGATTCGTCATCGTGCGTTCGAGTGCTGCTCTGGAAAAATCTAATAAATAATCACGATGGATTAAAATAATGCACCTCCCGTCTTGCACATCGCATTACGAGGAATACATAGTGTAAACATGCGAGACAATGCCCCCCCCCCCCGGGGACCTCAGGTGGAAGCTGTACGCAGATGGGACAACGAGCACAAACAGTAACGAGCAGACGGAGACAGAAGCGTCTTCTTGCAGAGGATCAGGAGGAGCTTTCAGCTCTTTCACCCCGCTGCGCACAGACAGAGAGAGAAAAAAAAAAAACCAGACTAAAGCCCAGTGAGTGGTGTGCGAACGTCTGCTCCGATGACTCTGCGCGCTCATGCAGGAGTTCAGACGTAAAGGTGTAAAAAAAAAAAAAAAACTCAAGTCATGAGTTCTTTTATTTCAAAGCCTTTCAGCAGGAGAGCAGAAGATGTATTACCTCCTCCTTATCTTCCTTCCTGCAGCTTTGGTCGTTTTGTGTTACTGTTGTTCTGCTCTCCCCTCTCTGGTTCCACAGTGAGACAAGCATTTCGCTATTTAAATATTGATGTGCTTTATTTGTTCTCCGTTGGTGTGAATCTTTGTTGTTACAGGCCCACTTTATGCAAATCTCTAATTTAATCCTAATCACTCAATGTATTTTGTTTTTTGTGTGCGTCCGTTTCCTCTGTGCAGACGACGGGCCGTACCAGCGAGACCCCCCCCCCCCTCCTCCTCATCCTCCTGCTCCTCCTTCTCTCTGCTCTTCCTCCACACCCAGCGCTCTGTTGGAGGAGCGCAGGAAGAGCCACATCCCAGAGGAGTTTGCGGGCCTCCTGCATGGATCCTCCCCGGCGTGCGAGACGCCCGACACCCCCTTCCACCTCTACAGCCCCAAGCCCCGGAAGCACGGCGGCCTGCTGCCGAGCCCGGACATCGGCGACATCGTGAAGGCGAAGCCTTCCCAGAAGCCGCAGGTGGTGTACCGGACCATCTTCCACACTCGGGTCAACCAGGAACAGGCCCGACCCGCGGACTCCTCCTCCTCCTCCACCTTCTCCTGCTCCTCTGGTCAGAACGGGGGCGTTCCAGAGTGCATCCAGGCGGGCGGCGGTTCGGGCGGTGCTGGCTGCGACGAGCGGGCCTGCACCCTGGGGAGGATGAGGTCCATCCCCCGCAGCGTGCTGGACCTGCAGCGGTCCAAGTCTCTGTCCAAGTCCGATTCCAACCTGGTGGCCGTATCTCCCGTACAGGTCGGTTCGTCCCTTCCGTGTCCCCTTTGTCGTTTTCATCTGAACTCAACCATTAATTGTGCAGTTCTAGTGTTGAGCCTGATATTTGAAGCCTATACAGTAGGTTGCATTATGGAGGCGAGTTAAATCTTTAAAACGCTTCTCTCTCTGATGTTTAGACTTTTATGTAGGAGGCCGAGGAAAACATAAAAATCTCTTTTATCAAAAGTTATAAACAAGTTTCTCTTTTTTAGAAAACTTAAGGGTCAGGTCTCAGTTTGCAACGAGAGCAAATGCATTCACTGGAAATATTCAGGTGAATGAATTATGCAGCTATTATGCAGATAGTTAGCATCCTGCTGCATCATGCAGGCTGACTTCAGACGCAGCGCAGAAGCCAGTGCAGCCAATTAGCTGACACGCTAATCTGGGCCATTCATTGCAAATAAATCATACGCTAAATAAATAGTCTGTTTGAAGAAAAATGCCTCATTACAGATGAATCTTTGATAAGCACTGAAATAACTTCGGCTCCTCGCATAGTTATGAACTTTAGGTGTCATTTATCTGACTCACAATAAGTGAAGAGATAAGTTCTGAGGCGTAAATGTGATGCTTTTGTGTCTAGGAGGAGCACGGCTGGGGGTCCGGGTCTCGTGGCCAGGGGCCCGGAAGTCTCAGCCCAGGGGAGGGCTCCGGCCCGGGGGGACCACTGGAGAGAACACCCTCCTTCACGGCTGAGTGGGAAGAGGTAGGGAAAAGAAATGGGGGAGGGGGGACTGATGTTTTCAGTCAGTTGATAATGAAGCAAAGTGGGGAAGAAAAACAGGTTAATGAGTTTATTTTACTGGGGCACTACATGCATATCGGTGAAATTGAAGCACCTCTGCAGGTGGGGGGAGGTGGGGGGGGGGCAGTGGAAAACCTCAGTGCACTCGGGTCTTCAGTGTTTTCCTCCCTTTAAAAGCTGCTGTGCTGCAGAAGGAGCCCCAGTGGCGGCTCACTGTGCTCCCACCATGATGAGCTGCAGAGGGCGGAGGACGAGGGTGCGTTTGTGCCCCTGGGGGGGGGGGGGGGGGGCGGGGGGGCCCTTTTCGGTACCAAAGCGCCTCTGACCCAGATGTCATCCATTAACCGGACTGCCCCTTGGTAAAGACTTTGGCTCACTGACTCATTAGACCCATTGGCCCCGTTCGCCCCGCAGACAGCACTGATGTCTGAATCCTGCACCAGATTTTACTTTCTTAAGATTAGATTGTGTTCTAATCATCAGAATGACGTTCAGTGAGTGAAAGTACATTTGTGCGTGCCTGTTATATTCATCAAATCGCTGATGGTGATGAATTACCATATGGAATTTCCCACAATCCCCAGCAATTAGGTTGACCTTTCCTGTGTAATTGCGTGGCGCCGGGTACGAGATAAGATGGCTCCGGGGGAAATTGCGGCGTGATATATGGGGATTTAAAAAACAAAAAACAGTTGCAAAACTCTATTTGCAGCACATGCTCAGGAAAGCGTTGCTTTATTAGCGGAGGAGTCATGGGGGGGGGGGGGGGGTGTCCCAGAACTGTCACTGAGCTGGAGATATCCAAGCTCATTAGCGCCACAGGCAAGGTGGCTCCTGCACGTTGTGCTTTCACACGGCTTTACCTTGAGAATCGCTGATTGTTTGCGGTTATTTGGATGCTAATTATCAGCCTGCAGGGGAAGCTGTGTTTAATCTCAGCAGCAGTGGGTCTGTCGAACTCACGTTTGTACGATCTGTAGTGTGAAATACGTGTTTTATACCTTTTTTTTTCTTCCACAAGGGCTTGTTAACAAAATTAGAAAAATGAGCAAATGAGCGACAAAGAGGACTTGAGAAATATACGTCGTGTTTTACTGCTTGAAGCAGCATCAGTGAAGTCGGAGGCTTATGTGCCACTTCATCCAGAACCTGATCGACCATCTTGTGAAATGCAGTCACATCTTACGCCCTTTTCGGGTTCCAAACTAGACATCGCTACCCGCTCATCCAGGCTCCATCGTGGTCAGCAGCAGGTCCAGGGTCAGCCTCTGAATGGCCCTCCATCATGAATGGGTCTCCCTCATTTGCTCCTCCTTATTTTTTTTTTCAATTCACAGGGGGGGGAATGAGTGTGATCCAGCGAGCTGCCGGGCGTAATGATCGTTTGATGTGACTCTTGAATCCAGAAATAGGGGTTAGCCTTATTACTGGAAACTGGCTTTTCCCTTGAACTTCTCTCTCTCTCTCTCTCTCTCTCTTTCTCATTTGTTGCTCAGATCGACAAGATCATGAGCTCCATTGGTGCAGGAATAGGAAGCGGGTTGGACATCAAGGAGGACACCTCAGGTAAAGTACACACAGGTGTATATATATGTGTGTGTGTGTGTGTGTCAGTAAATCTAACACGAAGCACAACTCTGGTTTATTACTACCCGGGTGTTATTTTAGTAGCTTTTGGCCGTTGCTGTGTGATAAGACCCGAGTAATTGCTGTGCTCTGGGAACACTGCAACGATTTTACAATAAAGTCCAGCGCCGCAGTAAACGGCAGCATTCAGATATCCAGCCAGCGGGTTTTACAACCAGTTCATGAAATACCAAGAACGCATCACACACACGTTTTGTTTAAGAGAAAAAACAGTGAATTGTGATAAATCGGCGTTATTGTTTCAAGGTAAATGAGTGTGTGGGGGAGTTTGCCTCCCCCCCCCACCCACCTACATACCTCGAATGCACGCCACTCCTCTCTATTTACTGCGTTCCGCCGCCTCTCCCCGTGGAAACTCTTCCACCTGCTGGTCTCCTCCTCCTCGCTCCCCCTCTCTTTTTCTCTATGGACGCTAAGCCTCCTAATGCTAACCATGGTTACCACGAGGAGAAATCCTGTTTGTGCCAAAGCAGCCTCCCCCCACAACAAACCACAACACAGCGACAAACACGCACCTATAGATGCAGCTGCATGATGCACGCTGTGTGTGTGTGTGTGTGTGTGTGTGTAGGAGGGACCCCTGCTTCTTGCAGACAAAGAAGCTGTAGCTGTTTTGATGGCCAATCATTAGCAGAGCGAGCCAGATATACGAGGAGCGGCAGGGTGACGATCTACACCGTGAGAGGAGATAGAGACAGGAGGTAGAGCGAGAGAGAGAGAGAGAGAGAGAGAGAGAGAGAGTGAGGGAATGAGGGAGGAAAGCAGTGCTCAGAGAGAGGAGGGAGAGCGAAGAGGCTGCAGAAGCATACAGATGAGTGGGAGTACTTGATAAAGAGGAATCTACAGCGCATGCAGCTCTCTCGCTCTCTTTCTCGCTTTCTTTTACACACACACACACACACACACACACACACACACACACACACGCGCGTTTGAGGGAGCCGCCAAGCGAGCGCAACAGCTGAAAAGACAGCGGCTGCTGTGGCGTGCGACACGCACGCACACGCACGCACACACACAGTCGGTTGCTTTCGCTCGCGGATCCGTACCTCCGATTCCAACGCCCACCCTCTGGCAGGATTTAACCCCCAGGACGGCGGCCCCTTTCTGGATACAACTTCAGCTTCCCCCCCCCCCCCCCCCCCCCCCCCCCCTTGCTGCCGGATCCAGAGACGGCAGCATCCGGACGCCTCAGCCCAGCCTTTGCCCGCTTGCACCCTCGCCCGCTCCCTCCTCCGTCCTCGCCATGCCTCTAGCCTAGCCTCCACTTGCTCCTTCTCCTTCGACTTTCTTCTCCCCCTCCCCTCCCCTCCCCCTCCCCCGCCCCCCCCACCTCCTCTCCTACCTGCCTCCCTTTTAATTCTCCTCCCCCTCCGGCTGCCCTACCGAAAGATTTCCTCAAAAGCATGGCGGGCTCCTTCGACAGCCACTTTGCCCGCCATAACATGATGTGGCAGTGCCAGCTGTCTCAGCCGGATTGCCGCTGCTACCGGGTGGACGGCTACTCCTTACTGAAGCGTTTGCCCCTCCACCCCCTCATAGGTCCCCGCTGCCCCATGCAGTCCGTGGGCCAGTGGCTCGACTCCATCGGTCTGGTCCAGTACGAGAACCACCTGCTGGCCAATGGATTTGACAACGTCCAGTTCATGGTGAGTGTTTGCTTTAATTGTAATTCTCTCTTTGCTCTCTCTGAGAGATCATCTCTTCATCTCATCATTTTTCGTTTATTGGATTTCCTCTTTTCTCCGTATCTCTCATCCTCGCTCCCTCTCCCCACTGATGCCATGTGAGGTCCTCCTACGCACAGAAATCCCATCTCCAGCATCAGGCCACAGGCTTGCGTGCTCATAATACGCAACAAACAAAAAAAAACATGCACGCACAAAAAGGTCCGTGCAGAGAAACCCAACCACTTGTAGCCTGCGGATGAAGCTGACGGACTATTTCCAATCCGATGGTTTCTTCATCGTATGAAGAGAAACTCGCTGGGTCATTTCTGTATTCAGCAACTCTTTTGATGTTTCTGTGTGTGTGTGTGTGTGTGTGTGGGTGTGTGTGTAAATGGGTATGACATAGCAGAGGGATGCTGACTCAAGGGCTTCGATTTGCAAACCAAAGAGAATTTGGAGCACTAATACTACTCTACCACCCTTCAAATAATAATGTTTTATTTATTTTTATTTTTTTGTACAGTTATCCCATTTTGACCACTCAAATGTACGTTGGGATCTGTATGAATATACAGAGCATTCTGCACGTCCACTCGCTGTGACCTGCATCTCTTTTCTTTGGTTACCGTGGCAACAGGATGAAATCACAGATTCAGTTTCTTTCTTCACGTGGCTGAGGCCATACTTACAAATATTAGGAAGGCCACGCTCGCTGATCTTGATAACCTTCACTCCGGCTCACACGCCTCAGGTCTCCACAGGGGCTTGTCATCATTTTTTACATGTCAACCACCCTACGCTACTGCATCTTTCTTTTAGCGATGTCGCCACAGGTCAGCCCTTCCTCCTCCACTCACACGCCGTCATATCAGTGACGTAACGTGTGGCGGGCCTTCAAAGAGAATTTAGGGATTCTCTGCTCGCTCTTGTCTTAAAATGTTTCTCAGTAGCTCATCTTCTCTGCAAGGCCTTTGGAGAGCATTAACGTTCGAAAGGGGCAGGAGATGAAACAGCCGAACAAACACCACGGGGACATCAAAAGGTCCTTTTGTGACTGGGCGTTCTCGGCTGAAAGTCACACTTGGAGTTTATAAACCTCTTTTTCTTTTTTTTGTGATGTTTTGGATTAAAAAGGAAGACATTTCATATTTGTGTTCCGCCCTCAGGAGACTCCATGTCTCCCAAGTACTGACGTTAATTCTGTCGAGTGGGGGGGGGAAATCTTCAGGGAATCTCCCGTTTAACGTCAGCTGTGGATTCTTTAAGGACAGCTTCTGGTCAAATGGATTTCTCACTCCACTGTAGGCTCATGATATGATCATCAAATGGAGGATTCAAACTGCAAACAAGTCAAAACATCTCCAGATGAATCTCCCCCCCCCCACCCTCCCCCATTTCTGATCCATATCGGCTACACACGAAGCCCCCGCATGAACACGTGCACATGGACCGCTCATCGCTAATTGGGGTCCTTCCAGGGGGGGGCGTGTCCTGTCCCCTTCACCAGCCCGTAGAGGACGTGAGCTGCCGGACTGATGGACACGCTGCTGAAGAGCCCGGGGGGGGGGACTCATCACACTCATTTCAAACGACTCTACATGAATGTATGCATGTGAGTGAGAGAGAGAGAGAGAGACACGTGTTTACATCATGAGACCCAAAATGTAAAATGTTACATGTGAAATCGATGCTGATGAGCAGTGAGACTGAACCAAGTCAACACATCAGAAAGGGAAGTGACGACTAGTTGATCCATCAGTCGGATTATGACTGTTTAGACCGTTTTCCGTTGGCGGTGTTCTTCTTCCAAATGATTGCAATCCGTAGAAAAAGATGGAGAGCTCCGACCTAAGTGGACCATCGAAAGGACGCTCCTCAGTGAACACTGAATCTTAGGACTCTGTGGAAGGGGCAGGAGGGGAGAGAGATGGAGGGCCAAAGTGGAAATGATACCATTAATACGCTTTGTTATCGCTCACTTGAGGGAGAGAGACCGAGGGAAACCCTTTTTATGAGCCACTGAGATAAACAAAACACAACAAAAAAAAGCTCCTTTTTATCGGGATGTTTTATTATTCGCTTACAGTCGACACAACGAAAGAGGAGAGACGGAAGCCGGTCGATGGAATGGGTTGGCGGTGCCAAATGAAGACTTGTAAAAAGTAGCTGATGGCGATAGCGGCGACGGCGAGGCCTGTGAAATGAATGAAACCACGTCAGCGTCCGTACCTCATTCAAAGCGTCCGGCTCTGATCCTCCTCGCGCAGGACGTTTTTTTACAATGAATGAAGAACCGAGGCGAAGGAACTCCTTCCTCTTCCTTTTTTTAGGATCCCAAAGGGGAGCAATTAGTCTTGGCTCTGAATCCCTCCGTGGTCCCTTGTGCTGTGGCTCTGTGAGTTATTACTCTGCCCTGGAGTTGTGGCACAGGGGACTTCGACTCTGGGCTCTGTTAGTCAGCCTGGAAGCTGATCTATGAGCACGGAGTTCTGTCTGTAGTGCGTTGGCATTGACAAGAAAAAACGGGTCCGTTAGCAGAATAAAAGACGGAAACCGTAAGAGCTGGTGAGTTGGATCTCGCTGATATTTTTGATCTGTTTTACGAGAGAGCGCCGTTAAACAAAAGCGCTGATTAACGCAACGGGCCCCTTTTGTGATAGTAGTGCTTAAATCATCTGCCTCGGCGTCCTAAATGTCCCGTTGGATCTTGTTGATTGTGAAGGGATATAATTATGTGAGGGGGGAGAGTGCAGCCAAATCAAATCAAAGACCATTTGCACTTTTTGTACAAGCTGTCGCCTGCTAATTTTAAAGTAAAGCTGCGCCTTTTCATTATTCTCAGATTACGTGGTTTCCCTGCAAAGATATTTAGTAAACAATCCAATAGATGTCCTTGAAGAATGCATTCTCTCTATTTATTTCAGGTTATTTCCATCCCCTTCTAGTGACCAGTCTTGTCCTTTTTAACCACCCGATGGCTCATTGCTGCGTTGGGTTGCGTATTTCTGCCACAGGCCTTGTTTCAGGTGGAATAGAACATCTGAGTTCACTCAGTTATCATTCATTTAGTGTACCTTTTAGTATGGTGTATTGATTTAAGAGCACATGTTACATGACATCATGTGACCACCACATTAAAATGACTTAACTTACAGTCCAAGCAAGTTACATTTTGTGAAATATTGCAGAATATTCAGACTTTTGTGGTGTTCCTCACGTTCATGTGATGTCCAACTTCGGTCTTAAGTCTTAAGGACCTGCTCAGATCCGTTGCTCAAGGGCTCTTCAGCAGTCACTTACAGAACCTTCACTGCAGATGTGTCCTCTAGTTTAGTGTGTAATGGATGGTGATCCATCATGTGCTAATCTAGCATCTTTACATTACATACATCTTCTGCTAGTACACCTCGAGTTTAAAAAGTAAAAAGGATTTCTTTCAGTGAAATGTTCCCGAGGGCACCGCTACTAAACTAAGGTTACCTTCCTACTTACTAATTAAAATGTCAGGGCATCGGAGGACTTTGTCCTCGGGCGCCTCGTTCCCCAGAGTGGACTTCTAGACAAAAGAAGTAAAGAAGCTGACACCTCCTACGAACCCCCCCGCCCCCCCCTCCCTCTCGTGTCTTAGTGGGACAGGAAGGACATATATGAGAGAGAGAGAGAGAGAGAGTCCTCAAACGGCCTCCAGGCCGCTCTTACTCTCTCTCCCTCCTCCTCCTCCTCCTTTATCTCCACCGTCACCGTGGCGATTGCCTTGCTTCACTTCCGTGGGGCTGCAGGTACCAGGTGCTATTTCAGGCTCACACGGCCCTTCTTTTCCCTCCTGCCACTTTCCCTCTAATTATCTGTGCGCACCAAGACTCTCCTGCCGACCCTCGGGTGGGGGGAGAGGGAGGGAGGTGGGGGGGGGGGGGGGGGGGGGTGTAGGCAGATGACTGATAGGCTTCTTAATGTTTCCCATTGGATTACCGAAGGTGAAAGTGTGTGAGACAGCCCCACTGTGTGTCTCCAATAAGAATGTCGGTTGTAGCTCTGCGGCGTGTTTTTCCTCCGTTTCTCTCTCAGCTTCTACTCACAGATTCTGCTCTCTGATGATGGGGCTGTTTTTTTTTGTTTTTTTTTGCGTGATAATCTGTCCCGTTTTTTGCCACCGCGGTGGAGTGTATGTTGTTGCGCAACACCCTGTTTGGATGATGTGCAGCACGGGTGTGAGTTTACGGATGTGGGGGTGTCGGTAACATTCACAGCAGCATCAGGAGGCACACGCAGCACATCCATAAATGGTGCTGAGGTACAATCTGCACAAAAAGACCAAAACGTGGCCCTTCCTGATCCCATTTATTTTTTGACCATCTGTCAAAACCTTTTTTTTTTTCTGTCTTGTTGTATTTATATAACGGCCCAGTTTGACTTGATTTATTTTCTCCTGTTAGTCAAGTATTAAACTTGGACTGAATGGGCAAAACAGACTTATTTAAGAGCCGTCATGTAAATATCAGACATTCCTCTAATGGCGTTACATTAATTTAAAACACTGTTTTACCAAACATACTCTCCAAAAAACATCTTTCCACACAGGCATTGCTTTCTATTCACTTGTGTGCACAAATAAAACTATTACCACCCTGTTTTAAATTACACGCATTGTTTAATTCCTCATGTATTTTAATCAGCAACATTATTGAACAAGGTGATGCACTGCAGACTTTTCAAATCAATCTGCATTTAAAGTGGATCAACACGCAACGATAATTGAACAAAAGAAAGACTTGATTGTCAAACGCGGTGCGAGTAAGTGAAACCCCGCCCTCGTTAACCCTGGCTTTCTTTCTTTTTTTTTCTTCTTTTTTTTCTTCTCTCCAGGGCAGCAATGTGGTGGAAGACCAGGACCTTCTGGAGATCGGGATCCTCAACTCGGCCCACAGACAGCGGCTCCTGCAGGCCATACGGCTGCTGCCCAGGGTCAGTGCTGCAGTCACAATCTGTGTAGTGTGGTGTCAAATGTAAGGATGCGAGTCGACCCGGACCCAAGGGGGGAGAGAAAAGAGACCGCTTTGCTCTTGTCTGCCGTCACACACGCAGAGACACACACACACACACACACACACACACACACACATGCTTGACTTAAGGTAGAGGACGTGGGCTTTTGTTTTGAAGCACCATTAGCTCTCTGGGGCAGTTGGGACTGTCTATATAGAAGTGAATGAATATTGTGACCCACTCTCTTAAGGCCCCCCCCCTCCCCCCCCACCCCCCGTGCTGTGGCGGTCCTGTCCCGCCTTGACTCCAAAGTTGTGTTTGCACGCTATCCGGCTGGAAGTTCTAACGTCCTCTTTCCGAGCTCGGGAACATTCGCTTCTCGGGGAGAGATCTTTCACGGATACATTTTTAATGACCCCCGTGTCCCCAAGTTTTGCCGCTGCAGCAGAATGAAGACGGCAAACGAATAAAGTGCAGCGCAGCGATGAAACCCAACTCACAACAAGACAAACGTGTCATTGAGGCTGCAGTGTAGTTGGCATGTGAACGGAGCGCACAAGGTGTTCTAAGCCACAGAGCTCCAGGTCAATGGTGAAAAACATCCAGAGGTTTCTTCTCCCCCCCCCCCCCCCCCCCCACAGGTGAGACCCGTCGGCTACGACGGAAACAACCCCACGTCGGTGGCGGAGTGGCTGGAGTCGCTGGAGCTCGGCGACTACACAAAGTCCTTCCTCGTCAACGGCTACACCTCCATGGAGCTCGTCAAGAAGATCTGGGAGATCGAGCTCGTTAACGTGAGTCGCATCGGGGGGGGGTGAGGGGGGGGTTTCAATCCCTTCTCCTGCGTGCCGCCCTGAAAAAGGCTCTCATTCAAAAGGACTTGAAGGGTGGAGTTCATGTTTGTTTTGTTTGGTCTGTGTTTCCAGATCCTGATTTAGTCTCGTAAAAAACAACAGGTTGTTATTGGATATTGGGAGTATTAAGAGATGGAAGACCACATCCTAAGATTATTGAATCAAACTGCTAGAATAATCTTTGCATCCCAACGGCAATCCATACATGAAATGTTATCTATCAAATCATATTTGGCATTTGGGTTATTTCCTTTGACCTCTAGACTTTTTGGAGCTCCTGCTGCTGGCTGCTTGCGTTAGAAATGAGTCTTTATATCTTAGCGTCGTCTCGCTCGAGGTCCATCTTTTAACTGGCGGCTTTCTTTGCGATGGAGGACAGCGGCTTGTCGGTCCCCGTCCTCGTCCCTCACCTCGCTCACGGAGTGGATTTGTTTCTCCCAATCAATAGACCGCCCCCCCCCCGTGGGCCTCGAACGTCAGCCGACGCGTGAGCTTTGTCCTCCACAGAGTTCCCTCTGTGGGAAAGATGCAGTCAGGCATCTCCACTCCTCACACTGCACCTCGTGCCGTTCGTGACCTGACTGCGTCCTGTTCACAGTTTGGAGCATTAGCGGATTGTCTGCAGCTGCTTTTCCCCCCTCGATTGCAAAGGTTGACGTTCGAGCGGCTACTCGGTCACAAGTGATGCAGGTTTTTGATTCAATTTCCACCGACATAAAAGCTGTGTGTGTGTGTGTTTTTATTTTTTTTGCTGCAACCCCGTGGAGAGATGTGCTGCTTTGATGCTGCTACTGTAACGAAATCATGCTCGATTGCAGAGGCTGCCTGATTTCGGCGAGGGGCAGGGAGGAGGAGGCGGAGGAGGAGGAGGAGGAGGGCTGCTCTTCCTTCCCAGCGGAGGATAAAGTGATAAAGTGATGAGTGATCAGCTGGAGGAGTTGGGGAGGGAGTTATATAAGCATGTGGGATGCAAGATGGTTTGCGGCGCTGGGGATGCCGCCCACACGCTGCTGCTGTGTGTGAGCGTCTGCATATGTGAGATGGACAAAGTGTTAGTGGTTGCTTTAGTGTCCACGTATGCGTGTTTTTAAAATGCCACACTTTGAGGACACAAGCTGTGTCGACACCCTGTGTGTGTGTGTGTGTGTGTGTGTGTGTAAAGCAGCATCTAAATGATGAGCACTAGTCCTATACTACAGACTGATTTTAACAGATGTGCATCTGCGGGTTAAACAGGAATATTGTATTGCATCAGGATTGTGTCTTGACAGAGGCTGCATTGCAGAGCAGAGCGACGCCACTAGAGGGCGCACAAGCAGACAGTGAGATCATAGAAGGAAAAGCGTGGATGTAGGTTGTGGTTAAATAAAGAGCTGTTTCTGTCAAATATATTTTTAATTTGTTTTTTGAGGATTCTTTGTAAAGGGAAAGTTGTGAAAAACAAAATAATAAATTGTCATGAGCAACTTTTATTTTTTCAAATGGTGCAGTGGTAGACCGTCACTGGAGTAGTCTCTGGGGTGATGAAGAGAGGTGTGTGTGTGTGTGTGTGTGTGTGGGACGCACAGATTTAACACAAAACGAGGGGATGCAGAGAGAGAGACATGGAAGGGAACAAAGTGTCTTTTCGAAATGCAATTTGTTTCCTGCTTTCATGTGATGGCCAGATAATGGCTGGTGCTGTGGTCTCCAGGGAGACACGGGAGGAGGAGCGTTGTTGTGTGTGTGTGATGTGGGTTTAAATCAGAGTAGATTGACTTAGCAGAGTTCCCCCCTATGCAGGTTCACTGTAAAATCAAGACAAATATTAACCGACAACCTTTCTTATTTTGTCCTTTTATCTCGTCTACGCTGATCAGTCTTTTAACTGTTATTCACATCATGACGTATATAACTTTAACTGTGCCAATATCTCTGTTTTTTGCTAATATCTTTTGGGAATTAAGAAGAAGCTACTGAAAAGGAAATTAATGTGGGATTAGTAAAAATGAAGATAAAAGGATGTAATCTTACTCCTACGTCTCTGTACACATGATCAACTTCTCTCATCTCTGGTAGAAATTATGGTCAAAACTACTTCAGAATTGTGCGTTTGTTTTAATGCAACTCCCATGTGACATCAAGACGGTGAACATATTCCCAGGTATTATGATCAATCTTTCAGTATCAATTCAGAGAAAAAAAAGCTTAGGTACTTTATTTCATGATTAATTGTCTTGGCACCTGAAATTAACACATTAAATCTTTAAATTATTCAATTTACATTAATAATTGATACGAATTCATTATTAAATATGTATGTGCACTGTAAGTGTGCACATACTGCTTATTATGGAAGTTTCTTTTTTTTTTTTTACAATATGCTAAAATAAAACTAATGGCGGTTCACAGAATCCAATTTGCTTCACCTGTAGCGCTAACGAGAGCAAATGAATAAGCGACCATTTAATGAGTCATTAATGTCTGAGGGCTTCATGACGTAAAGTCTCAAACATTGTGTGTGTGTGTGTGTGTGTGTGTGTGCCGAATGAGTGTTTTTATTGCATGGCAGATATGCATATTTCATTATTATTTCAAGAGTCCCATCCAGTCGTGGATGAGTGGACCTGTCCTATTTAATAGCACATGGAGAAGAAGGGCTCTTCTCACACACACTCCTTCTCAGGGATGTGCAGTCACGTTGTGTGTAGATCCACACGGTGGTGCTGCTGCCTCGCTCTTCAGTCACACCACCTTCTTCTCAAGAAGCCAAACAAGGGAAAAAAGAAAAGTGCGTCAAGGCTGCAAGATGCTCTCGTTCAGAGTGAGTCGTCTGAGCTGCACAGCGCAGCACTTAGAGGTGGACTTTGCTCCTGTGAGGCCAAATAGCTTCACGTCCTCTGGGAAGAATTTCCCTAATGTTTTTTGCATGAGTGTGCCGTGATATCACAAAAGGTGTGTGTGTGTGTCTGTGTGTGTGGTGGCTTTCATTTTGGGTTGTTGCTAGAAAATATTAGTAATATATAGTTATTTTTTCAGAGGGCAAAATCATCTTGTGACACCACAGATTCATTCTACGAGCCGGTAGAACAGTGTGTGAGCACTATGTATTAGTAGATAAAGTTATGTAGGATTAGAATTTCCATATATATATATATAGATATATATCTATCTATATATATATATATATATATAGATATTTACATCTAACTAATATATAGATGAACTAACCAGATCTATCCAGAACATCTTTCTAACAACATCTCTGTTGCTTCTGTACATTTGGATCAGACCTGACAGTTTGTGCTCACTTTTTGTTAGTGTGTATGTGTGTGTATATACATACACACACATACACACTCTATAAAACCCTATACACACTGTGTGTGTGTGTATATATATATATACACTCACCGGTCACTTTATTAGGTACCCCATGCTAGTAACGGGTTGGACCCCCTTTTGCCTTCAGAACTGCCTCAATTCTTCGTGGCATAGATTCAACAAGGTGCTGGAAGCATTCCTCAGGGAGTTTGGTCCATATTGACATGATGGCATCACACAGTTGCCGCAGATTTGTCGGCTGCACATCCATGATGCGAATCTCCCGTTCCACCACATCCCAAAGATGCTCTATTGGATTGAGATCTGGTGATTGTGGAGGCCATTTGAGTACAGCGAACTCATTGTCATGTTCAAGAAACCAGTCTGAGATGATTCCAGCTTTATGACATGGCGCTTTATCCTGCTGAAAGTAGCCATCAGAAGTTGGGTACATTGTGATCATAAAGGGATGGACATGGTCAGCAACAATACTCAGGTAGGCTGTGGCGTTGCAACGATGCTCAATTGGTACCAAGGGGCCCAAAGAGTGCCAAGAAAATATTCCCCACACCATGACACCACCACCACCAGCCTGAACCGTTGATACAAGGCAGGATGGATCCATGCTTTCATGTTGTAGACACCAAATTCTGACCCTACCATCCGAATGTCGCAGCAGAAATCGAGACTCATCAGACCAGGCAACGTTTTTCCAATCTTCTATTGTCCAATTTCGATGAGCTTGTGCAAATTGTAGCCTCAGTTTCCTGTTCTTAGCTGAAAGGAGTGGCACCCGGTGTGGTCTTCTGCTGCTGTAGCCCATCTGCCTCAAAGTTCGACGTACTGTGCGTTCAGAGATGCTCTTATGCCCACCTTGGTTGTAACGGGTGGTTATTTGAGTCACTGTTGCCCTTCTATCAGCTCGACCCAGTCTGGCCATTCTCCTCTGACCTCTGGCATCAACAAGGCATTTCCGCCCACAGAACTGCCGCTCACTGGATGTTTTTTCTTTTTCGGACCATTCTCTGTAAACCCTAGAGATGGTTGTGCGTGAAAATCCCAGTAGATTAGCAGTTTCTGAAATACTCAGACCAGCCCTTCTGGCACCAACAATCATGCCACGTTCAAAGTCACTCAAATCACCTTTCTTCCCCATACTGATGCTCGGTTTGAACTGCAGGAGATTGTCTTGACAATGTCTACATGCCCAAATGCACTGAGTTGCCGCCATGTGATTGGCTGCTTAGAAATTAAGTGTTAACGAGCAGTTGGACAGGTGTACCTAATAAAGTGGTCGGTGAGTGTATATATATGAATAATCTGTGTGTCAGAGATTCACCTTCGGGTCCTGACTTGTCCCTGCATTCCCCACTTCAAGAGGTATTTACACTCAAAACTGGGAATGTGTTCTGAAAAGCTGATAATGACTGTGTGTGTGTGTGTGTGTGTTTGTGTGTGCGGAACTGTACAAGGGGTCCAAAATAAATTGAGGACAATCATGAGCGTTGAGCCTTTTCTTCTACCGCTTGTTCTCCGTTGCCATGGCGGCTACTAGTTACCATAGAGACTAGAGATATGTGCACTTGGTATAAATGAAATCGGTTTGTGTGTGCGTGTGTGTGTCTGTGTGTGTGTACTGGATTGCCTTCTCCTGACACAACTCCAAATCATCTATCTGTGTGTCTTTGTGCGTGCTTGTGTGTGTGTGCATGTGTCATGTTCCTGTGCTTATCACCTTCTTTGTCACTTCTCCAAATGGACAGATTGTCTCACATCCCGACACCAGATGGTTCCTGCCTTCGTTAAGACGCTGCAGGATCAAACCCTATACATCATACTATGAGTCCTACACACACACAAACACACACACACACACACACCTACTAAAAATCCCCAAATTGAAATGTTGGAGACGTGTATGTCGTATCTCACTTGAAGGTTGTCACGCGTGTCCGTTGAGATGTGCGTGCATAGAGTACACGTAGAGTACGTGTGTAGCATGTGTACAGTACGTGTACTGTACAGTACGTGTACTGTACACAGTGTGGGGAGTGAGTAGCATCTGTGGTGTGGGTGGATTTGCCTCAGGACTGCAGTGTACTTCACCGTCGCTGCTCTCCTGCAGCCTTATTTGGCGTTTGCGCTTCCCGTCGTAGTGCTCACCGCGCTGGAGATGGCGTGGGAGGTACCGGGAGGCGTGTGTGTGTGTGTGTGTGTGTGTGTCCCGCCCGAGTGCACCCTGAACCCCGCCGCTGGTCAGGCTGCTTCACATCCACATTGGTCTTTGGTTGAATTCTGTTGGGACTCGATCTTCTTTCTTTGTTGCACTTCAGTTTGTGATTTCGATCATCATCATCATCATCTTCATCGGGTGTTTGCCAGGTCAACAGTAAATGCTTGATGGTCTTGAAAGTTTCTAGAAGGGAACATTCACACGTTTCCTGAACTTGTGATGGGGATCAATGTGGATTAAAAAGGTCTTTCACAAAACGAATACTGTGCCGTGGGGTTGTTCCTCAGCGAGGAGGCAATAAGGGTGAGTCATGCTCTATCTTTGGGTTTTTCTCTTACTGGATCACATACGTAGACTTTTAAAAGACTGAAATAGGCAGAATGACGTCAAGCTGCGCGGGTTGGATTTCATGCATGTGACACGGAGACCGATATATATATATATATATATATACTCCCATGCACAGGCCCGTCTTGTTTTGACGCACCAAAGTGGTCGTGTCCTGGAGTCAGCCGATGGATGTTTGCATATCCGACTGAACACCCTGCAGGTATGTTACACAAGCCTGCTCGGTGATGACGATGTTCTGAAGCAGGCGGGTCATAAAGCTGCGGTTAAAAAGTCCCAAACACACACATAGTTTTTGGATGGGCATCTAAATCACTGCAAGATACAGCAGCTGCGTCAGACCATGTGAGGATCTTTGATTGGACATCAAAGGTGATCTCCCAGCGAGCTAAAACCTGACGGTGACTCTTGGCACCAAGAATAAGCCCACCTCTGGAATTCTGGGTTAATTTTGGATGAATGTTACATCTGTCGTGAGGGGTTCTGAGCTGAAATAGCTGGATGACGGTGTGCATGTGTAGCTACGGCCAGGACACCGTCTGCTTAGCTCAGCAAAAAAACACAACTCTGTCAAAATAAAAAAACCTCTACGCAGGAAAAAAAAAAAAACTTATTTAATGTCAGAGAATTTGGTGTCATTGTGATGATAGTAACTGTCGCAACTCATGCTGCACACAAACAACACGTTCACACACTCCTCGTGAAGCAGCACGAGCTCGTCTCCGTACGGGCCCAGCGTCTCCATAGTGACGAGATGGAGAGGGGGAGGATGAGGAGGAGGAGGAGGGGGAATGTAAACTGGGTAGAGAGCGAGAGAGAGAGAGAGAGCGAGGGGGAGCGTGCTCAGGCAGAGACATGTAGGAGATGCAGTCTGGCTGCAGTGAGCTGAAGAAAGAGGAGGAGTTGGTGAGCGCTGGAAAATCTGCACAAGAGAGCGAGAAAGAAGGGAGACGGAAGCTGGTGGCGAAGAGGCGAGGGAGTAAATCTAGGGAGGCGAGGTTTCAAGATCGAGCAGAAAGAAGGACACAGGGAGAGAGAGAGAGAGAGAGGATGACCAACTTCTAAGCGCGGAGAATTAAACCCCCGGGAGGAGCCGAGGAACCTTCCGTCCACCTTTCATCTGGAATAAGTCCAGTCCTGAGGAGAGGTAGGAAGAGGTCCTTTCCGTTGTTAATGTCATGCATCCTTCTCAAAGTGAGCTCTCCCGTGGCGCTCGATCCACGCTGCTGACGAGGCGGTTTTCTTGCGGCTGCGTGCGTACAGGAGTCAAAGATGCTTTTTGTGCGTCTCCGTGGTGGGAGTCTGAGAGGCTGAGCTCGGTGTGGAAGCCACAGAGCATCCTTCTCCTCCTTTGCATACAACTTAGGGGGGGGGGGGGGGGGGGGGTGTATTTCACAAGTGTCGCGCAACAAAAGAGAGTCCTTCCTTTTTGTCTCTCCTGCCTGGGAACCTTTGGACGTGAATAGATTTTCTCGGATGGTCGAGCCGGTTCCCTTGACATTGTGTACTGGGCGCATGTTTGGGTTTTCTTGGGCATGAACCCAAAGTGGATCAAGCTCTCATGAAGACCTTCTGAAAGGCAGCTCATTGCGTGTCACTCCGTTTTTTACAGCTATTATTCTATAGTAAAAAACAATTTGTTTGCTGTTGTCTTGTGACAGGAAAGGGAAGAATTTAGTTGCTTCAGAGCGCGATGCTTTTAGTTTGTAAGAGTTTAGTTAAAAATCTGTCAGTCACGGAGAGAAACTGCAAACTCGCATTAGCACACAACGGCTTGGGCCGCTGCGATTGGTTTGATTGTTCAGGGCTTTTTAAAAATGTTTTTCTAGTGAAAGACATCTGCGACTTTCTGTGAGTAAGTTACTGGAAATCGAGGGCCAAGATGACGAGTGCATATTTCCCTGCCTGTTTGAACTCGTATTGCGACACCGATGACGGGGAACAAGGCAGCAGCTATTGAGCAAGAGCGGAGCGGCAAGTGAGGACCCTGCGGGAGGCAAATAGCGGGACGGAGTGAGACAGGTCCCAGCAGGAGAAGTGAATGTCTTCCCCCAGCTGTTGTAAAACAGCCTGGACGCACGGAGAAATTGAATCCGAAGTCTTGTTGGATGCTTTCTTTTTTTTTTTTTTTAAGCTAAGACGAATCACAATCCTGTCCATCGAGTCGTCACGACGACCCCCCCCCCCCCTCGGTGACCTCAACGTGATGGACGAGGTCGAGAGAGACAAATCGCAGACAAAAGCGTCCAGTAACGGGACAATTTATATACATTTTCACAACCTTTTTTTAATTGTATGTAGTTTAACAACCTACCGTTATCGCCTTTTGAACGATTCATAGCGTCACCCCTTCTTTTTCACGGCCTTCGGTCACTGGCGTGATTAAGGTTCATTTGACAAGTGTTGACATCTTATTTTGGGACTGAAGTGGGTCACAAACAGGAGGACTTAGCTGGCTGTGCAGGTAGTGGCAGCATCGGGGTGACATCTGGAGAATGACATCCTGGCTGCTTCTAATATCTGGATACACTTACACCGCTGCTCCGATGGTTATCTTCTGTCCAAATATTTCTGCCCACTTATTGACAAGTGTAACTGTGTTGTGAAATGTGGCTGATGGAACTTTGGATTCAAATACAGCTTTACAACCAAAACGAGCATCTAATTATGCTGCACGGATATTTTTGTGTGAACCGCACTCTACGGAGTGCGAGGTACAGGACAACGGCGTAAACGTCAGTCTACTGGACGCTCTCTCTGTTGCCATGGCAACCGTAATTGTGCAAAGCAAAAAAAAAAAAGAAGTACGTTTCAGCCTTGATCTGTGATAAAGAGTGTGAAATACAGCCGTGGAGATAAAAGATTCTCCTCTTTTATTCATCTCATCTTGAGATTCTTTAATGAGTATTCATCCATTTTTGTCATGAAATTGAAGCTTTTTTACGTTTTAACACTTTAATTTTTACCGTTTGTAAAGTTTGAAGGTGGATGATCTTGTTGAAGCACCCACACCAGATAGTGCTGTGCTCATAAACACACACACACACACACACACACACACACACACACACAGTTATTGATGTTCACACACAGCCTGGTGCCCCTATGAGTCGGTTCCATCTCATGGCTTTGAAGAATTTATTAACCCAGAAAAGTATCATACACCACTTTCTCTCTCTCATCATATTGGCAATTCAACCCATGAGCTGCTCTGTGTGTGGCAAAGTGTGTGTTTGTGCAGAGGAAAAGGTTGGAGAGATCTTGCTTCAACCCTGATCCTGTGCAGCACTTGGCAATGTTTGCTCACACACACACACACGCGCACACACACACACACACACACACACACACACACACACACACACACACACACACACACACACACACACACACACACACACACACACACACACACACACACACAGCCTGTGCTTCTAGTCATAGTTACAGTTCTTGTGCTATTAATGGAGACATATCTGTCCATGCAGGCAGGCTTATTAACGCTACTCTCTTATTGGCTGCCGGTACTGTCGGCACAGAACCGAGTCATCCTATTGGTCCCCCTTGGACATCAGTTTCTACAAACTTGGCTGCAATTCCCCTCCGCTCTCTGGTTGCTAAGCAACCAGTGGTCTCTGGTTTTTCTATGATGCCCCCCCTTAATGTAGTGTGTGTGTGTGTGTGTGTGTGTGTGTGTGTATACACACTGTTGCTTGCTTTCTGAGGGTAATAGAATATGTTGTGTGTAGAGCGTGTGTGTTTGTGTAGAGTGTATTGAGAGTTTGTGCAAATCAATACTCATCATTTCAGCCAAAATGCCCCCCCCCCCCCCCCCCCCAACAATACACCAGTCAAGTGAGCGATGCATGGGCGAGGAAGGTGTCTGCTGTGATTAAGTATTCAGGCTTAGAAACATGTCAGATATGGTGACGATGTTGGTGTGAATGTCTCTACTCATTACCCACATTACATCAATGCTCTTCTATAACAAAACCTAATGATTGCTTCTTTCTTCTACGTCCCTTCTTAGCCAACAGATTAAGTGCCACAGGCCAGACATCATTATCGGCTGATGTTTATCTCCAATGTACATTTTCTGGCTCAAAACCACTTGTAAAGCGGTAATTATACTACTCAGCTAGGATAAATCACCCTCGCTCATTTTTAAGGTGCCAATCTTGAAGATTTTCACTTCAAAAAATGTCATTATATATATTACATTACATAACATGTATTGCCTTTGGCAATGTTCCTGGAAAAAAAAAAACGTTTTATTAAATCTTTTCTTCACACATTGACGAACGGACATTTTAAAAGCTGCCAATTTGAAATCGTAATACTTTATTAAAGAAAAATCAGGAAATCTAATCCACCAATATTACCAACATGTTTATTATTATTCTATGCACTGACAATGTAATATATAAATAGAACTTTTGGGATATTTGATCCCCAAAAACTAGGTGAAACCACAGATCCTCAAAGACACTTCAGAGGACGCAACCTCGATGTCCTTGCTACCCACCCACAGCCGCGTATTCAACCCCCGAAACTGAGTCAGACGCGGCCTATTTGCCGATCAATAATACCATTCAATCCTCCTGTAGTGTACCTTGATCCGGGCAATTTAAGAAACCCAAGCTAGTGATCCTTTGATCCAGAAAAAGTCGATGGGAGGATTCTTCAAAGGGTCGAACCCCCAACCCGCACCATTAACTGACAGCCCCTGGAGGGGCTTTGGGAGGTCCGTGGACATCGCAGAGGTCGCGACCTCCCAGACTGCAGAGGGAGGGCTGATTGATCGTATCGATTGTGAGCCTGGAGAAGGTAGATAGGAGCAGCGAGAGCTAACAAACAAAAAGGTGGACCAATCACATGCGGGTTGCCGGGGCAGAAGAGAACAAAAACCGCTCCATGACACTCTGGCGCTATTTATTCTCCGAACCGTCTTTGCTCTTCTAAGCGCCTCCTCCTGATATCTGGCTGCGGAGCCGGAGAGAGGAGCGAAAGGAGGACAAACTGGGAGAAACCGGAGCAGATGACGAGCGGCTAATTTGAGGTCAGGGGAACCCGGGCGGGCCGTCGTTAAAACGCCGCGCTGCCTTGAGCACAGACAGCGGAGCGCACTGTCGCTCTCACGCTCCAGCGACCCGACAAGCGTTGGCGCTCCCCTCCGGTGGGAACCAGAGAAAAGGCCTTTTGTCTCCGGGTGGCCTGATTGAGAGAGGTTGTTGGTAATAACCCCCCACATCCCCCCACCTAAAGTTCATACAAATTCGGGCATCTTCTCAGAGTGTCGTTGTTGCTGGACGAAATGACGTTGAAGCTGCGATGAACCATAACGTTGTTGTGAGGAAGAACACCGCCTGTCTTAAACCCGCATGTGTGTGGCGACTAATGCGCCGATGGAGCGCCTTGGATGTGGCCTGACGGGATTAGTGCATTGATCGACACACACACGCACACACACGCAAACAGACACACAGACACAGACAGACGCACGCGCCAAATATTGGAATTAGAGAGTGCCCCAAATCACTTAGCGCTTTAATAAAGTGAAGACCGGAGGGTAAGTAAAGCCACTCCGTTCCAATGCAAACAGGGAGGGGGAGGGATACAGTGGCAGATTGGGTCGACTCTACCGGCTCTCCGAGTCCATTCGGACGGAGCGGTGAGTGGTTGGTGCTGCGGGGTTGGGGGGAGTAAGGGGGTACAGATGTGTGTGTGTGTGTGTGTGCGCCGCTACGCTTCTCCCCTGTCAGTACACCGAGATGCTTCGAATATAATTTAAATGCAAATGCAAACGGGGCGATACCGCAGTCAAGCATCACAGAGTGAGAGCGCGATGCTGTGTTTTAACAATAATGGTCGCATTGCATTCACATTCTTAACCATTCAGGGATAACAATATGATCTACGTGTGTGTGTGTGTGTGTGTGGGGGGGGGAGGGGGCGGTGAAAGGGAGAGTACCCATCCACGTGCATGTGGATATATATATATTTATTTTTAGGATGAGTGTGTGTGGGTGACTGCTGCTGCTGCGTTGCTATGGTGACAGTTGAACTCCGGGCCGAGGTTGAGGCCTCTACTGAAGTTGAAGTAGATGCTGTTGCATAAGAAGTGTAACGTGCTGACACACACTCACACACACACACTGCTGATACACACACACACACACTCGAATGCGCATCATCTCTCCAGAGAGAGTGTGTGTGTTTGTATGTGATGAAGCGACAGTGAGGACTGGTGTCCCGCTACAGACCCTCAGGAGACAGACAGGAGACAAGAGGCAAAAGCATGAATAAATCCTAACCTTTACTACAGCGGGTGAAAAGAAAAAAGCCCTTACTCGGGTTATTTAGTACTTTGTAGTTCAGTGAAAAGTCATCAAGTGGGTCCAATGAACTGCTGTGAGGCGAAAAATCTTGCAAAATATATTTAGCTATATTTCATGAGTATATTCAGTGCACGTCCAGTACGACTTTTGAATAAAGAATTTGGCCCCTTTTAAGGAATAGCATATTTTCCTCAGGGCTGCCATTTATTTTCAATATAGATTTATTCTGTCCTCAAATGCCTTCATTATAAAAGATTTAAACTGCATCACACTATCCTCAAACTTAATGACATTATCAAATGGCTCATTTTGTCAGACCAGTCCAAAAACAAGAGACATTTAGTTTATGCAGCAGATAAAAATGATTAAGAAAAAATCAGATCAAACCATAAATCGATTAATACGCTAAAACAATGTGTGAAAGAAGCTAAGAAAAAGCTAAGCCAAGGATGTCTTGGTGGTGCAATACAACACTCTGCATGAGAAGCGAGCTCTCTGAAAAGGTCAAACGCCGAGGATTTAGCCGAAAGCACATGATCTCAATGCACCAAATTCAGCGACTCAATGTCATCTTTAGTGCTTGGAGACGGACGGGGATGGAGGGATGGAGGGATGGAGACGCAGAGAGGAAGGAAGAGGACAGATGAGTGAATACTAATTGTTGGAGAGAGGACGGGGCAGCGATTACACACCAATTAGTTCCACTACCCGCTAGTCCCAGCTCTCCTCTTCCCTTTGATCCCTCTAATTTTAACAATCAAAAAACACTATTTCCACGCAGAGGAGAACGGTGATGGATGGAGTTTAACCCGTCAGCCGCTGCTGCATCTCAGTTTGAAGTTTTCACACTGCGACAGAAAGTGAACGAAAAGATCTTTGGATTCATTCGAATGAAGTTGGTTGCCTTCGTTGTGCGCGTTTCTGTTGCGCATTGAGGCTCATTACCTCCCTTTTTGCCCCGAAGACGGGCTTCTATATCTTTTATCTATAACACCCCCAGGGGCAGAAGCGTGAGGCCAGGCTGGCAGCAGCCTGTTGCATGCTGGGGGATCTATTGGTGCCAGAAGGTGTAGACGCTGCAAAACAAGCGCTCCAGCTCGCCTCTCTTTAGAAAAGCCGGTAACTGGCACAGCCAGTGGACGCCTGGTGACCACACCAACAATGACTGCTTTCATTGGACTCAAAAGTGTGTGTGTGTGTGTGTGTGTATTTATTTTGCATCTCTTTTTTTTTTTTTTCTGGCCCTGAGTAGCGATCGCTCCTGGAAAAAAGAAAAAATTTGCGAAAAAGAAACGTCAAAACAAAGAGCCGGGGGGAGTCTTCCGGTGTGCTGTGTGCAGGGAGGGGACAGAAGAGAACTAATGCAACCCGTGTGTCTTATTCAGGATACTTTACACTCTAATGTTGTAGTTCTAACACAGCTGGCCATGTCAAGGGTTTGTGATGTCATTGTGCTCGTTGACACCAACCTGAGTGCTGGCGTTTTTGGAAGCCTTTTAAATTTAGCTAATGTCAGAGAGTCGTGTTTTTTAATTTTTTGCTCTGAACTCAGTCGCAGTGAACATAAAATGTGATATCTTGACTCCTCCTGAAGCTTAATACTGAGTGTTTTATTTCATCATATTCATAAATCACTGTTCATAAAAAGTTAATCTCATGCGATGTCATTACAATATTCCTAAACTTTGTTGTGGGGGGGGGGAAAAAAGGAAAATGGAAAGAGGATTGCGAGTAATGAGAAGTTAATGTGTAATATCTGTGTTCAGGTGTTGAAGATCAGTCTCATCGGACACAGAAAGCGGATCCTTGCCTCTTTGGGGGACCGGCTACTCGAAGAAACCCCACAAAAGCCTCCGCGGGCCATCTCGCTCCGGGTGAGTGAGCCTCGATGAGCAGGCGGTATTTCATATCCACTGCAACAACTCGCCGCAGTAATCTGATGCAACGTGGCCTCAAATGATGAATCCTTCAGACGGAGGAAGGAAGCGCGAATTCCTTTCCCAGAGGGCAGCGGGGGAGCTGTAGATCCCTCGTTATGAAATAAGAACCCAAATCGGGGAGGGGGAGAATCACAGTCTAAGCGACAATAAAACGGGAAAAAGGCAAATTTAAGATTTGAGAAGCCACAACAAAAAGCCTCAAGTTCATTCCATCCAAGAAAAGAGGTGCCACTGGCTCGTAATTAAAGAAGAGCCCCAGACTACACCGTACGTCTCTCAATACGGCGTGAAATGATATGTCTAAGCCTCCTTCAAGTTTGCCTAATCAGTCGGCTGCGCGCGGGGCTCAGAACCGGAACCGAGAGGAACAATGACGGGGAAAGGCCTCTCGTCTCCGTGGTCGGCAGCTGACCCGCTGGTCAAAGTGTATAGAAAAAGTCTCTCACTCCGCCCCCCCGTTCTGTCCCAGGAGCCCGGCGGGAACCACACGCCCCCCCAGCTCAGCCCGTCGGTGGGCCAGGCGGCGTACACGGCGGGGGTCCCCGGCGGATCTCTGGACGTGCAGCACCTCATCATGCAGGCGGACGCCCGGCGCAGGCAGCGCAGCAACGACAACTACTTCGAGGACGTGCCGCGATCCAAGCTGGAACGGCAGATGGCCCAAGTCGGCATGGTGAGGATGAATGGAGGTGGAGGGGGGGGGGGAGGGGGGAGGCGGTGGAGAGGGAGGGGCCCGGCGGGTGGGGGGGGGGAGGTTATGAATGGTGGCAGTCAGAGATCCGGTCGTCTGGCTGATTGCTTAAAGGGTGCGTTTTTTGTAACGCTCTGTTCTTTTCTTGTTGGCAGCGAACACGACGTCTTAGTCATAGAGCTCCACGTCAATGAGCCACAATGGGTGACGTGGGCCTTAAATGGCCCACCACGCTATATATATATATATATGTGTGTGTGTGTCGTAAAGGGCAGTCCGGTTTGGGAGTAACATCTCCATCTTCATGGGATTATTGACAGTAGATAAACGTAGAATAACGTGTTTTTTGTCTCTTTGGTGTTGTTAAATGATAAAATAATTACACATATTCATATATTAAGTCAGGATACATAAATGGACTTACTGCATTCTAATCAGGACGGCGGAGCAGATCTTAATCCTACATGAAGTATCTTGGTAATTAAATGCTGTACCTAATAGCCGCCTTATTAAAACCAAAAGTGTTTTATCTGCCGGCTTGCTTGTTGAAAAGACACAATTAATAATCCCCGGCGGGCAGACCATCTGACACCAGCTGCCGTCTCTGCACTTTAGAGCTCATACAAATTGTACAAATCAGGGGGAACATGAATATTTTTAACTGAAATTTTGTGCTACAAAATGAGGAAACCTGCAGAGGGACGATTCGGCCGGCATGCGTACAGATGTGACCCGGTCTAATAATCGACAGCTTTACAAAGCAAAATGTCCATCAGTCGTCTGTCGGTAATTCCAGACACTAAAAAAGATTTTAAAGTTCTACATTGCAGAACTTTACTGCCAAATGCATCCAAACTCCAAAATTATTACTTGGTTTGATTGGATGACTTCCAATCAAAAACAGCGCATTGACTCACACACACACACACACACACACATCTGGGAGAGCAGCTGTGTTTTGATTGGGTGTGATCAGGGTCTTTTTGTGCCTCTGTGTGAACCCCGGAGCATCTCGACACAGTCTTGTTGTAATGTGTTCCCCCGTCTAGAAACCACATCGACGAGTCCGCTCTGCCGGGAGGGAAAGATAACTATTGAGATTTCCAGATGAGTCCGGCAGCTGGGTCAAAGTGTGTGTATGTGGGGGGGGGGGAGGGGGGGGGAACATGGTGCAAAATGGTTGAGCTGTTGGGGTTTAGTGTAGCTTTGACTTAAGCCTGCTCCTGAAGGCTTTATCCCCGGGCTGTTTATCAAACATCTTTGCATCTGATTACAAGACCCCACCTCACTGACTCACTGGCTCACCGACGTCGCCACGGCGATTACACCGAAAAGGCAATCAGATACGGACGGACACCTAACCGTAGCGTGGCTCATCGCCTGCTGAAGCGTGTTTGTTGTCCACAGACACTGGAAACTGTTTAATGAAAAGGTGAAAGCTCCCAAAACGGGCCAAAGAATGCGAACGTTCGGAAGCGGAGCACAAATTCCTCCAGGTTTAATTTCCCCTCGGAGGCTCTCCAAAGCTGTTCCGAACATGAACTTGCACACGATCATCGGGCCAGCGGGTCGTGTCAACACGCCCCCCCCCCCCCCCGCCCCTCCCCCCCGGCGCGCCGTGATCCCGCCTAATCCCGTTTCTCTTGTCCTAACGGATTGATTGGTTGTGTGCTTTCAGGGGGGCGATTGGTGCGAGCCGATCACGTTGCGTCCGCCCAACGAGGCCACCTCGTCCACCCCGGTGCAGTACTGGCAGCATCACCCCGAGAAGCTCATCTTCCAGTCCTGTGACTACGAAGCCTACGTGAGTCCAAGTTGAAGTGGTTAAATGACATTTTGTATAGTAGGTTTTTCAGCAATTTGGGTAAAAAGCAAAACAAAAACATGATGGCAATGTAGCTGCCATCATGTTGTGGTTCCATTTAAAGTGATCGTTTCATCTCAGTCAGCGTGCTGCCAGTACTTGGAGCAGCGCGGAAGCGAAAATAATCTCAGAAATACAGGGGGGGTCGAAAAAAAGGTACAAAAAGAGAGAAAAGATAAATCAAACAAATCAAAACTGCGGAGCTGAAATCAAATATGAATGAAAGCGAGAACGCAAGACGAGTTGGAGGCTGAGTGGTTAAGAGATAAAAGCATCCCGACGGCTCGTCTTCCCTCCCTTGTTCCCCTGGACGGGATGATGGGGAACACACAGCGGGTGGGACACCAGGGGCAAATAGGAAGGTGCTTTCATGGACCCCCACCTCCCCTCAGAAAGTGAGATAAATGAGCGGGAGCCACAACAGAAAGGGGGAGGGGGGGGGGGAGAGCACTCGCTGTGAATGTTGGGCGAGCCGAAAGGAGCCGGAGAGCGAATGAGAATAAAGGAGATGGATAACGGGAGGAAAGACAGAAATAAAGGCATTTTGATCTCAGCACCGCCTCGGAAGGCATAGTTACTTACTATGTCTGATCTAAAACAAGTTAAATCCTGCATCCAATACGCTAAATATCTTATTGAAATTGAAATTTTAGTGCATCTTAGTGGCTAATATTAGCATGCTTGCACACTGAAATAAGGTAGCGGACATGGTGGCGTTATTACTGTGACCATTTTAGCCCAAAGCATCACTTCGCCTGCAGCGTTGTCCTGTTACCAGCGTCTTTGAATTTGATTTGGAACTAATAAAAGACTGGAGACGCCAAGACGCCAGCTGGTCTTTAGTGCAGCCGTAATGCAATTTGTAGGATAACTGCCGGCCAGCCTTCGATAACAGCGATTTGAGGCTGTTCCGAGTCTCTTTGAGATGTCAACATTTTGGTTTATGGTTTGGGAGTCAAGAACTATAAATATTTCCCTGTAAAACGCAGTCCCCATTAGTTGCTGCTTCATTTAATCAGATCCTACGTGGTCCGAATGTCTGACCACTTTCAGACTCGAGCCCCCTGAGGAGCCTGTGTGCGTTTAATCAAATTTACAGCATCTGAATGTAAACAGGGGGGAGTACTAAACGATTTAATGTTGCATTAAATTACTTTATTTCACTGAGCACAGAGTACAAAGACAATTAAAAGAATTCTGCAGGATTTGGCTTTTCTTTTCCCATGTTTGCTCATCACACGTCGGTGTTGTGCGTCTTTCCCGCAGTACCTGGGCTCCATGCTGGTGAAGGAGCTGAGGGGGACGGAGTCCACGCAGGACGCCTGCGCCAAAATGAGGGTAAAGCTTGGCGCGTCGCTCTCCTGCTTTGCCTTGTCGATCTTTTACGTTTGTCGCCGCGGTGACGGCTCACGTTGTGGCCTGGAAGAAGCCACGTTGTAACAAATGAAACACGGATGCACTGCGATATGGAAACTTCGATCCGGGGCATTCCGCAAGAATTTAAACTTAAAACTATCATGACGGTGCTTTAGGGTTATTGAGGGATTTCTTTTTTTAATACCCTTGCCTCGGTGGGTCTAATACCCTGTGACCCCCCTTTCAACCTCAAATCCCCTTATCTCATCACTGTTACTTTCCTCCTCTCGCTCGGGTTTTCCTCGTCCTTTGTCCGTACTCTCGTTATTTTACCGTAATCCTCGGTTCTTCTGTCTCTCATCCTGAGCTGCTGCAGGGTGAAGATACATTTTAATGTGTGCAAAGCTTTCTGTCCCCCTCCCTCATACCTTGTGTCTCTATATTTAGGGTGATTTCTTGTTCTTCTTCCTGCCTTTAACACAACCTCGGGTTGTGATTGCGCGTACATCCCACCGCCGTGGCTTGTTATTGGCTTCCATCCTCGCCCCCGCTCGGGCCCTGTTGCCGGGATCCGTCCGTCCAGCATCGTGCCAGCAGAGCCAGTCAGCGTCGTCGCCTCTGTCAGCCTTTCAAGCGCTACCTGATCCCCGACGAGGTCGAACCGCGGCGGGGCGGCTTAAACGAGGCAGAGTGATAACAGAGGACGAAGAAGAAGAAGAAGAAGCAGCAGCGATACGGAGGCGAGGGCAGGAAAGGGACTCGTCTCTCGCGTGGATTTCTTTGAATGCATGTAACGTCTCGGCGAGGAGAGCGACGGATCGGAGGGTGTCGGCGCCGCCAAAGTGCAATTAAAAAGAATAAGCAGGGCTATGCGGATGTAGCTTCAAAGCTAATCGACTCATTGCATTTGCAGCGCTGCAGTCAATGGAATTTGGAAGCAAAACGTTGCCTCAAATGTCACCTTTCCCTTTTTTGTCTCTCTGTCTTTTCGTGCGCTCCAAGAAGTCGACCGAACAGATGAAGAAAGTGCCGACCATCGTCCTCTCCGTGTCGTACAAAGGGGTGAAGTTCATCGACGCCACCAACAAGGTAACGGCTCACTCGCTGCTCCCTCGGAGGTGTCAGAGATGGCCGCGGCGGCGCCTCGACTGATTTAATACCACTCAGGGTGTAAAGAATCGATGAGGTGTGAAAAAGGGGGCAAAACTCAAACAGGCAATAACCAACGAGGAATGGATGCGCTGGGAAATCAATGGCGACTCTCCTTGGTTCATTGGGTCCTTGGTGGAGTCGATTGGGGAGAAGAAATACCAAAAATAAAACCACATCTGAATGGTTGATAGCCTCTTAATTTAGCAGCAGTTCTTCATATTTCCTCCATCATAGAACCCGTAACCCCTAACTTTGCAATTCTCTTTGTGCCACAAACTGGCGGAGTCTGTACACATCCTCAGTTCGTCATCCGAAATGACAGATCCAAATGTTCGAATGTATTTGCATTTGTTGAATGTTTCTAAATTGTAAAAAGTAAATAGTCCACCTTTGGGAGGGGGGGGGGGGGGGTAATAAAGGTGGGACGGTGAGAAGCAATTATTAAAAGCTGCTTGTTCATTTAAGCCTCTGTTACACAAAAAAAGCAGGCACATAGCAGAATATGAATTAGTTTGCAGAAAGTCGGTGCGTTTTGAGTTTGATCCCGAGGCGGCACTACACAGAGCGCACTAAAGTAAGTTGGCCTCATTTTGTGAGAAATATACACGGACAGTTTTAGACAGCAAAGTACGTGCTGCATGGCTTTCCCCCCCCCATATCTCAGTCATTTTTATTAAAGTCGAAAACCTTCTCCTTTTCTTATCTTAAACCAGAGGGATTGGTTCTCACTTACCTTCCAAAGACCAACAATAGGCTGATATCGTTCTATGAAATCAATGACAAAGACGGGACCGTCTGGTATGACAAAAGCACTTGTGTCTTCTTCACACTATCTTTCACTGAAACTCCTCTCCGGGGCTTTGACGTTGTGCATTTCACGCCGGCGAGACTTTAATTAACAAAATACAAGACGGTGGTGATGACCAGAGGACGAATTCCAACTCGGTGACTCTGGAAAAACTCTCAAACCAGAAATGCTCCGCAGCGATCACGTTTTCTGGGGGATGTGTGTAATTCGATTATCTCTCTTCGCAGAACATCATAGCAGAACATGAGATCCGCAACATCTCGTGCGCGGCTCAGGATCCAGAAGACCTGTCTACGTTTGCCTACATCACCAAAGACCTCAAGTCCAGTCACCACTACTGCCACGTCTTCACCGCTTTCGATGTGGTCAGTGCCGACACTTGTGTGTTCAGAAGCAACGCATTCACAGCGCGTGTGATGTTACATTGAATTCTCACGCCCCCACCCCCCCTCCCCCTGTCAGAACCTGGCGTACGAGATCATCCTGACCCTGGGCCAGGCCTTCGAGGTGGCCTACCAGCTGGCCCTGCAGGCCCGGAAGAGCGGCCACGGGTCGTCCACGCTGCCCGAGAGCTTCGACAGCAAGCCCAGCAAACCCGTCCCCAAGCCTCGGGTCAACATCCGCAAATCCGTAAGCGTCGCCTCCGCACGTCTGTTCCCAGGGAAAATCCATCCGCGACTACGTCATTTTATCGAGAAAAATAAATAAATAAAATGGTGCGTCTAAAGATGGATTTTCACTTGCGATCACACCCCTCTCACACTTCTAATCAGACCCCATCCACTCTGTCCCATTGACACCGGACTGTGTCCATCCCTACGCCACTGGAGTCCTTTTGTCCCGTGTCTCATACGCCGCTACAATGCTTTGTTTTCTTTTGCCGTTTTTGGTGCGTTTGACACTGTAGCGGAGGTGGAGGTGTGTCCCCCCCCCCCCCCCGCCCCTTCTCCCACAGCCGCCTGATTGATGAGACGTGTTTGCAGTGGGCTCCGGGGAGGCTTTTCTTGGCTCTCGCCACTCTGTCTCTTTGTGTGTGTGTGTGTGTGTGTGATCAGAATCCTACACACCATAGCCTCGCACCGACAATTCCTTTATTGACTTTTCACGTCTAGAGCCACGTCACAAATGGCGTGGTCTCTGATGGAAGATGTGTTCATGAGAAGAGAGGCGTTCACACACTGCGTCGGAGGAATGGTGAGCTTGTGTGTGTGTGTGTGTGTGTGTGTGCGTGTGCGCGCCAACGGAGATGATGGACGACGTTAACCATTAATTGCCTTTTTCGTCTCTGGTCATGTGTGTAGTTAATGGCTCGTGGTGTGCAGCAGGGCAAAGATACTGCAGGATTCACTTAATATTCCTGCCACCTGCCAGCCATAAAACCCATCCCGCAGCAACACTTGAAGCTTTAAAATACTCTTACTTTTGTTTTTTTTCCATCTACAAGTATGTGTTCCTCCATACCGTCCTACTTTTTTATGTTGTGTGCGTGCGTGTGCCATGTCAGCGTATCTGCTGATAAATCTCCCTCGACTTCCACTTAACTTGCGTCAGCACGTCTGATGCGACTATTGTCTTGGATCAGCCTGGGCACGTTACCCTAATTACCCCCGTACGAGTCTCACAATCCCGTGTTTCTTGAAAAGGGGGTAAACGTGAAATCGGCTTGTTTCCACGCAGCCGGTTTGATGTTGTTGGCAATCTAGGAGCCTTGAATTTAATATTGAATTAAACAAAAGCACACACTTCCGGACCTCCTTGGCTCGAGGACGAGAAATATGAAAAAATTGGAATTTCACTCTGTGAATTCGCAGGGTGGCGTTTTGCATCCCACGCTGTTGCCGGGGCGATTACTTTGCTGCCGTGTTGTTGCCATGGTTTTGTTTTGGTTTTGGAGTGTTGTTGCCATGCGGCTGCTCTGTCTTGTGTGGTTTTGCCTTGCCGAGCGGGCCTTCTTTGACCTTTATATGACCTCTGCCCCTGTAGGTCATGTCCCCCGTCAGCCACTGGTCACTGGGCCACATTTACACCCCTCACCGGCCTCCTCTCCACCCTCCTCCCCCTCGACTCTTCCATCTTCCTCACAAAGCTCAGTCACAGGTCCTCCACGCTTTTTTCCTTCTCTTACCCTTTCCACGTGATTTTTTCTTTTAGTCAAGAGGAAAGTGCTGTCGCCTGTTTGCAGTGGGTGTTTGTGTGTCTTTGTTTAATTACTATCTGTATGTACCTATCCTCAGCATTAGAATGAAAACAGACACGACAAAAAGCCAACCCTTGTCATTACTTTACGGCTAATAAGCCCTTCTCTTTAGTGCCATAGTCAGTTTTTAATAAGCCTCGCTGTGCCGATTCAAGCCCCGAATGGGAATAATGCATTTAAATTAGCAGAGGCTTTTATTCAAAGCGACTGGCAGTAAGGCGACCCAGAACGACAAGAATCGAGAAAGTCCAATTTGTCAAGGTGTAGTCGTGTAGTAAAGGCATTTTGAGCCCTTTCCGTAAGACTTTGCCCAAGGGAAGTAGCCACAAGTCATTGCAATGTGACCTTAAAAGTGGGAAAACGGGTAAAATAAGAGGACAGCACATGTGCTTTCCATGCACATGTGCATTTAATCGTATACATTTAGACATTAAGGCGGGTTGAGCTTCCTTCTCATCCAGTTCTACATTATAACTAGAAGGTTATATCGTTTTTGCCGTCAGCATCTCTCAGAAGAAGTTAAAAGGCCAAATGCATTTCCTCCCTAAAGATGCACGTTCACGATGGTAAATAAAGTTTGAATAACGCAATAACAACTAATCAGCTCAATGCTTATTAAACTCCGCATCCCCCCCCCCCCCCCACCCCCTCATTAAAACCTCAGTTGAATGCTTGGAATGACCTTTTACGCTCTGAGTGGTTTTCTCCCGTTCCGCACTCTTCTCGCTGGTCCGCTTCAGCCCTCGAGGGTCATCAAGATTGCAGCGGCAGCAGAGCGCACACAGTGTGCCAGGGACGGATGATGCTGAAGTGATGCTAGCCCCACGTCGTAATACATGGCTGTCCTCTGAGGAGGGGGGGGGGGTTTCTCGTCCCTGCGGCATCGCCTCGAGTTGCCACACTCGGACCCTTCGGCCGGGGAATTTTGATTTGATGTAAATTGATGTATTTTTGAGGCACAGTTTATCCGGTGGCTTCGTGTGCGAGGTGATGAATTTGAGACTCATCCCGATGACGACTCGTGCACTCCATCGATCTTCTGTGGTCGCGAAAGCGCGTGTCTTCCTTAATCCTGTTACTCCATAACGTGATCATCGGATTAATATTATAGCTAGTTCCCCGAGTGTTGCTGTTGTGGTGTGTTGAGACGAGATAAGAGCCCTGTTAACCCTGTCCAGAAGTCAATCTTTAATGCTTTTTTTAAACATCTATATTGATTACGTTTACACATTTATGCATAACTAAAATCTCTGTGCAAGGATCTGCTGTCTAAACTGGGCTCCTAAAGTAACCTAAAACGATAAACCAATCGATGGGAGGAAAAACACCCTCAGCAACAAAATCCCAGCCGCTCGATTGGTTGCCGCGGGGTTATTTTTAAAAGCAGTGTAGCTTGTTTGGTTTATTCTTCAGCTCCAAAGCAGCTTCCTACGAGCAGAAACAATCGAAACTACCACAATACACCCAAAGCACATAGTTGTCATGGAAATAATATGTATGTTTTTTTGTTTTTTTTTTAAATGTCAGACCTGTCCAAATGTGAGCTTCTGTCCATGCGTTCTCATTTGCAATCTGAATCTCAAATGCCTCTCACATTTGAATTATAATTTTCCATCACTCCATCTCACTCCTTCCAGCGTCTCACTCTGTCTTCACTGACATCATCGTCAACAGAAACAGCTGTTTGCATTCCAAAAGTGTTGCATCCAGACTCTGAAGCAATACAAAAATCGGTAACATCAAAAAATTGACACTATAAAGGTCATTTAAAATAATTTACCCCCCCCCCCCCCCCCCAGATGGAGCAGCCGTCCATGGACCAGAAGGGCCACGCAAATGTGCCCTGGATTGTGGAGCCGGGTCAGGAGGCCAAGAGAGGAGTCAACACCAAGTACGAGACCACTATTTTCTAACATACACTCGCCTTGTCCACTCCCGTGTGTGCGTGTGTGTGTGTGTGCCTTTTTCAGAGGGTGCCCACGAGCGACGCCCCTCCCTCCCCCCCAAAAAACCCCGCCCCGTCCCTCGCTAGCCGAGCCCGTCCGCTGCATGATGAAGTTTGGCGCTGCGCTCTCCCTCTCTTCTTCTATCTCTCGTGCCCCCCCCCCCCCCCCCTCCCTCCCTCCCTCTCTCTCTCCTTTGGCCCAGGGCCCCGTCCACCAGCCTGCAGGGCTGGCGCATGATCTTTGAACCCCCGGGAGGGGGGGGTGGGGGGGGGCGGTGGTGCACTTGTCAGCAGTTTGTTTTTTTTTCCCGGTCAAGCAGCCGGTTGTTTTGCTCCCAGATTTTTTTTTTCTTCTTCTTCTTTTTTTTGTTCCCGTTGATGGGAAGCAAGCGGCTTGGCTTCGTCTCTCTCCTCCATCCCTCGCTTGTCTCTACATTTCTGACCCCTCCCTGACAACTTGAATGACATTCGTAAGCAGAGTACCGCTAGAGGGGCCGTGACAGTGTTTTAGCTGTCTGCTGAGCCCGAAACGACGCGAGGGCGGTCGCTCGAGAAAAAAAAAAAAAAAAAAAAACCACGACGACTGGAGGACAGTTTTTGAAACCTTTTTTTAAACTCAAAGAGGAGGAGAGCCGAATTACAGGAGAGGTGATGTAGCACAGTCTCTCTGACCCAAACTGCTTCGTCCAGCAGGCTACTAGAATGTATTTCAACTTTTTGATCCTTTATATCAGATTATTTTTTTGCAAATACTAACAAACTTGTGAATTTCTTTTGACACGCAACTTTAAAAAAAATAAAATAAAAGCGTGCTGTTTCGTTGCTGTTGAAGCACCCTTTGTCACCACGTGTGTGTGTGTGTGTATGTTCAGAATTATTTGAACCGAAAGGGATTTCTCCCTGGCCATGAATCTTTTTTTTTTGTTTGTTTTGAAGGGGGAGAAAAAAAAAAAATCTAATCTTGTATGTAATTGGTTTAGCATGTTGGACGCATGGTGGCCATTTTTGGGGTTTTGCTGAGCCGGTGTAGAGGCCTCTCTCGATAAGTGATGTCATCTCATTTGCAGGGCAATGCCGGACGCTCATGTCTATTACTGTGGAATGCAAAGAATGTAGCCAGCCCTAAACACGGACCTTGTCACACGTGCAATGCAAAAAACGGATTACAAAAAGGACTACAAAAACACGGACGTTGCTCCGCGCCGTTTAAGGTTGACTACGACATTCTGACATTGTGCGTCCGGGTTAAAAGCGCCGGACATTCACAACGCAGTAACGGGACCGCGTCTCGCCAGACGACGCTCTGCTCTGAATGTACGCTTATATGAAAAGCGACTCAATGTTCTCCAACTACGACGGAATCTTTTTTTTTTTGTTTAAAGAGCCTAACTTGGAGGCGTGGCCTGAGAACTTTTGGGCGTGGCCACAGCGACCCCCCCCCCCACGTGGAGGCAGTGAGTATTTGGGCACCGCTGGGCATGCGTCACTGATGGAACGGGCATGGGGTTTGAGGACGACCGGCTGCCTCTTTTTGGCCTCTTTGGTTTTCTTCAAAGAATATAATGCAGAGATACTGTATATGCACAGGTGTGTAAAATGTGATTGGACCCTGCGTCACGCTGGAGATGCAACAGGTATCTCGTCACGGATTATAAACCCACGCGAACAAAACGGCGCCTGGCGTTTAAAAAAAAGAAAACAATTAAAAAAAAAAAAAAAAAAGTATTCTATTGGTATTGCCCGACATTTTAATGTTTAATATGAGAGTATTATATTACCACGATGATTATGATTATTCTTGTGCAATTCTTGTCTACTGTTGTCTTAATGTTACATTATTTTTCTATGATATGATGAGAGGTGATGGCCGTCCTTTCAAGGAGCTCAAAACTATATGATCGTACTGAGTGAATGTCGCAGGTGGCTAGCTAACTCGTGTCAGGTCAAACAGCATCGTTTCTCATGGGGCTCTACTCTTATCTAGCAGATGTAATATTTTAAACGCAGTATTACTGTATCATTTGGACGAGACGTCGTCCGATTATAAAATGTACATAGATATTTTGCCAACTCATTGTTCATACGTGTAATGTAAAAGAGAAATGGATTTGCAGTACACGGCACTGGATACAAGGTACCAAAATAAAGGTTGGAGATTCAAAGAAGTGGTGCATTGCAGAGGTTGTGCTTTGAGTGAAGGTGGGTTACACGGCGACATCACTGCTGAACAACTTGTGTACATAGGCTTGGGCTTCCAGCACACTGATTTTTGTAATTTGGGCCATTATTTATATCCTTGTAAAGCACATGGAATAAAATATGACTTGTAAAACCATTACTCACCCTTGAATGAAGTTGTCATGAGTTATTATACTGATGCATCACTGCCTTATTGCTTACTAAGCTCTTTAGTTTCTCTCAAATAAGGATTTGTATTTGCAGATATCCTGAGAACATAAAAACATCGGACATACAAAATGTCAGAGCGTCCCGTTTTCCCATCAGCAGAATGACATCATTCGATGGTTAAGTAGCTCTACTTGCTCTAAAAGCGTTCGGGCCGCTCGACAGCGATGGTCGCATCATTTGCACTTTGATGCGACGCAGCGTGACGTCTCGTGACTTCGTTCTGACAGAAAGGTCAGCAACCGGGACTCAATTAGCCGCCTGCGCTAGCTTCACGCAACCCAAACCACACACACACACACAGGTTATCGCATGTAATTTTGGAAAAAAGCACAAACAGTAACTGTGCTGTGGTGAATAGCCAGAGAAGCCATTTGTTAGACCGAGGGGAGCAGCACACAATATGAGATCCGACTATAACCGAAAGGAGAAGATGGATATTTATCAAACTAAGTCACCGCCCCGGACTCACGCACGCCGAGCGCTGATGGGGGATTTAACTCGGCAAACACAAAGAGGCCTGCAGGCTTCGGGAGCCCCTCTGGCTGATCTCAGCACATGGCCCGCCTGGATTTGACTGACAGAACTCGCAGCCAGGAAATAAACGCAGCCCAGTTAACGGTTGCAGCTTTGAAAGCTTCTCCTGGGAAACGAGGGCTGGTTGTGTATCATCGCACCTTTTTTTTAAATGTATTTATGAATGCTTTTTTATGATAAACTGAAGATCTTTGAGGTTTGGACTGTCTTAGAATATTCCACCATAAGTTAATAAAAAATAAAAAAAATGCTTGTTGCAACCCCGCAGTAAGGTCACTTCAGCACTATTTCGGACAACGCGGTTATAACGAGAAACCCCGACAGCAGATTATCAAAGCGGCCTTAATGTGGCCGATACATATTTTATCAATTCTTAATATCCTCTGCCGCCTCGATGCATGTCGCAGTCACAACCTGTGATGAATCTTAATGAGGCTGCCACTAAAATCTTTAGTGTGTCTGCCGATAAAATTTGAATCTTTATCTTTAGTTCTTTGGATTTATTTAAGCGTAAAGTATGTGCAGAAGTGAAGATGGGCACCTACGGGCCGAGCGGCACACTGACATTTACAGCGAGCCCGTTTCCTGGGCCGTACTCGGCTGAATGACACGGCCCACAATCTCCAGCTGCTATCTGCAGCCGCCGGGAGAGACGTTCTGCGAGCTTGGAGGAGAAAAGAGCAACGACTGCGGCACGTTGGTTTCGCTGAAGATTTTCTGCAATTTGGTGGAAAACCGAGAAAACATTTGACTGTCGGTACGGAACAGGAGGCCACTGCGGGTTGGGAGTGGGAGGTTAATTCAAGACATTAACTTCTGCAAGACTAGACCAGGAGTGCGGAGCGGTGCAGCGGCTGCTGCTGCTGTGTGTGTGCTGCCGGCCCGAGGCAAAAAGGACGCGCTTTGTTTTTTTCCGACGCCCGTGTCCGACTGCAGGAGAGGGCCAAACTTCCAGATGGCGTGCAGCGCCCACGGCTACCGGTCTGAACGAGACAAACAGTGTAAAAAGAGCTCGTGTAACAATCGCAGTATTATTATCGGGTACAGCCTCGTTGTCCTCGGTGGTCCCTGGGCCAAACGATCTGCGTTTCATGTTCCACCGCGAGCACATTTGCATTTGAATTGAGGACTAAGACACCAACCAAACCCCCTCACTGCCTGCATTCAACGTGGATTCAAAACAACCACAGACGCGAGTCAAGTTTGTATTCACTGAATTTACACATTTTTATAGGGAGACGGCATCAAACAAGTTCTATTCATTTGTTTGCTCGGTGCTCAGTGCCAAATGGGCTGAGGATAAGCATGTAGGTCAAGTGCTTCAAATGAGATTTGACAAGAGCAGCGAAAAGCCTCAGAAGTATTCAGCATATCAACAATTTGCTAAATTCCCTTCAGCTGAAAGCAGAGCGGAGAAAAAAAAAAAATAAGTCTTGTGACGATTAAGTGTGGGAAAGCTGCACGTCGATCAACCCCCAAAGAACATAACTTTTTTTTTTTAGACTACTACTTGCACGTCAGTGATAAGAGCTGTCGGGCGATGTCTGATGTCTGCTCCAAGAGGCGCCCGATGCTGGGACGCCGCCGCCTCGAAAGCCGACATGACAGCAGCGCCGCCTCGCCGCCACACAAAGCCGCTTATGTCACCTTTCCAGTGCACAAGGATCAGCAACGATCACCGGCTCATCATCTACGCAGAACTAAGAAAAACAGCCGAAAAGAGAGTGAAGCAAAATCAAGCTGTCACAGAGGCTTAAATGATGAGCGCAAACGTTGACTTTCACCCATCCGCAGGTGTCAAGCTCATCGTGGTTGTGGTTGTTTAGCAGCGCCACAAGCGTTAGTGTAAATGAGTGCTGACGGGGTCAGTTATGTTATAAATAAATGGATAAATAGCATTTTTCCATTATGCTCATATTGTGTCAAAGGATGCACCACTTGCTGCCCCTTTGATCTTCTTCTGATAAAGGCCGCTGCCTAATCTGCTTTTTAGATGTGCAACATTCATCCATCCAACAGAATCCCTTTATGTAATAACTTCA
Source organism: Pungitius pungitius (assembly GCF_949316345.1). NCBI lineage: Eukaryota > Metazoa > Chordata > Actinopteri > Perciformes > Gasterosteidae > Pungitius > Pungitius pungitius. The sequence goes on from NC_084901.1 coordinate 3,454,131, forward strand.
CGATGGAGATGTTCAAGAGCTCAGGATTTAAAATGAGTGCAGTTTTATACCGCTCTCCCCCTGAGAGGAGTTGCACCTTGGGAATTACACATTGATTGGTACACAATATGCTCATCCGGGCCATAATGCCGGTAAGATAAAAGTCCTCGTTACTCCACTCCGCTTTAAGGGGCTTTTAAAAACGGCTGCTGAACTGGCGGTGGCCTGCACTTTGCCTCCCGGCACCAATCTGGTTCATGGGCACAAAAGCAGATTGAAGTGTTAAGCTTCTGCTGATGTGAAGGTTTGGATAATTCCAGCATCGTTGTTGTACCTAAACACATCTGAGCTGAGATGGGTGGATCTTTTTCTTTCAACTCTAAATACTGCTTCGATGTATTTTGTACTAAAAACAATGACGTGTTAAACTCCTTTTCTAAATAATATTCAGCCCACAGTAGGAAAAATCCTATGTTATTCACAGCATGTCCTGGTAAGTGCAACTAACAACTATTTTCACTATTGAATAATAGTTGTATCTATAAAATGTCAAATAAAAAAGGAAAAGCAATTCCCTGAAGCCCCAGGCGAGCTCTTTAAGCAGCACTCCAAAGCCTAAAGATGATGTTTTATTATCAAACACGACAAGCACCCAAGAAAGTCTCACAATTTATGCCATTACCATGGAAACCAGGGTTTTGGCTTTTTGTTTTTTTCTTACTGCCACTAGACATAATAAAACGTAAGACACACAGCCAAAAGTAGGAAAGCACAAACAATATTAACGATTTGCAGCTTCAACATCAATAACCACCCGTCTGCTTTAGAACGTCAGCCTAGTAAAGCCAGTAAAAATCCCAAAAGGGACAAACAAACCTATAACGTACATTAAACAGCCTCATGCCCAACGGCAGAGTTACTTGTAAAAATAAAATATGATAAAAAAGGGTCAACTTTTTTCATGTCATCTGTACTTTAATGTGTTCATTCATTCATTCATTCATGCCTGCCTTGCAGCTGGACAAAAGGAGAGGAGGTAAGCCACCCCCCCCCCGCCCCCCCCTACCTGTGGCGTGTCATTGTGGCGGCTGCTGCTCTGGCTGTGAGCTACGAGACGAGGTGAGACACAGGCGACCACAGCATCTGCTCCTCCTGGGCCACGTTCCATTTCGATTTTCACTTCAATCCTGAATTTTGTGAGAGGGGAGGGGTGGTGGGGGGGAGAGTGCTTTAGCCAACAGTTGACAAACGGGGACCAACGTTTGGCCAAGGTCAGGAGAGCACACACACATATACACACAGTGGGGTGAGGATGAAACAGGAGACACGGGGGTTAGTGGTGATGTGGCGACCGGATACTCAAGGGGGAACACTTTGTGCGTCGAGTTGTGTTTTTGTGCTGCCAATTCTTTGCTGTGCAGGAAAAGTAAAGCCCAACTTTTAAATCCCTCGGGTAGATGTGTTGGCTTACGTTGTGCTAAGTACTAAGAAACTGCAGGACAGAAACGCCAGAGGCAGGTGTGCAGATGTTATCCTCCTCACTATCGAGCATGGATGTTTTTAAATATTTTTTACAATAAACCTTTTATAAAGGCTTTATAGAAGTTGAGTCTTGCTATGATTTGGTTAATTAACTACTTAATTAGTTAAACTACATCATCTACATTTGAAAGACTTATAGGCACAAATGGGCTTGACAGCTGTAGACAATTGGAAAAGTGTCAAAAGACGGATTTAAATGACACATTTTGATCTTTCAAAAGGATATTTTGACAATTAGAAAATTTAGAATAGAACCACAGATCTTGAGATTGAAAAAATAAGAACAATCAACTTCTAAAAACAGTGTTTTTTGGGCAGCCGCCCCACATCAAAGACGGATTGCAGTGCCACGGCACATACAAGTCACACATTTACTCCCACCCGCCAAGCAGGAAACAACTAACACCTCACTCTCCCCATCGTATTCAAGCACCCCCCTCGCCCACTTTTTCAAAGCCTCTGTATTTTGGGGCCGGCAAACAGGAAATCTACTCGCATAATTGCACTAGCTGGAGAAACAGCAAGCAGTGAAAAATGTATGAGGAAAGAGAGGGAGAAGAGAAAATAAAAACAAAATAAGTCTTAGCAGCAGACAAGAAGCTGGGTGGGTGGGGGGGACCTTTTTAAACCTTGTGGGGGGTCCGAGTGTGAATAGAGACCTTTAACTGGGAAACTACGGTGGTTTAAATATCAGCATCACTTACACACCTACACCGATGCTAAGTTAGGCTAATTAGGTCCTCTGAACTTTGCATTCCAGAAGGATTACTAAGCAACAAAAAAAGTGCATGAAATTTAAATATCCAAAAAGAAATACATGATTCCAACAATGACTTTGTATTTGCTTTTGTCAGCCACACATTAGCCCACACAATATTAAGCCTGCACATTATCAAGCCAACAACAGCTCGGCCGCCTCCAGTCCGAGGAAATAATTCAATAAATATAACTTACTCTGAAAACAAAGACTAGAGCGAAACTCTGGTTCTAAACACCTCGCTGCCACTCATGAGTGCAGCAGCTGATCTATTCTTTAATATTCGTCCAACAAGGCAGACATTTTTTTTTTATTTAAGGAGTTCAAAAGGACGCCGCCTCATTTCCCTTCCACTATGCCCCAGTGAGTTAGCGCTTTGAGCGTGACAGTCATCAGAGGCTGCGGGAGGGAAATCCATGCCCGGCTGCCACTGAGAGGGGAAGGTGGTGTCAGCGGTGTGTAGACACACAGACAGCCCGATAGCTGTAATTACTTCAGCAGCAGACAAAGATTAATTAAGCAGGAGCGGGCAGAATTAATGAGGTTAGTGCACACCTCAACCGGTATTTAAAGAGTTCACACCACTCCCGGGGAGGCCGCGGGGTGTGTAAGTGTGTGTTTACGGCGATGCACAAAAACAGGAAACACACATATGGACTTAGGTTCAAATTAAGTTTAAATTTTTTTTTTTTTAAGAATATAAAGGTATCAGATATGTTACAAAAGATGAGATCCGCAGGATGCTTATTATTAGCATCCTAAAATCAGAAAAGGTAAGCTGTCTTTGCAAAAATGCGAATGGGAGTAATCAGAGAGGCTAAAAACATGACTTAATCCTCCCGCCATTTGTGTTTCACGCAGCACTCGGCCAACATACCACCTACGGAAGACGCCACCTAAATTTTGATTATTGATTTTCTTTCCTCTAACCACTGAAAGACTCTGGAACTATCGAGGCCAGATGTCTCTGAGATACATCGGTCTGTGCAGCAGAAAGGCCGTCCGCCTTTACATCACCGGCTAGATTAGACGATATAAATAGAAAGCACTGAAGTCTATCTGACAGCTGGCGACACTGCATTAGAATGTCATAAGGCCGCTCCGTGTCTTGCACCGTGACTGGACCAGTTCCCAAATTGGACTGGCAGCCACTATGCTCCGCGGCGCCCAGAATGTCTAAAGACCCCGAGACAAACGGTTTCAAGTTTACTGTCAAAATGGATAAGAAGGCAACGTCTATCTGTTTGGGCCCAATAACAAGGCCTCTTGTTGAGCGCAGGAGTTTGTCTGTATTCTAAAAATAAAAAAAACACAGTGGTTGTTGTTAGGATAGGACTGTGCCTTACGGAGTTCTGTGGGTCAAGCCACCTGAATGATCATATGCGCCAATTTGGAAGAATTTGGCTGTAACTGAAGGTCACGCTGGCCTCCCCGTGTTCGCCCTCCACACGCCTCCGTCATTGCAGAGACATCTAATGAACCCCACTAGAGCTGTGCAGTCACATTAACTCAGCGGAGAATTTGGAGCCCTGCCTTCAATTTTAAATATGAACAGGTGACGTCATCATTGAGTCCAGTCAGTCCTCCACGCTGCGTTTGAAATGTTCTCTAAAAATTGGACAAAAGGGCCACTTACCAGCAACACCTCCTTAAAATCAACCTTTTCTTTCTCCCCGTTATGGCCGTTCATTCTTTAGGGGGCTGTAAAGTGGATAGACAGGTTGAGTTAATTTTTTCTTGGCTAGCTTAGAAAGCTAACATTTATAATAGCAGTTATTGTGACGCTTACCTTTTCTTTGCCCGGTTTATCCTCGAAATTCACTTCAGAATTCTTCTAAAATGTGCTGTTCTTCTCATTTTCAACTTTTATTTTCCAGAAAACTGTAGTTTATTTTTATTTTTTGCCAAGAAATTGGACCAATCTTTCGCCCGTTTCTTCGCTAGCCCGCCGTCCATTTCAACCGGAACGAGCGCCGCGGTTGTCGCACCGTGTTTGCGCCGCAGCGCCCCCCCGTGGCGGGGAAGGCCACACAAAACGGCGCAATATGATGACGTTGATGAATTTATTTAATAAACAAAAAAGTTCCAGACAGTTAAAACGGGGTTTAACTATCTGGATGATGCACAATTGTTGAGCTTTAGAGAAGATAGTGTTTTCGTACTTATGTGGAAACAGCTTAAATAATATATATTTAAAATCTTGTTCATAAGTTATGGCTTTCCTTTAGATTTGTGTGTATCCACTCAGAAGCTACAACACAAGAGGAGACCAGAAAAGCAGGACTGATAGATTCAGACTCTTAGTCAACAAAAAGATAAACATCCACAAAAAATAAAATCAAGACAGACCTCTCATCATCATAGCGTGTGAAGTTTAATCTTTCATCAAATTCACTCACATTACACTTGTACATAACAGAATCAAGCTGATTCAATTTTCAGCAGTTTTTTAGGCCTTTTAGACCTCCTCTCCGGAAGTAAATCTGTCGATTTGATTTACATTGACTTTAAAGCACCAATCTGGAAGAACACAACGCGAAAAGGACAGCAGCATTCTTCAGAAATGTTGCGGTTTTTGATTGCACGTGCGTATTCCTCCCAATGAACTAGGAGTCCGTATCATCTACGCGGTTTCATCCGTACTGTCTAATGAAATATCTTTCATAATAATGTGTCTGATGAAAGGTACATTAGCAAACTCCTTATTATTAAAGATTGTAACTTTTGCTTCAAAGTGCTGCGGACAGTAAAAGGCTCAACAGTTGGACGACAAGTAGAGAAAAGTGTGTAAAAAAGTTGTACAGAGTGATAAAAAGAACTTGTAAAAAATAAAAGCTCTCAGTTAATGCAGCACTAAAAGTGCTCTTAAACATTAGCAAGGGCAAACATCATTAAAAATCACATACAGAAACCATCTGATGAAAGGTACAAATCAATTTGGCTGTACAGATAGAGTTGCCAGCTGTCAAAAGATTATTCAATTTCAAAATCCTGATTTTTAAAAGTTAATGTTATTTCTTTTTTAAATGTTTGTTCTAAATGCACCATCACCTCAGTCTATGCTGATGGCTCGAAAAAGGCAAAAGCCATGTGCACAGAACATACACGCCCTCCAGTATTTACATTAAGATTGAGGCTGCAGTGTAAATAAAAGGCCCAGAACTGTTTATAGAACGCACCCACAAGATGATCCCTCAAACACAAAGATGGAAGTTCTATAACATCACAGCATAAACGCGTCAAATGCACTTCATTATTTCTAATGGAGCAACGGACGTACAGTACTCGATATCACAAATCGCATGCAATAATGTTCTGATGCCACATTGATTAACGACTATTGTTCACATTTATCTTTCCCCTGTTGACATTAATGATTTAAAGGCCTGAACGTACCAAAACGCTGCATGTTGCTTTGCTCGCATTCAGAGAGAGAAAAAAGCTCAACTTTTGCATCTCCTGTCTTCACCTTAAGACTCCTTGAGCTGCGATTGTTTGACCATCCTTCCAGCAGTTGATCAGTATTTCATTTGCAGCTGGTGGTATCTGGTAAAGTCAAGTTAGCGGAGTAAGGAGTGCAAAGAAATGTAGGTCTCGGGCAGCAGTGTCTCACACCACCCGCTGCAGGATGTAGAGGATGCCGATGCTGTCGATGGTGACGAAGGTGGAGAAGTCGGATGAGACGTGGATCCTCTTCAACGCCGTCCCCGTGGTAAAGAAGGTCTGCAGGGCCTCGCCCGTCTCCACGTCCCACCACTGCACAACAGACGGAGACACAAAGACGGAGTGACGCAGTGTGGTTGGTGAAGGAAAACCGTGTTAGTGAGCTTTAGCGGTGCATCTGGTTAGTGGACCCTTGATGCTAAGCTAACCGGCTGTTGCGTCACATTTGCCACCATGGAACTCTCATTGTAAATAAGACCTTTTTTGTCCTACAAGTGAAGCTGGACTAAGCTGTTTTGAAGCTTTTCGACCAAACAATTCTCCAATAAAGAAGGACACTGTTGCTAACGAGGGATCTCAACATCTCATGTGTATGAGTGACATGTTGCCCTCTTCTTCCCGCCCCCTGGTTCCTGCTGCACTCTCATTGGACACCGGTTGTCCGAGATGCTCTAACTTTCAGCACAACGTTTTGGGGCTGTGATAAAAATCAAACACGACCTCGTTGGTCCACAGTGACGAGCACACGCGGCATTTATACGACTTAGAGCTGTGGGCAAAGACAGGAAGACAGAAACTGACTAAGAGCTTCATATCTGCCGCCAAGGAGACCATGATATATTTAATAGTATTATATTGCCAGACACAAAAACACACCCTCAGGCTCCCTCAAACTCGCACGCACACGCACACACACACACACACACACAACAACCCCACCAGTTTCCCTGAGTGATTCCGTTTAATCTCGGTTTAAAGATGACATTTTCCATTGAAGCTCCATCGCAGTGGGATGAATCATCAAAGACATATCAAGTCAATCATTTATTCTGGCGTGTGTGTGTGTGTTTGCGTGCGCATATTCAACTCTGACAATGACCATAATAACTCAAAAATGTCCCTCTTCCATCAAACCAAAAAGACAAAGACAACACGAGTTTAATATTGTCGTCTGTTCTTGTTTCCGAAGCTCAAGTGGCTCTGCGAGTGTGCGAAAGAAAGCAGGCCAACTCCTCAGTCTCTCGACAGACAGGCCGACATAGAGAGAAGGTGGCGGCAACAGATGCGTAGCTTACAGAACAATCCTCTCACACACACACACACCCCTTTCTACAACATTAAAATGGAGGGCTAATTTGCATATCCCCGATATGGCAGCAAAATAAAATAAAATATGCAACTGCTCCACTGGCGGCGCGAGGGCTTCGCTGCTAATCTTGCGTCCTACTCACAAATGATGGCAACGCAGAACTAAAAAGAAACATGGAAGGGGTGTAAACTAGATCAAAGGGAACCATAAAGAGTTGAGCTCTTTTCTGGTTTGACATCTCAGGTCAGAGAACCAACATAAACCTGGATCAATGGGCCCGTTGACACACAGGTATTAACGGTCTCTCTCCGCTCGACCTGGACTCGAGTCCTTGGCAGGATGTACCGTTAATGTACACAGCACCTCGGGCTCACCTGGACATGAAGTCACATGGACTAAATGTATACAAATGTGTTGGATCACACCCTGTGACGATCCCTGGACTCACAGCGCGAGGTCTGGGAAGCGAGCGAGATGCAGAACAAGGGCTCGGTGCTCATTCATCTTACCACGGCTGGGCCATTTGTCCGCTTCCCTTAACTCGTATCAACTCAAACATTGAAAAACGGGGCACCGGAGCACTTTGTCGCCCTGTGGGATGTGCAATCTGTGCAAAAAGATCCCGTCAAATCCGGGCATCACGCAGAGTGCCGTTGAAACGCCGAGGTTCTGCAGCAGCGACGACATCAGAGAAGCTAAAGAAAAAAAAATCAAGCGCTGACAATCTGTTCTTCAAGGTCGCAGATCAACACCCACAGCATCACGTCGGCCTCCGCTTTAGATTAATGATTTTTTTGGGGCTTAATAAAGACAAATGGATCAGTAATTCTTGTAGGTTGAATAAACAGAGCATCAAAGACAGAGAAATATAAAAAAAATTTGTACACGTTGTTAAATATCGAGTCAGTCGTTGCTTATTTTGTCCACAGGTGAAGAGTGAGAGACACACATGACACAAGGTACGAGGTGAGATTGATAGAAAGAGAGCAGGTATCACAAGAAGGAACGAGGCGCTCGGTTGAAGCAGAATCGCCTTTGAATGCAAGGAAAAGATGGCTGCTGCCCCGCCAAAACAAAACGACAGCCGAGACCAAGTAATAAAGCTCAGATGCCTGCGTGCACGAATACGGAAATAAACCGCCGAACAGACGAGGCGAGACGAGGGAGAGAACAAGTGGAGTCGAAGAACAACAACAACAACACTGAATGGTGAAACCCTGGGACAAAAGCGGATAGAACTCTGTAAGCCCAACGCGCTTATGGAAAAGGGCTTAGCGGAGCGCTGCAGACGATGCAGAATAAATGTTCGAGAGCGGCGGTTTGGCTCGACGGAGGCGAACAGAAAGTGTGACAACGGCGTCAGATTGAGACCGCCACGGGGACCCGACCGGACGCCATAAACGTGAGACGGTTTTTGGTTTGATGGTGGAGAAAGAAAAAGGGGGGAAAATGAAGGTGCACGTGGGAGAGAAGTAAAAGACAGCAAAGTCAGATCAAAGCTGTTAACATAAAAAAAAAAAAAAAAAAAAACGATTCATCATGACAACAGCTACACATACGATACTCTAATTTTCCATAAGGTTCCATCTCTCTTTTGGGAATACGCAGCAGTGAGTGTGTGTGTGTGTGTGAGTGTGTGTGTGTCTGAGGCCACATCCGCCGAGCAGATGGCTGATGTGCTTATATCAACACCATCACTGTGGCGATGCTGAGTTATGGGTGTGGGGGTGTGGGGGGGGGGGGGGGGGGGGGGGGGAGCTAGTGTTGCTTAGCGCTAAGATGCTAAGTGACCGTACAGTTGTGTTGGAGAAGACGACACGAAGACCGGCTTGTTTACTGTGTGTGCGTCTGTGTGACTGTTTTGGTCTTTGAACACGGTGGAATGAATTTGAACCCACGATAACGTCACAATATCTATTTTTCGTCCCGGTGACCCCCGTCGGGGGCGGATCCAACGCGTGGAATGTACTCCCAAGAATATCGATGCTAACGTACGTCGCCGGCGTCGGTGGGAGCGCAGGGGGGGGGGGCGGGGGGGGGCAGAACCCACCGGTCGCTGAGCTCTTATCTACGAAGCCACACCGCTCTGCGTGTTCAGATAAGCGTCCTCACACACACACACACACACACACACACACAGGGACACACACACACACACACACACACACACACACACACACACACACACACACACACACACACACACACACACACACACACACACACACACACACACACACACACACACCAACCCACCCCCCCCCCCCCGCTGAAGCCAAAATCGGTCTGCTTATGGGCCGCGCTTACAGACCACGCGTGTTCCTTGTGAGGGTCCGGAGAGATGCTTCAGGTGTGGAAGTAATTCATCTTCCTGCTACATAAATAGCTTGATACGGAGTCCCAGGGGGGGGGGGGGGGGGGGATACGGGAGGCACAGTTTCTACACCCGATAGAGAATTCCTCCGCCAGCAGGAGGCTCACAAACGGATGGAGGGAGATTAAAGAAAGCGGGGGGGAAAACCGCTGGAGTGGAGTCGGGCGATTTTGTTGGGCCACCTCCATTTCAGAGAGGAAAGCTGCAGGGGGGGTTAGAGTGTGTGTGTGTGTGTGTGTGTGTGTGTGACCAGGCCAAGAGTGTTGCTGAGAGGGAAACAGTGCAACACTCAGGTTGAATTATTCATCCGAGGTTCTAGCCACTGAAATATTGATGCTCACATAATCCTCTGTACATCTCTCGCTCTCTCTCGCTCTCTCTCTCTCTCTGAGGTCGTTCCACCCTCCATTCACTCTCTCACACATCGTGTGTCACACAGAGGAAGAGCAGTAAGAAAGAAAGCTGAGAGATAGCGAGAGACATCGTAGGAGAAAAGGAAATTTAAAAAAAAACTGAGCGGTTGGGGAAGAGTGGATCAATATAAAATAAATGGAGTGAGTGAGAAACAGGAGGCAACAAGGAAGAAAAAGAACACAAAGCACACATTATTGAGCTCGTTCACATTGACAAGTTGTTGTGACTTGGAGATAACCGCGTTCAATTACATTACATAATGTACAGAGTGTATTAATGAGAAAAACTGAAATAATCATTCATAACATGCAGGTGGTTGCACTCCCTTTGAACGAATATCCACTTTTCTTCAGTAAATGGCTTCTCCGCCTTCTTGTCGGAGGGTTAGGGCGGTTAGCTTAGCATAAAGACTGGAAACGGGGGGTAACGGCTAGCCCGGCAGTGTAAATACACAAACTCCATCCTCCACCATCCATCCGCTCGGGCCTCGTTTTCGTCTCATCACACACGGCGGAACCTCTTCTGCAGCCGGGGAGACAATTAACCCCGGCTTAACGAGCAAATGCAAGGGACGGGGGGGGGCGGGGGGGGGGGGGGGGGGGGACACACACAATCACCTCCCAGAGACGGATAAATATTTCACCAGCCTGTGTTTGCAGCGCGAGCTACAAGCAAAAGAGCGGAAACCAAGTGAGGAAGGTTGGAATACGTCTCTGGAATGAGAAAAAGAAAAAAGGACGTCCGTGAGGGGGGGGGGGAGCGGGGGGGGCCTAGGTATTTTTAGAGGCAGGTCTTGCCGCTGCGCCGGAGCAGCACTGCGGGGCGCTTTACTTTACTTTAGTTCTGAAACAGCCTGACGGAGGATCAAGAATTGAACGGAAAAAAAAGTGCAAAACGTGAGCCCGAAACGACGCAGCCTCCTGCCTCACCCTCCTCCCCCCCCAGAAACGACAAGCAGCAAAATCACCCAAGAGGTGGATGTTCATGTTGCTACGCAAATCATCAGTCATTGATGTGATGTGGCCAGGAAGCTTTCTTCAGAGACGCAGCTTGAACATTAAAAAGAGGAAAAAATAGACAGAAGTCAAGACGGCTCCTGGGTTGAAACAAGAACTGACGCAGCTATTAATAAAGTTCATCAATAGGCTATTTTTAAAAGCGTCCCGCGTTCTATTCTGAGCGTTATTATTTGCTCTGCGGAGAGGAGGAGGGGTAACGGCGTCTGTTAGCCATGGAGAACGCCATTGCCCCCAGCGGCAGGGTTCTCACCCTCCGCTAATGAACCAATGACTCATCATAAATGTGTAGTTGAGTGAATGCCCTGTACAGTGTGTAAGGTGTAGCAGCTCAATGAGGAAAGGACATACGACACAACTTGTGTACAGATGGTCCTGTTCTTTGTTCTGATGCTGCAAAAAAAAAAAAGGATATTTGTTGCGCACACATTGCCTGTAGGGTTGTTATTTCTCAATAAAAGGCTGGAAAGAACTTCTGGACTTCTGGAGCGCAACTATCCTAAAAAAAAAAAAAGAGAGGCAAGTGAAACCCTACTGTAGCCTGGGGGGGGGGGATTGGAGACACATTCCCTCGTGGCTTAATCAGTCTCATTATACAAGGCTGCTCGATGCCTCCTTCATCCCTCGGAGAGGCTGATGTCCGTCACCCTCCGTCCTGCTGACTGTAAGGTCTTCACGTTTGACAGATTCTCCGTCCATCGAAACTTGAAGGGAAGGTCAACGCAACCTTCATTTCATCACAGGCTCGACTTTGACATGTGCTGAAGTGACGGCTGGCAGGAAAAGGCCTCGTTAGGATGTGCTTAAATCGAGAGAGAGAGAGAGAGAGGACCGCTGGGCTAAAGAAATCACCAGTGGTCGATAATAGCTTTAATATAAAACCCACAGTACAAAGCAAGCTTTTTTTCACATGCAGCTGTGTGCTCATTTAAGCGGGTCGAGTCCTAACGGCAAAGAAAACGCAGGAAGAGAGAAATGCAGGCGTGAAGCGGGAAAGAGGCTGAAATCTGGTGGGAGACGGGAGAGTAGAGAACGAAAGCCAGGGGAGCGTAAGAGGGTCTGATAAAAGGTGAAATTGTGTTTCTTCCCATCTACTCCCTGTCGGGCGTCGGCTGATAAGCGATGTCTGACAACACTGGCGGCAGGGGGGGACGACTGTCATCCCAAACACTCCATCAATGTGTGTGTGCGTGTGTGTGTGTCTCTGTGTGTGCGCTACAAATCCAGTTAAGAGTTGAAATGGTCTAAACTGGGTTTATCATTGATGAAGCTACAGCTCATGTTTTTGTTGTTGTTGTTTTTTTTACTATGGAGCATTGTTCTTAGCGTGCTGCTGTCCCGGATGCACATTGCTGGAAAAAGGGGCAAAAGGGCACTGAAGGAAATGTACAAAACGTCCCCACTCGCTAGAAGAGGTCAACTGGGCAAAGTTAAAACTGACAGGAATGATGTACTTTGACCTTGTGTCGACACCCACTGACAGCAAAGATTCTGCACCCAGAAGACGTCTATTATGGGAGGGGGGGAGGGGTGGGGGAGGGGAAATCGCCTTGTTGAAAGCTTGCCCCGCCTGACAATGCAGCAGCGCACGCACACACACACACACACAGCGCTGTTCTCTTTGAACTGACGTACAGACCCCCCCCCCCCTCCAATGAGGCACGCTGCAGCAAAAGAGTACTGAAGTGTAAATAATGTAATTATATTTCCTACAGCCTCTGAGAGACCAGGTACAGTCAGCGGTATCACACGTTTTCACGCATCTTTGCTGGAAACCTCTCATCCCAGAAGGAGGTGTCATTTTGAAAATGAAGTGCCAAAATACCTCTATGACTGGAATTTGTCCATTAAGTTTTCCCAGCAGACATGGCGTCGACAGAATTACTGCCCGAATATTATGCTTTTTACGACGACGCCTCTGGTCAGGACGGCGTTACCTACGGCAACGTGGGGGGGCTAACCAACAGGGATTCAGGTGGAATCACAACACGCTAACAAGCTCAGGTAAAGGACTTCTCTCCCTGATTTTAGGCCTCATGCCTCCGATGTTGGAAACGTGTCAGTATGTGCGCGGCGTGAATTACTCGGTGCAGTCGGGACGAGCCTTTTCACACCAGCCGCCTCCCCCTCGCGTCACGACGCGGTGACAGATCGCCTCGCGGCCATTTGGGGAGCGCATTCGCAAGTGCCTGCGTGCAGAGGCCAGGTGAGAGACAGGTACAGCGTTTCCTGGCAGGGCTCAGGGGTTTAGAAGAGGAGGATTGGAGCCCATGCAGGCCTCGCAACTGCACGCTGCTTTTAATTACACTCTCACCATTCACGGAAAGGGGAGGGGGGGGGGGGGGGCAGGGGGGGAAAGAGTCTTCGAGATGATTAAGGAAAGAGTGTTGACAGAAACTAGAAAAGACAGAAATGGAAAGAGGTACAGTAAACAGCTTATTGGTTTATCTATTTCTTTTTTATTTTGAACGCGACTTACTAGTCTACAAGTTTTGTGGTAAAAACCGATTTCAAACTTTCTACTAAAATAGAACATAAAAAGTTGGTCCCACACACAAAATCTTTTATGGCATTCAAGCCAAACTTCAATACCAATCCGTCTGCATCCATGATCCAAATGCACATTTAATACAATCCCACTGATCCTCCGTAATGAAATCCCTGCCTCGCACCAGCTGAGGAGGAATACAAACCAACCCCCCCAACCCCCCCCCCCCCCCTCACGACGACCGGCAGACGAATGCCGCGCTCTGGAGACTGACTGAATAAATCACGGCTCGCTGTAATTATTGTTCAGACGTGGGTATATATTTCATGGCACTGGTGTTCTTCATCCACATTTATACGAGCGCGGCCTTCTATCTTCATTGTCTCATCACGTACTGGGAAAAACACGGAGCAGCCGTGGGAATGAAAGAAGATTCATTTCTTAAAATATCAACTTAGTGACAAGTCTGTTTAAAATGTCGCGTTTGAGCGCAGAAACGCTTAAATATGAAAGATATGAAACCGGAGATTCTCCCGGGCGAAAATCACATCTCCGTCCGTCCGACACGTGGAGCTGTTTAATCAACCAATCACAGCGCGGGGGGGGGGGAAAGGAGAAAGCCGGGGCAATGGAGTCGTTGGAGCGATTCGTTACCGTGTGATGCAACAGAAGAAAAACAAAGCTGATCAGCCCCCCCCCTCCTCCTGAGCCCCCCCCTCCTCCTCCCACTACAAGCTAATCGCCGGCTTCATACTTAACGGGTGGTGTTAATTGTTCCATCTTACTCAAAGCAAATAAAGAACTGAAGCTGCAGGGAATTCTTTGAATGATTACATTTTTGGACCCCATTCGGCTGAAAGCCTCGATAATCTTTGTTGCTTCACATTGATTTGAGTGCGACCTTATGCTCTTTGCTGTTCTCCCTTCTCACACATGATGTCATGCTGTCTCGTGTTCTTTCTAGCACCTCGTCTGTCTTTCTAATAGCCCACAGTTTGGTTTTCTGAAAATATGAACCTTAACCCCGATGCGTGTTTAAATAAACGTGTATTTTAAACTCGGTGACGTGGTTGCTGTGCGTTTTTGTAGCTCAACGGTTACACATCGGGCGACCCACACAGGCAAGTATAAACAAAGGCGTGCGTGTACGAAACAACCGACCACACCCACACACACACACACACACACACACACACAATCAGAAGTAATCGGAGACATAAGGCCTCATCGATCAGAAGCGCTCTCCCTGGAGGATTACATCACTGCCGGCAAATAGCCAATCAGAGCCCGGCTGAGTGTGTCCGCTCCGTGAACCCATCGCCGGTAAAAGGGAAGGTAATGAGACCCCCCCCCCCGCCCCCTTCCACACTATTGTGGTCACGTCACACAGAGGCATTTTTCATCAACCCCCTCAGGTATTTAGTGTTTTTGCAATAGTCTTGTAGTGTAACAATGGTGCATGTTGGTGGCTTTTTCAGTTTTTTTTACGGAGACACATCTCGCTCGGCTCTGCCCCTCACAATGTGCACGATGAATTTGAAGGGATTGTGCTGCACAACTTTGGAGATGACTTCTTGTTCGCTGTGTATTCTGAAGTTTGAGTGTGGGCAGGAAGAGGAACAGAGAATTTAGGTGCCAAATACCAGTCTGTTGCATAATATATTACTTTTATTCTGCTGTAGTGGATTCAACATTGTCAGAAGACAAAAACTACTTAAAATCTATTGTTTGTGTGTGTTCTATACTTTTAGCCTTTATTTATGCATCTTCTATTTATATTTTATATTTCTAGCACGGACTTTTGGCCCCCCATGTTGTGCTTCACTGTTGATTCTTGATTAAATCGTTAAATCTCAAATAACAGATTTAAAAAAAAAAAGCAAAAAAAGGTGATTATAGCACTTTCAAAAGGACTCATTTCCGTGCGTGCACACAGCCGAGACGGACCTTGAGCTGCTGCAGCAGGAGCCCGATCGCGTGCGTCTGCGTACCTTGATGTAGCCGCCAGTGGAGACCAGGAGGGCGTCGTCCGGGGAGAAGTGCAGGTCGGTCACCCAGCCTCCGTGGAGCGAGTCCATGGCGTCCTTTCCGTCACGCGAGCAGATCCTCAGCAAGGAGCCCTCCGCCACGCTCCACAGCTGTGACGGACAGCCAAACACAAGAAAAGGGATAATTCGATTATTTGGGATTCACGTTAACTAGGAGTTAACAGGTGTTGGCATAAAGGATGCTCTCTGGCGTCAGATGTGACTCAAAACCCCATGCTTAGGTCACATGATTAGGACTAAACGCCATCTGCTTATGAAGGTCATGATATTTTGCTTGACAAATTTTGATTTCTTAAAAAAAAAGAAGAAAAGAAAAAGCTCAAGGGGAACCTTCGCGCTCAATAAATTGACGACGAGGAGCATTGCTGCAAAGATGCAGCACGCCATGTCGATTGCAGCTGTTACGCAACTGTCCACATGCCACATTTGACAATGACACATCACACGTCTGGCTATATTTAACACTTGGCGTGCTTTTGCGCGGAATGACTCACATTTGTTTCCATAGAAACAGGGGTGAGATTTTTAGTGTGGTTTATGTAATTGGATCTGATGGGTTCGTCCGTTTGCCGGCTAATGGAGCCGCTCAGCTCCGAGGCCACCGGGGGGGGGTGGGGGGGGGAATTAACCCCTTGATGTCTGCAGGCTGACGGTGTGCTGAATCCTCTCTGCTTCTCCCCCAGTCAACCTTGTCTCTTAGTGTGTATGTGTGTGTGTGTGTGTGTGTGTGTGTTTGCTGCCGATTTAAAAGCCTGCGGGAACCAACTTGGCAGCCGAGCCGTCTCCTTCCCCTCCCACTGTCAAGACGTCTCCTCCTCTTCCGGCGCTCTTCATCACAACCTCCTCACACACACACACACACACAGCCTGCACCTCCTGCAGCTCCCGCTCCCCCAGAAGGATCCCTGCCTCCTTTCATCCCCGCCACTTGCTGCAGCCTTCACGGTGCGCTGGTAAGCGCTTTCCCTCAACGAGTGATGAGGTGTAATTACGGGCTGAATCTCTGGAATAAATGTTGGCTGCTGTAATTGAGTTTTTGTATGTTGCATTATCAAATGTCATCGTTTCGTACCAGTAAACAACACAGATGAGAGTACCTCGAGGTAGAAATGCAGCACAAGCCGAATACGGCAGTAAGAAATGGAAAGGTTAAAAGGCAGAACGAGATGGGTTTTTTTTTTTTTTTAATAAAAGGTTGACACTCAAAAAGCATCCTGAACACAGAAAATAAGAATGCACGTTGCACTTCATAACCGAGAGGGGTCATTTCCGTACGCACCCGGATCTCCCCGTTGTCGTCTCCTGTCGCGAGGCGCCGGCCGTCCCAGGAGAAGCGGCAGCTTCGGACACAGTCTTGGTGGCCGCTCAAGGTGTGGACACACTCCCAGGACTCACTGTGCCACAGCTACAAGGGGGCGGAGAGGCATTGAGAAGACCGAAAGCAGAAATCAGTGCATGACGTACACATAATGGGTTATTGCAAACAAACAATCTGCTGTGTTGGATACACATGGCAAAAAAACTAATGTGAGTGAGTAACTCCCCTTGGATCGAGTGTAATTATAAATGCCAACACAGCGGTATATAATTGAATAACAGGTAATAACTAACTGAATAGCTACGAATAGGAGTTAAAAATAATGCTAAATGCGAATGTTGTTTCAGTTGTGCATCATAATGACAAAGCTGTTAATGACTTCTCTCTCTCACGCTGTTCAGCTCCTCTCACTTTGATTTTTTTCTCCCTTTACTTTTGGTCCCTCATCCGTCGTTTCTCTCTCTCTTTGCCCCCCCCCCCCCGGCGTTGATCGCATCCTGCGTCGCACAGAAAATAACACGGCTCATAGTTAGACACCTCATTTGGCAGCCGGCTAACTACGTCTGCACACGCAGTCCCATTCTTCTGAAGGTCAGCGGAGAAAGAAAGATAGAAAGAAAGAGGAGGAGGTGGGTGGAGACACTCTCGGCTTCTGCCCTTTTACCTCCAGATAGATGGAGACCAGGGACTTTGTGCTTGTGTGTGTTTTGAGCCAACAAAAGCCACTGCTCGGACCATGTGACTGGCAGCTAACCAGCCATACAACACACACACACACACCTCAATTATCATCTTTTCCAAATCCATAAAACACACATTCTCTCTCTCTCGCTCTACCATCCTTTTGGCAGCCGCCAGAGAGCCTCTGAAGCTGAACATTTAGGAGCAAGGGGGGACATCTGGGGGGGGGGGGGGGGGGTGTTGAACAAGGTTTTTCTCTTTTAGAACTTTGAGTGAGGAAGTTAAAGTCAGTCCAAAGTCAGTGTGGAGGAAGGACGGACAGACCGACCGACCTGCAGCTCAGGCCTAATCTCAGAGGTCCCCCGCATCCCCCACAGCACGAGCGCAGTCCCAGATATCGCGTCCGCGTGTATGCGCCGCAGTAATGAGCTCGGGCCCAAACAGATGTATCTTGTCCCAGGAGTGTATGTGTGTGTGTGTGTGTGTGTGTGTGTGTGAACTGTTGAACCTTAGCGGTGCTGTCGGCAGAGGTGGTGGCGAAGAGGCGCCCGTCGGGCGACACGCGACAGGACAGGATGGCTCCCCGGTGAGCCTCGATGTCCCGCAGCTTCTCTCCACGGTCTACGTCCCACATCTTCAGAGTGGTCGAGGGAAAGAAAGTCGTTATTTGAAGCTGTTGACTGTATGCTGAGTCTGTGTCAGTGTCAGTGTGAGAGAGAGATTCACCTTGACAGTGCCATCAAAGGACCAGGACAGCAGTTTGGTGTCACCGGGGAGCGGAGAGAAGCATCTGACCTGCTCCTTGTGACCCTGCAGTACTCTGCACTCCCCAGACTGCCACCTCCACACCTACAGGGGGCAACAACATCAGTGTGGTTACATCTGTTTACATTCTGTGTCTGCGTCAACATCTAAAAACACACACACACACACACACACACACACACACACACACACACATACACACACACATACACTTCTATTTCCCGGGCGATTTGAGCAGCGGCTGGAATAAGAATAGCAATGGCGCAGGTCGGCCGCCGCTTGAATTCGGAACAAGGTGCTGCGTCGTCAGGAGAGTGATGGGAGCGCTGCAGTGGAAGGTCTGTCGGCGGAAAGGACGAAGGTGCAGGAGGAGGAGGAGGAGATGAGAAGTAAGCGGAATTGAGCAACAGAGCATGAATGGTGGGGGTTGACGGACCGTAACGGTACACACACACACACACAAGAGATGAAGCGCAAAGAGAGGCGAAACGG
This sequence comes from Pungitius pungitius, assembly GCF_949316345.1. NCBI lineage: Eukaryota > Metazoa > Chordata > Actinopteri > Perciformes > Gasterosteidae > Pungitius > Pungitius pungitius. Next base: position 3,472,758 of record NC_084901.1, read on the forward strand.
AAGGAAAGGAGACAAAAGAGGAAGGGGGGGTGAAGAATGAAGAGTCAAAAAAAAGCAGAGGGGGGGAGGTAAACCCCGCTGAGTGGGCAGTTTTACTCAAGGTGAGGAATAAAAATAATCAATCGCGGGGAAAAAAAATGACAGCCGGTTATGGCAGGAGGTGAAAGATCACACCAGAAATTAGGCCAAAAAAGACTGGAAAGACAGCAAGGATGAGGATGACGAATGGGAGGAAACGGGAAAACCGAGCAGAAAAGAGGGAGTTTCGTGGGGTGTGTGTGTGTGTGTGTGTGTGGGGGGGGGGGGGGTGGGGGGGGTGTTTAGTCTTTACCCTTATGGTGGTGTCCTCGGAGGACGTGAGGAGGGTTTGGCCGCTCTGGCCGAACCGGCAGTGAAGCACCGTCTTGGTGTGTCCGAGCAGCGTAGCTAGGAGCCTCCCAGAGGGCACCTCCAAAACCTGGGGGGGGGGGGTGGGGGGGGGGGGGGGACCACAAACATTTAGCACCCCAGCCGGCAATACAGCCAGGCAACAGGCTCTGTGATGAAAAGTTACCAAAAAGTTATCGCAATGTATTCCTGAGGGAAAAGACATGAATGGGTTTAGCCAAACGAGAGTCACGCGATGAGGGAGACAGCTGGAGTGCTGCTGCTGCTGATGAGCAGATCAGAAATAGAAGCGGGAGGGAAAAAAAGTGTTGAGCTTTGAGCCCGACCGTTCGGTCCGTCTCTGAACGACCTCTAAAAAGGTCAACTGGATGGCCGCTGGAAGGCTTTAGATAGCTACTTGGTAGGGTTCCAGGGCGGTTTGTGGCCAAATAAATGGATTATTTAGGTGTTCTAGAAGCAGGGGGGGGGGGGGGGCTTCAGGGATGGCTGGTTGCTCATCTCAGAGCTGGCCTCAATGTTTGAGCAGAAAGAAATTCAATATTACCAAAAAAGCCCACAATGACATAACAAGGTAGCCTGTTTGAGGAATAACTCCGGACATCATTTTGATGGTTAATAATAAACGGCCCGATTTAACAAAGGAGGCACAAAGCTCCAATCTTTTGGCCATGAAATTAAGATTCTGGACATTAATAACATGCACAGGATGAATTATCGTGACTTTAGCGATAGCTTTACTTTCAATTTAGCGCCATATCGTGACACGGCATTGTGAGCATGTTAGCATTAGCCAGTAGCATTAGCGGAAGAATTTATAAGTTTATAATAAGTGTTGTAAAATATCAGACGTTCGTTGGAGGAGAATAATATCTAGAACTATATATGAATAATGTTTCTGGCTGTGGGCTTCCAAATATTTATGAGTGCTATCAATGATTTCTACTTATTAATATCAAAAAGCGCTAATTAGGGTATTATGAGGGGACACGTGGTTAAAGATTAAAAGTGTAATTATAAAACTATTGTGCAGAACCTCAATCAAAGCCTCACATTTTTCTCATTATTAAACTTGAAAAATTTCATAGTGATGTAAAAAACTAATCAAAATACCACAAACATGTACAATGTTTTGATTATAAAAATATTTAAAAAAACTAAATAAGCACCTGCAGTTTTGAAAAGTACAACACAGAGACACACATTGCTTCTACCAACCACTAAAATATTTAACATCTCGGGAGGGTTGAAATGTCAGAACGGAAGAGTCGTCAGGAGCATTTTACACAACACAGGTGTGTGTTATTTGGGGCGATTCCCGAGACGCACACACACACACACACATGCACTTTTCCAATCATAAAGAATTGCACAGTAACTTTCTCGGTTGACGAAATTCAACTTATTTTTAAGGGAAAAGGAGGAGAGCAGTGGAACAGATCCGTGGCGCCCTCTGGTGTTTGGGGACGACAACAGAAACATCTGTGTGGACGCAACGACAAGTTGTATCCAAAACTAAAAAAAGTTTTCATAATGCCTGAAAATATTAACATAATTACAACAAATCTTATTTTCAAAATAAAGAGAGGGGCGATATTCTCAAAATACACCACCGACCTTAAATATAAAAAAAAAGGCTTACGTACATTTTCTGTGCATCAAGGATTGCACTATTTTTCAATGCTCTTTTTTTGTCTTTTAAGTTTTAAGAACTCTGATTTCTAATGGAGTCGTTCTCCTTCAAGCCCTCTTGCCTGCTAATCCTCACCTCTCATATCGCTGCGGCCAGGAGGACAGTTGTAATTAAAACAAGGAGCTCCTGCATGCATTACGACTGCAGGACTTTTTTATTTCATTAGAGAAGTCCCTGCTGCGCGGCGCCGGCCCGGCTGCTGCAAGGACACCTCGGGGGGACAGTGTGCATATGTGCGGGAGTTCTTACAGATGTCTGGCATGAAAAGAATAGAGGTAAAAGAACCGGAACAACGCATCCTCACTCAAACACACACACACACACACACACACAAAACGCAACTAAATCCACCTCTTCGGAAAACTACGGTGGCTTTCAGGTCACATACAGTTTTTTTTTTTAGAAGGGCCCGTAGAGTTTGGTCCGCTCTGGGCTACCGTAGAAACACGGACAAACATTGTCTTTTCAGCTTCAGCACCAGGTGCCTGGGTGTCTACCTGCACGGTGCCATCTTCCTGGCCCAGCGCCACAGCAGAGGGCTGCTTGCACATGCACGTGCACCGGATCCTGGACGGCTTCTCCTCCGACTGGAACAGCACGGATCCCGTCCGGCCGTCGCGTACCTGACACACACACACACACACACACACACACACACACACACACACTTCTATGACACCAAATTATTTTAAACGTCTCCGGTGCCTTTTACAATATTCTCCTCCATCTCACCTGCAGTCGGTTGCAGTTGTCTGCAGCTGACACAATGATTTCTTCGTCGTTGAAGAGAACGTCGGAGTCTCTTTTCAGGCAGATGGCCGAGGTGGTGTGCACCTTCTTCGTCTCCCATAACTACGAGAAACAGACAGAAAAGCGACAATGCGTCCTTAATGACTTATTTGTAACTCCACTTTTAATTACAATCATTTTATTTAGTTACCTATTCTTTTATTTTGTAATTCTATAATAGTAATACTGTTGTTAAACAAAAAGCGATACAAGCCAAGTAACACAGTCTATCCCATAATGTCCAAACAAACAAATTGGGTTCAGATCATTTTAGGACAAATCAATTCATAACCCATGTTTAAATTACCTCAATAACAGAGACAAAAGCCTGCTCCAGAACTCCAGCATTTCATTTTCTTTCATAGCACGTCAAACAGTGGTCTGTTATTTTTTTTCTCCATTGTGGCCTTAAACTGTTTGCATGCACTGCGCTGAAACCGAACAGCTGGCAAAGAGAGAGAGCAGCGAGTCAACCTGTGACGTCCACGCCCGGCGTCGATTTCGCGAGCGGTAATTAGAACATCACGGACGGCAGCTGTGGAAGGAAAGCTGGTGCGCTAATGGCGACACGCGGCGCACGGCGCCCACCGAGGCGGTCTTACCCGGACAGTCTGGTCGGCGGAGCAGGAGAGCAGCTGTGAGCCGTCAGGAGAGAACTGGACCCGATGCACCCAACTCAGGTGACCACTGCAGTCCGCCATCTTCTTGTTGGCCTCCAGGTCCCATAGCTGTAACGCACACACACACACACACACACACAATGCTGCACATCTATTCAACCTCATATTATCATCCTCTCCAGTAGGGAGAGTTCAGCAACGCATAAAACGGGTCAGAAAGATTGTAACATGAGTTGTGAGGTATGTCCCGTACCTCCACGGCGTAGTTTGAGAACGCGATTGCCAGCAGGTTACTGGTGGGACAGGCGTGACAGTATTGCACCGTGCTCAGACGATTCGTTCTGATCTCCAGCAACATGTCCGCCGTCTCCACGTCAAACACCTGAGAAACGCGCAGGAAAAAAAAGACACAACAAGTCAGACCGGTGTCATGTCAGGACACAGCGTTATGTAACAAGGAGATGATTATACTCGTTTAGAAATGAGCCCGACCAGTACCAGCTGTTTGGGGCCAATGTCATTATGTTAATAAATCTAACAGATACATACACATCTCTACGGTTGAAAAGCACTTTCTGTAAGTCGCTTTGGATAAAAGCGTCAGCTAAATGGCTTGTAATGTAACGTAAAGACACACTTGTCGGTGCCCCCTGGTGGACAAACTATGTAATGGCAGAAATGTTTCCAAATGACCTCAAATATATCTTTGTCCTTTTTGTATTGCAATCTATCAATGCCAACATAGTGCATACATCAGCTGATAATATCAGACCCGCCAAAGTAAAGGTTAGAACAGTGTGTATTTAACAAGTTTCTATTGACTTTTAATGGCCAATAAAAAGTATCGTCTTGCGCAAATCAGCAACATTGATGGTCTTGAGCTTCCTTTCCCTTTAATGTCAAACTACTACTACAAACTACTCTGTAAAAGCTTAGGTTTTAATTAAAGGGGACGAAAGTGAAACGCGTGACCAACGCTCACCAGAGCAGCGTTCCTGGCTGCACATATGATGCGTTTTCCGTCAGCCGTCCAGGTGCTGCACTTGACGAGGACCTCTTCCTCGCTCTCCGCAAACGCGGCTCTCACGTTGATGGTCTTCCACTCGTTGGCAGGCGACACGTGGAACAGCTGCACAGAAAGAACACAGCCGCGCGGTTAGTTACGCGCCCAAATACCTGCTCGATCGGGGGAGGTGGGGGTCTTTGGAAGTAGCTTGCTTCATGCGGGGTCACCTTTACGGTGCCGTCGTTGGAGGACGTGGACAGGTGCTTGTCATCGGGGGAGAAACAGCAGTGGTTGACCGGCTCAGAGTGGCCAAACATGGTGTTCTGTGACGACGGCTTGTTGAGGTTCCACAGCTGCAGGAAGAGATGGGGATGGGTCAAGAGGAAGAGGGCAACCACATCTTTCAGTTAGGTTGGTGGTGCAATGTGCAAAGAAGGGGGCATTCCACTCACTGAGGGGAAGAAAAAAAACATCAAGATTTTAAAAGCAGCAAACACTGTTGCCTACCTTGGTATTCATGTACTCGTCGTTGGAGCAGGTGGCTAGCAGGAGGCGTCGCGGCGAGTTGGTAAACTGACAGTGGTTGACCTGCTCCTGGTGCTCCTCCTCAAAGACCCGGAGCAGCATGGCTCTCTCCACGTTCCACACCTGCGGGAAGGGAAGCGCGGCGTCAGGGACGCTGCGAAAGGAATGCCGGAGTTTGTGTGTCCTTTGCTTGCACGTTGCTGCGAACAAGTCACTTGCGGGCTGACCTTGACTTTCCTGTCGCTGGAGCAGGTCGCTAGGAGACGGTCGTCGGGGGAGAAGGCACAGCAGAGCACCTCGTCGTCATGGGCCTGGATCTCCATGAGCTTCTCACCCGAGGTGCTTTTGAACACCTGAGTGTGAAAGAAGTGACTACTTGTTGTACTGTACAGTAAAAGTATCAGCAATTTGGAGAACAACAAAATGCAATAAAAGTGGATCGCTCCCCATATTTCGCCGTCATGATTGGATACCTTGAGTGTCTTGCTGGCTCCACTGGAGGCAATCTTGGCTCCGTCTTGGGAGAAGCAGGCGGAGTAGATGGAGCCCTGGTGGGGGTGGATCACCAGTCGGGACAGACTCTCTACACTGCCCTTGTTCCTGTGAAAAATACACAAATTTAACGGAATTGAATTAGCTTTCCTCTCAATAGAGCTGCAGGAATCTACACAACCCAGTTGGCAATAACCATGTTATCCATAAACTGACAAGGCCTATGCGTCACTTAAATTTGAACTTCATTATACGAACATCCACACATTGGAAAACCCCAGTAAAATATGCCCTTGCTTGCTTACAGCCACTCAAAGTAGAGCCCCCCCGTTGTGGCCCGGTCGCGTGCCTGCAGCAGGGCCTGTCTGTAGACCTCGGATGTGTGCGGCTGAGACAGAGCCAGCTGCACCACGTCAGGGAACGGACGCTGCTCCAGGTGGTGGCCGTTCAGAGAGAGGAACTCCTGGAATTGACTCCGCGTCTCAGAGTTCTAGCATGAGCATGTTACAAAGACAAGAAACTCATCAAGGTTCAGCTTCAAACCTCACCTTTCGATATTTGGATGAAGGAGAAGGTGTGTGTTTGTGTGTGTGTGTGTGTGTGTGTCTCCCCCCTCACCGCTTATAATGTAAATTATTCAATGTCACCACATTCGCTTCATACACAAAGTTCTGCTGTCAGCTGACCTCTTTGTCCAGAATGGGTCCATACTCCACATAGTCATTGATGAGGTAAGCCGGACCCATCAACTGGGCCTTGGTGCTGACCCAGTCCAGGGAAAACATGAGCGAGTACAGCTCCTGGTGAGGGAGGGACACAGAATGAGACAATATTATTATAATATTATAAGAATTGTACGCAGCAGCTGTGCAACCGGGTTTGGTGGTGATACCTGGAAGAGGTTGGCTTTGGCCATGTGATAGGTCAGGAATCTGATCCAGTAGAGACATTCCTCATCTCCTGAGGTGGAGTGGGCATCTTTGTAGTGCTGCTGGTACTTAAGCACCACCTTATTGTGGAGACTCTGAAACACACACACACACGCATATGAATGTGTGTCAGCCAGCTAAAATATTTAAATTTAACGGTTTTAGCTTATGTTGGGTTGCATCCAAACTCACCTCGATCTGGGTGCGATTCTGCTCCACCAGGAAGTCCAGCTGGAGGTCATGGAGGTAGTACAGGTAGGGTTTATTGTGACTGTCCACGAATAGCAGAGACTTGTTGACAAACTCCTCGAGAATGTCCTCCACCTCCTCCGTCTCCAGGTCCCACAGAACAGACAGCACCTGGAGGGAGGAAGTGAAGGTCCATTTCCTTCATTTTAAGTTTGATGAAAAAGCATTATGGCAATACGTGTCCTGCATAATCAACACGCATGTTCGCTTTTTGCAATTTAAAACCAAAGACACACTTTTGTGAGCATGTGTCAAGGCCAGCAGGACCGTATACAACAATAAAGAACAGCAGTTTAGGAAATCATGGGTGCGAACATTGCGTTTGTTGTGCAGCCAAACCTTTGCAGGGACTTTGGTGTCCTTCTCCAGCACAGTGAGGTCCTTGTAGAATTCCCGATGTTCGTCGGGTAGGACTTCGATGCTCGCTGCCATGGCTTGGTCCAGGGCGTCGTAGTCGTAAGACGATGACTTCCTTATTCGCTTGAACTGCTTCTGCTGCAACTGGCCGAGGTAGTAGCGCCAGCGGTCGGGTCTCTCTCGCAGTAGAGCCCCGATCAGGGACACCACCAGTGGGGAACCTGAGACGGGGGGGGGGGCACACAGAGAATCAGAAATGTGCGTGTTACCGGCACCATGTGTGAGCAAAATTCAAAGCCCCGTGATGGAAAAGAAAGCAAGAGGACAACGTGCGAATGTTTGATGAGGCTGTTAAAAGGTCGTTTCGATTTCAGATATTTGCGAATGCAGAATTTAATCAGGTCTTCGTTTTTGGTTTTCACAATCAAATATTTTAACGGTGTACAGCAAATTACAAATGTAAAAACATCTGGAATATACATTTTTTTAGAGAATTATGGCTAGCAGATAAAGAATGCTTCATTTTACAGACCTTTGCATTCTCTAACAATGCTGCGAGCCTCCTCGGGAAGTCCCTGGGGTTTGGTTTTAGTGTACAGGGCAAGTATCTCCAGTCCCTTGTTTTCATCCAGGCCACTTTCCACTTCCACCTCGTATCTGGAGCCTACAAGATGGAAGGTGAAGCACATACGGTCTTGTATAAAATGTTTTTGGTTTAATTGGTTTAATTTAATTTGGTTCAAGTGTGCATGTGTTCGGGGTTGAGAGTGAAAACAGAAAACAGGGCACACACACACACCACTGACAGAGTCAGCAAGGCTTCTGTTTCTGGTGGTCAAAAGTATCCGGCAGTGGAGATCAAACGCCTTCAGCACTGAGCTGTCCCAGATGTCATCCAGAATCAGGAGGGATCTGAAGGAACATCCGAAAAGGTTGAGTGATCAGAGACATGGAAACTGTGAAACAATGTTTAGCTTTGTAATGCTATTGAACATTTATTGCTGCCTTATTATTCTTAATTTATCTCGGTATTGGAAGAAATTTCAAGAAAAGGTTGTTTCTGTTTACGGTTCTCCACAATGCTTTTTGTTTTGTATTTATTTACCCATTAGTCTGGCATTTCAGCCCAAACTGAACAACCTTCATATGAATCTAAAAAAAGAACACAAAGCTGATCCTGTCGATCTGAACATAAAGCCACCTTGGATATCTGCGCAGCATGAGGAAGCGCAGACGCTCCTTGGCCTCGTCCAGAGAGTTGGGGGGGCGGTGGAGGGGCTGGGAGTCAAAGCTCTGCTCCAGACGGAAACACAATGACTGGATCTTCACCAGCAAGTCTGGTTTGTCCAGCTGGCCGATGGACAACCAGTGGATTCCGCCGGGAAAGCAATCTGCAAGATGGAGGAAAGGGAGAGGGGAGAAAATGTAAGTGAGTCAAGAAGAAGCTACAGAGAACAAACAACCAAGCAAACACTTTGAGATTGTAACTTTTGTTGATGTGTTCTTATTCCACAGTTTCAAGGTTTGGTATGCCGACGATAGCCCGTGTTGGGAAGAGTCAGCCGGTGAAAGGCTTCTCACCTTCAATGAGTCCATGGTGTCTTGCCGCCTCAGCAGCCAGGACGGATTTGCCCGAGCCGGCCATGCCGAAGACGGTGACCCAGCCGGGCTCCTTCTGCAGCCGGTAGAGTTTCTCCCTGACGCGGTTCACGAGCTCTGGTCTGCTGACAAACACCACCGGCCTCTGTGGGACGCCCCCCTCGCTGAGCACTGTCTGCACTGTTAAGACAAACCGAAAAGATTAAAACGACAGCATCAAGACAATAGGAGGGAGAATAGTCCATTGACAAGTGTTTTTTTTTAAATCTCAGCATGTTTTGAACAACATTAGTATTGTGCACCGCTCCCCCTTCTCACCGTAAGGCGTGCAGCAATCAGCGGAGCGCTTGTGACCCTCGGGTAACCCGTGGGGAAGGTCACGAAAAAGCAGATTGGCCAAATCGTTGTAGCCCTCCTTGACCATTGCATTGTAGAAGGAGATGTAGGCACGGTTGTCCTTGCTGAGCAGCAGGGCGAGCAGAGCCACGGCCTGATCCTTCCTGGTGGGCTGGGGAGGTGGGGGACAGAGAGAGAGACAGAGACATATTAGAGATTAGGCATTCATAGATAACTAAAGAACTCTCATGAGTTGTTGCAAACATGTATGACTTGCCATACTTAAAACAGGAAGATTTCAAATAAATTATATTATAATATATTATTATAAAATATTATTATCTCTATAATCCCTAAATCAATATAAGCTGGTGATGGTCAAAGACAATACATAGAATCAGGAGTAGGGGGGCAAAGGTCAGTGCCACATAATCCAGAGAGCAGATTAAATATCCGTATGATTCTTGGTTCGAGATGACAGGGATGTAAATTTTACTGCTACTTCTATTTCCGCAGGAGCAAATGTGTAGTCTGTTGATGTGTCAGCTTAGCAAGAAAAGGTAATGCCAGGTAATTGCTGAAAAATAGAAAAAGGCGTGAATCAAGAGGACTCGGACTACGTGGACATCGGCAAAGCCCAAGACGAGGAAAGGCCCAGAGGACCAGATTCTGGAAGTTAGATTATGAAACTAAGTCAGCAAAAAATCATGAATGAGTCTCACCTGGTTCTTTATCCTCTCCTCCTCGTCCACAGTCAGCACGCCGTCACTGACCATGTGGTCCATCAGGTAGGGGGGCTTGATGTCGTCCTCCAGCCGGTGGCGATAGCGCATCAGACAGCTCCGCGCCGCTTCCTCCAACGCCATCGCTACACGACACGTCGATCATGCAGGATCCTGTTTTACTGCACAGCAATAAGGGAGGTGTAGCATATAATGAGTTCTGCTACCCTACTTCTGTCTTTTTTGGAGTTAAATCTAGTTTCATACAGTAAAGTTCATCCTCAACCAACTTGTAGAAGCATTGCTCAACCCACAACACCTTTGTGTTATGCTGAGTCAGGAAAGGGATTTCCCCAAAATTGCCGCCACACATTTACAATGTCATTGCATGATGTCATATTTTTTATCCTAACATGGTCGTGTAGGCCTGATGTGTAGATCATCAGACTTTCCTGATAATTATATACATACTGAGAAGCTGTTACTGTATTGATAATCAACACATATGCAAGTTGCCTACCTACATGACAAACAGCACCGAAATAAGCAAACGTGTGAGCACACTGTTATTTGAAGAGGACCCAGAAGATGTTGAAAGTGAAACAAAAAGAGATGGTCAAAAGGTAACAGAGCCTTACCAAGGTACAACTCTTCAATACAGAAGCGACATTTCAAAAAGTCTCAGTGATATTTTGTTCCAAAGTAGTTAATTCAAAGTCTGGATAGCTTACCGAACTGGTTAGTATAACTTTTATCGGATCATTTCTCCTGAAGAGGATCAATAAAATTGATTTAATAAAATTATAGGAATAAAATACACCTACTTTCAAACAGTTCAGCAGGCTAGGTCACTCAATGTGAAACTGCGTGAGTTACATTCTGCAAGTCAGGGCTAGACTTCGGTTAGCTGTTACTTCTGTTATCTGCTTTCATTCACCTCCGACAGACTGACGCACTCAACTGACTTTAATACTTGACGTTATCTCGTCAAGTTCACTTCTCACACCTGACATGCTGGAGAATGAGACAAAGAAAGTACTTACAAATATCCTTTTTTTCCCACTGCCGCGAAAGGTGTACGTTGAACTGTATATTGATTTACGTTTTTAAAAGTCCAGTGTATGAAGAAGGAATTTATTTCTCTCTGAACGTTGTACTACACGCCCAATTTTGAAAGAAGAGCTTCCTGGTTCTCAACAAAAACAACTACCCCGCTGAGAAGCAGCCAATTGCGTGGCAAGCTTTGAACCATGTGACTGGTGAGGTCACGCACTTCGCGGATTTGTAGCTAGGCAAACTCGTGGTGCTTTCAAGTTCTCCTCCTCTGCTCGTAAATAGGTGCGTTTGCTCATTGCTTTCGCCTTTTTCGCTTGAGCTCAAACCGTTACTCATGTGTAACTAGTCTAACCAAAAATCATTGTCTACGGTATTATTTAAATCTAAATTCGTGAGACACACACACGCTTTCCGTCATTTAAATGTCCATTATTTGTGTGTGACTACAGTATATTGTAAAGTTACTGCACTACCTTGAAGCTAACATTACTGCCTGGTGACAGCACGAATTGAGAGCGTGTTGTTTATTCCGCAGTATAGTGTTGCACTGATGCCATTATATGTGTACAAATATATGAGCACTCCGTGCACTATTGAGCCAAATTGGAATGCAGTCTCTGAAGGCATTTCTACAATTCCAGTGCTTTTTTGTTCAACTGTCTCCCTTATTTAAATTTGAGTCTGTGCTTTGTCTTTTCTGGCAACTAGTGAAGTCTGTAATGTCTCGCTACTAAGATGATTTAATCAGACACCTGTATTTAAAGAACATTATGACAGCCCCACATCCTGCTACCTTGTGTTGGTAACCCTCCCAATTATTCTCATTGAACGTTTATAAACATTAGAGTTCACATACTGTTAATACACATATTTGATGGTCGATGCGTAGAATAAGTGCAGTTCATTTTTTGCGTCTTGGTTGTGCACTTCATGATGTGTATGAAAAGAATAGTAAAATCTGATAAGACAACATTCAGGGGCCTAGATGGAGAAAATGGATGTGCATTTGTTTTATGTCCTGCTCTGGCACCACCACAACACGGTCAATGTCCTTTTTAAACTTTACTTATTCTTACTGTGGTACAGAAAAAAGAACAACAACAACCTCCCACATTTTATGAAAACCAAGTCAAGTACATATCACCTTTATTTGTGAATGATTGGACCAATGAAAACATTGTTGGACACAAAATCACTTTGGAGATTCGTTTTCCCTCAGGTTCTAAGAGCCAACACAGCAAAACTGTAACAACTACAGGACCTCAACATGTAACGGACACAGCAAATAAATCAAGAGTTCCACTGGCTGGGATTAAATCAACGTACAACATATCACTCATGGTGATATAAGACAAACACAAAGCTACTCATGCATTTCTGCAAAAAAAAAAAAAAATCCCAATTTCCTCTACTTTTATTTTCGCTGTCAAGTTTTACCAGTGGATCAAACAATTATGAAGAAAGTCTGGTAACATGGATCAAAAAGATGAATAACATGGGAAATCTGTTTTGCATAAATAACTTATATTATAGTTACCTTGCAGTGGTCAATAATTTGTGATATATATATATATATATATATATATATGTAATTTCATATACTACTATTCTAAACATACAAACGTCTTTCTCTCTACTTCGTAAAGCTTACACAATACGGTTTGAAGGGGCTCTACACAAAGAGGATTCTGACAAATGCACCATGTAGGGATCACTATTATGATCAAAAAACGGATCGCTGTAAGACTGTTTGAAGCTGTAAATATCTACACGGGATAAAAGGGTATTTTAGAGAATTGATCAGCGGTTGAGGGTAACATTAGATGTCCACGGCACGTCGTCTACACAGCAGCATCTTGGCTGCTTAAAATAGTGAAACGAAACTGTACTTGCGATCCGATGAAGGCAACTCCAGCCATTGGAGGACACCGGCTTGTGCGAAGCAGATGCACCGCCCTGCTGGTGTAGTACCCCCGTAGCTTTAGCCATGTCTGGTAGCAAAAACACTGCTAAGACTTCACAAGTCAAAGTTTTTATTTGAAGGAGACAGGGTCCTGAGCGGTGTCCTGCGGAGGGTTTGCTGCTGGTAGACTGCTACTGAACATCAGCTTCTTGATGATGTTCGCGTAGAAAGGTCCATAGACCCTTCGGTTGTGATTAACCAGGGAGATGAACTTGGCTCCTATCGATGCTAGTTCAATCTGGATGGGACTCAAGCCGGCTGGTATCTGTTTGACCTGCGACTTAGGATCACAGAGGAGTGCTGTAAAGTACTGCTGCACCCGATCCTCTGCACAGAAACAAAATGAATGAGAGACAAGTTACAAAATGTGAAACGAACCGTCGGCTATGAGTAAAAAGTAAAAGAAAAAAGGATAAGGATAAGGCTTTCGTCTTACCAACGAGGGCGCGGATGGGATTGTCCTTCCGAGCGATGCTGCAGATCTGTCCGGTGAGGGTGGCCTGCAGCGCCGGGGATAGCGGCGGGTAGTCCCTCTCCGTTAAAGACTTGTTGAGATCGCAGCAGACCTGTGCACTCACGCTCTCTAGTGCCTTTTCTAGGTTAAAGTCCCTACAGAAAGAGAGGAGAGTGTCACGAAAACCACAGCTCATCCGATGCGTGTTTGAATGCAAATTGTGGATTTGAAAAGGGGACAGTATGGGTGTTGGGTGAGGTACTTATCAACGGTCTGTGTAGAACCAACAGAGAAGGAGTGAGTCAGCCCTTTCCGAACGAGTACTGGACTGAAGTGTATCCATCAACAACAGTATGGATCAGTTTTTATATATATATATACACACAATGGTCTTTAGCGGTTACACTGCCGATGGATAGGTACCTCATCAAACCCCACTTACAAACACCCGGACTATTCCGGACTGTCTAGATAACTTTTTTAAAATTTTTTAAAAAGGAACTGACGGGCTGTGCATCCCTTCCAGCAGCACACTAATATTCCACATCAGGCGGAAGGACAGGGAGGGCAGACCCTGGACTGGACCTCCAATGGTACTGTAGATAATGAGCAGCACCTCGTTGACCGCCTGGCCCTGACGGAGCTGACACTGAATCTCCCGCAGACGTTTCTCATCCTGCATCCAGGTCTGCGGGAGAAGAGATTGAGGAATAGTGTCACAGTTTGGTGAAATGCGCCTCATTTGTCTTCTGGGGAAACAGCTCGCCTGGCTGTGTCTGGAATTCAAGTTTTAAAAAAAAAGAAAGAAATTCCACCTACCAGCACTTTTTAAAGCTCACTGTTTCGTTACCTCACCAACTCCTGTTAAGACTCACTGCTTCCAACAAGAACTAATCACAGCCCGCAAAGCCCCGTTACATATGTTCATCTCACAGATCATGACACCAGATAGACAAAGGGTAATAGAATCTATTTCTCTTAGTTTCACACATACGCACACACATTCGCATCCCACCAACCTCAGGCAGTGGGCTCTTATTGTAGTCCCACGTGAGGATGCGGAGGAAGGCAGCGTTGAGGAGCTGAAAGGGCCCGGGTGGCGGCCGCGGCCCTTTTTCCTGACCATCACGTTGTTCCTTTGCGTTGGAGGACGACAGCTCCTCGAGTGCTGACTTGATCCACAAAGTGGTGATCTCCAAAGCACCTGCAGGCGTTGATCACAGCGATACCGATTGAGGGGTTCTTAATACTGTGTTTGACAGGAATGCACATGGTAATACCCGACTGCAGAAACCATAAAACACAACTTATTAAAAGCGGTCTGGTTTTTTGGCTCACCGGGTTTGTTGTCCAGGAGTCTCTGGAACGTCGCCCTCTCAAAATCAACCCCCGGACTCATCAGCACAGGCCTCAGATCATTGATTGTAAAGTTGACGATGTCAACCTTCATCAGGTCCAACACACGAAAGATCTCCCTGGGTTTGTAAAAGGAAAAGTAAAAAAAAGAAAAGAAAGAAACAACACTGTCATTGACCTGTTTCTTATTAAAAAAAAAAACATAATTATTCTCTGAGACAGACAATCAAATCAAATAAAATGTTTTCAAAAAGGCTTTAAATCCCATTTGTGGACTTACTTGAACAGTGTCACTATGTCGTCGGGGCTTTGGCGGAGCTTCTCGACATCCTTATCCCGATTTTGTGAACACATCTGGCCCATGATTGTGATGATGTAAGAGGCGAGCCCTTGGATGTCTACGGCGTCGTTGTCGGCCTGCTGGCGGATCAGGTCCATGTCCAGCACCTCCGTGATCTGAGCCCGCAGCCGATTGGCGCCCGGGCGAAGCATCGACAGTAAAATCTGTCCAAATGGGAAAGCGACAGGAAGCATCATTTCTACGAGCGTCTGTGACTGTTTTCCCACCAGTCACAAAAGGAGGGGATGGAGATGCCGACAAGCAGATACAAAAAAGGAAAATGGGAGCGAGGAAGTCTGCTTGGAGCATCCTGCGAGGCGGTGAACATCAAAATCCGCGAGGCTGACCTCTCTGACCTCCTCCAGTAGCCTGATGGCTTGCCCATACTCGGGCGGGTCGCCGTTCAGCTCCGACTCCAGAATGTCCCAGTAAGCCTTGTGCAGATTATCTTTAACCATCTTCCATAAACTAAAAACAGGAATGGAAGATTTAGTTTAGCGCCTTTATTTTATGCCACAAGCATTTTGGTCACAAATAATGGCATCTGTTTGGATTCCTGCCGTCTCCCTTTCCTTTGAGGGCCCACAGAACTTTGTCGATGCTATAAAACTCTATATCCAATAGGGGGCAATAAGCTCTGGCTGACCAACAACTTACTCCAGATGATTTTAGGACGTCTCTAGGAGTAGAGCGTATAGTGGGGTCTGAATACTGCGAGGCTGAGGCGAGTTTAGCTTCTCACCTGACAAAAGTGATGTTTGAGTTCACGCAAAATCCACAAGAAAATGTTGTCGGGGTGGGAAGATCTTTGTCATACCTGCCCTGAGGTAGGAGCTCTGGTTGTAAATGGAAGCTGGGGTTCACAATGATCTCATGGGCAAAGTGCAGATTGAACAGGTCCCTGGTGGACTCATTGACCCCATCCACGGTGTTGGAGGAGCCCGCTGTGGGAATCAAACATGGAAACGGAAAAAGTGGGAGCACGAAAAATCGACCGTTGACATGGCATGACGACAGATTGTGAAACGCGGGCTCTCTGGAACCCACAAGGACGGGTTTGCCCCCCCGACGGGTGAGTTAAATCAAAGAACCAAACATGGGCACTCACCGGAAGGGGAGCGGTTTTTGGCGGCGTGGTCGGCAGCGAGGCTTTCACGGGACCCGCCCAGGCCGCTGGTCGACGGCTCGGCGCCCCGGTCCTCCCCGTCGGGCCGCTCGTCGTTGAGAGGCATCTTGGGGTTGCAGCTGCGTGCGAGAAGTTTGAGAAGCTTGTTGGACAGGACTTCAGCTCGGGGGGAAACTGGGTTTCTCTGTCTCTTTGATGTCAGGCGGTATTGAGGACTTTTATGGTTAGCTACAAAAATTCTATTAAAATAAATAAATAATCGATGAATCCTAAAACCGCCGTCGGTTTTGCCGAAGCAATATCCTTTCATTACAATAGACAATGTTATCTAAAAACTATTCAAACAAATAAATGTGCCCACACTGTGACATTTATAAGTTAATCATGTGTACCATTCAACATTCAACATCTATTTGGTGTAAATACTCACTTAAAATTTTCCGCAGAAGTGCATGGTCACAAATCTGAAACTCTATTTTCCCAAACCAGACCATTTTAAAGATTGACATCTTCAGTGAGAATA
This sequence comes from Pungitius pungitius, assembly GCF_949316345.1. Lineage (NCBI taxonomy): Eukaryota > Metazoa > Chordata > Actinopteri > Perciformes > Gasterosteidae > Pungitius > Pungitius pungitius. The sequence goes on from NC_084901.1 coordinate 3,489,277, forward strand.
AAATGGCTCGGGGGTGAGAGCAAAAGACTGAAAAAGTATTTAGGGTTTTGATTAGAAGAAGAAATCAAATAATCTATGGCTTTACCTTCCCTGTCTTTGTCATAGAGGGAGAACGAGTAGCTGTATGAACGCCATAGGTGCTGTTGCCAAGAAGGTTGGCAGATTGGAACTAAAACCCCAGTCACACTCTATAAAACAGCCGGTCGGCCCGGCGCCACGAGAACAGATAGCTGCCTTGTTGCACAGTTCGGAGTATCAACGTCTTAATTATTAAATTAAACTGATGGTTCGTGAACCCATTCTTTGGAAACACATTTTTGTGTGTGTGTTCAACACCACGGAGGTAGACAGCATAAGCCAACGTCAGGACACAAAACATATCTTTTCATAAACTAAAATGCATTGAGGAGTCCTTTGTTGTTGCATGTTGCCTTGGTGACAGGGCAACATGGGACAACAAAGGGCATCTCAATCGCCAGAACGATCTTGTTACTCCTATTCTCGTTTTCTTTGTCTTTTAAACAAATATGAAAACATTAGCAAGGGAAGGAAAAGCACCGTTTGTAAGAAAAAAAGCACAAGCTAAATCCAAATTGAGGGAATACACAAATTCTCACTTAAACTGCTTTGGAAATTGTGCAAATGTTCTTATGACACACAAATCAATTATCATACTTGGACACAAAAAGAAAAAATCAATCTGGATTAGAGTTACAGCTTTAATTTAGAAGACCTCTGCCTTTCTAATATTATATATTTGTGGGTGACCCTTGGGTGTTCCTTTCTGTCCCCGGCCTCAGTTATCTGATGCAAAAAATAAATACACACCCCCTCGCTGCTTGTTTGGTTTAAAGATAGCTCAAGTGTGAGGGTGGGTGTGTGCACTTCCCTGCACCCCTGCTGTGTCCGCAGCTCATTCGTTACATCATCTGCTAGACTTGACAGCTACACAGCAGGCCAATTTTCAGAGATTATCTAGAGTGACGGGAGCCATGCAGCTCAGAAAATGTATTACGGGTTAGTCCACATCTGCTGCTTCAGTATCGCCTATAGTCAATAAGACTGTCAAACAGTCAAATCCTCTCAAAGTGACATATGTATATGTGAGTTGAAAAAAAATGTGAATAAAGAATGAGTATGACTGTTTTGAAATAGTCAATAACAGATCACTGTAATGCAATGTGCCGGTAATACATTGGTCAATATTCATATAACGAATATGTGAAACGTGAGATCAAAATACAATACATATCGTTACAGTAACCTGTGCAAATACAAAGACTTAACATTTGTCTGCAGTATAATGTAAACAAAGCGGTGGCGCGGGGAGGCGGGTCTAACTGCACGGGGCCTCTCGTTATTGGCTGCAGCCTCCTGTCGCTCATCCCTACATTGAACATCTTTGGTTGCATTGCATTGCAACTGCGAAAAAAAAAAAAAAAAAAAAGGAAAACAACAACATCCACACACGCGTGAGAAGTGTGTACACGTGATCTGAGCAGTACATCAAAACAAAAACCCTTCTCGCTGAAACCCGTCACTTCTATTTGGGGTTTACACGAAAGCCTTTGCTTTTATCAACGATGGCAACACTTTGACATTAACGTTAGCCTGCTAGCTTGAACCGTTGACGAACGTGCCCAAGTTCTCGCTTCCACAGCGAAACCAGATATGACCGTCAAGTTGCAAACCAAAAAAGATCCTGCCGAGTGGGACAACGTACCTAAAATAAACTGAGCTTAACAAAAAGTGCCATTTACCTCCTCCGAGTCTCCACAGAAGGAGACCGTTAACCGAAGAAGCTCAACTCTAAAGTGCCGATCCGTCGTCGTTGAATAATGCTCGTCTCCGTTTTTTAAAGGTCTGTCGTTTACCCGAGCTGGTTATGAGGGCACGTGGACGAAACCATTTCAAGCACTAGGGTCACTGGTTGGAAATGGTACGCTCCACTCTGTTCCGCGTGGGACGGCGGTTTGCGGGTGTGACGTCAGTGTGTTTACAAGAAAGAGAAATCGAGTGAGCGTATGAATAAACGTGTTTGTACCTGAAATAAGTGGAAGGAAACGTTTTTTTGTGATTGAATATAATTTTGATCAGTTCAGGAATTGTTTTCATTAACGTCTTTATTAAAAATGTTCACTTTGATATATATTTTGATATTTGAGGTCTTATATATTCCGTTTCACCTATGAAATAAAGGCAATTTTAACTGAACTTTGCCGACCTTGAGTCATTCATTTTATCGGATCATCTGGCGAGTTTATGTACAATTTGAAGATGTAAGTCTTTTTAATTCATGAATAAGTTAATAAATAGTTTCTGATTTCATGTATTTATTTTTATCTCCATCTTAGATAGTCAACGTTTTAAACGTACACATTTTAATGTGACAGTCTGAACACACATGCCCAGGCTTTTCGTTTTCATATGGGTTTACAAGGCTCCACACCACAGTGCTAATTTAACTATTTTTGTATTGTTTTCTCAACACTCAATAAAAATCCGAGCGTGTTCATTACTTTGCTTCTCAATACATTAAGCGCAAAGATAATTTGGAAGATAATTTTCTTTCAGCTGTCAACTTCCTCCACTCCACAAAAACTATTGTCACCCGTGTCAAAGTAAGAGACGAACTAGCTTTTTAACCAGACGGAACACGTTTATATTACTAACTGGCTTAACTGAACGTGTTTATCCAGTTTTGGTCATTCAGGATGTTCCGTCTTGTATAAAGATTCGATTCGATTTTCTTGACAGTAGATACGTGTACAGTACACTCTGTACACCATCACTTCTCCATCCTGCTCCACCTGAGGCTCAGCAGAGACCAACAGCACAGTAAGAGGCCTACAATCACTATTTTAATCTAAACATGTTAAATTAAAAAGAAGATCAAATATTTAAAAACAGAAATGTAGATTTTTATGTTAATTTTGGGACTTATTTTTACAGTGATCAGTTTAGATTGTGAACTTTCCGAGAGACATTTTAGAGTTTAAAGATCTTACGCCAGAAAAATGTCCATAAACAGTGGAGATGATCCAAAGAAATGCATTCATATATATTTAGAAATACAAACTAATCACTTTGGAAAGGTATAAAGTCTAAAATGAACAATTTAATAAAATTAAGGGTTTCCAGCAAGACTTTGGTGTGACTCCATATGTGACCACACCCGACGGGGCTCTCTCAGTTAGTCTGTTAGATTTAACAATGTCACTGGGAAGGAAGACAACCATTGACAGTCAACTCAACGCATTGTCCACTCAAATGTTGTGTGTCCACTATTGATGCACCTGTTCTGTCTCTGAAGGTAAGCCATGTCCTGTTCAGCCTCCCAGTGGACTCCTCAGCGTCCATTTCTCCTCGGCAGCCTTTTGGTGTTTTGCTTCATCTGCCTTTTCATCTCGTACATGGCAGTCATCACCTACACAGATTTTAGAAGAGTTGGTCGGTTTTGTCCTGCCTTCCTGTGTGCAGACCAAAATCAAACCGAGTACATGTGATTCTTTAACTGGAGAAGCATGTTTAAAGTCAAAGGTCATGTGTTTGGAAGAGAAATTTCCTGCAAAACATGTACTTACAAAACCACAAGGAGTACCAAGCTTTTAATGATCTGAACACTTGGTACTGGGGTTGAGAGGTTGTGAATGCTTCTATCAAAATGTTACTGTGTGTATTAAGCATTATTTGTTGCTAAAGAAGTGTCAAATGCAGCCAACGTGTTTTCAACAAAGTAAACAGTCGTAAGTGATATAAAGCGTGGATTCTGTTGTGCATGTTGATCAAAGCATACGCTTAGAAATTTTTTTTAATTCATTTGAAAAGCTTTTTACACACTTTGCCATGGTTGGTGTCTTTTTTTAAATGTATGTGCTCTAGTTTAAAGCACCAATTGTTAACATCAACTACTAAATGCATTTCTCAAATGCTATGTTCATTGATAGACAAAACTAGAGGTAAAAAGTTATATGCTAATATATCCTATTTTCACTTGATAACACAGATATGCGTTCATCGTTTTTTCTCAAACTGTCCCGACCGGACCCGAACCAAAATGCACAACTCTGTAGTTGATGCTTGAAATCAAACTTTATTGACAAAAAGGCAGCAAACAAAAATTACTCTTGGTATTTGTCAGGGTGTCGGGCTGGGGCAGGTTGCAGGCGGAAGCAGGACTCAAACGCAGGGTCTTCCACGAGAGGTGCTCTTTATTTCAAAAAACAAACCAAAACCGACGTGCTCCAACCACGGGAGACATTTGACAATGACGCGACAAGGGACAACAGGCACACAGGGCTTAAATACACGAGGGAGGTGCAGGTGGTTGGACACAGGTGGAAACACTCAGGCAATCACGGGACAAGGCAGGAAGTGAAGTTAACCCAGGACCACAAGAAACATGAAACTTCAAACTAAAACAGGGAAAGAGACCAAACCGTGACAGAACCCCCCCCCCCCTCAAGGACCGAATTCCAGATGGTCCTAAAGGGGAGCAGAACCGGAAAAATTCAGACAAGGGGCGGGAGGGTGGGGACCCGATGATCCTGGGCCGCGCGGGGAACTCCGGGTGATGGCGGCCATGTGTCGGGTCCTTTGGGGGGCCTGCCGGGTCGGCGACCGGGCCTCAGGGTCTCGGGGGGCCTGCCGGGTCGGCGACCGGGCCTCAGGGTCTCGGGGGGCCTGCCGGGTCGGCGACCGGGCCTCAGGGTCTCGGGGGGTGCCGGGCGGTGCGGCTCCGGCGTCGTCGTGGCGGGGGGCGCCGGGCGGTGCGGCTCCGGCGTCGTCGTGGCGGGGGGCGCCGAGCTGTGCGGCTGCGGCGTCGTCGTGGCGGGGGGCGCCGAGCTGTGCGGCTGCGGCGTCGTCGTGGCGGGGGGCGCCGAGCTGTGCGGCTGCGGCGTCGTCGTGGCGGGGGGCGCCGAGCTGTGCGGCTGCGGCGTCGTCGTGGCGGGGGGCGCCGAGCTGTGCGGCTGCGGCGTCGTCGTGGCGGGGGGCGCCGAGCTGTGCGGCGTCGTCGTGGAGGGGGGCGCCGAGCTGTGCGGCGTCGTCGTGGAGGGGGGCGCCGAGCTGTGCGGCTGCGGCGTCGACGTGGCGGGGGGCGCCGAGCTGTGCGGCTGCGGCGTCGACGTGGCGGGGGGCGCCGAGCTGTGCGGCTGCGGCGTCGACGTGGCGGGGGGCGCCGAGCTGTGCGGCTGCGGCGTCGACGTGGCGAGGGGCGCCGAGCTGTGCGGCTGCGGCGTCTCGGGGCCGGAACGGGCGCTGACGGGCGTCTCTGGGCCGGAACGGGCGAAGACGAGACTCTGGGGGCCGGAACGGGCGAAGACGAGACTCTGGGGGCCGGAACGGGCGAAGACGAGACTCTGGGGGCCGGAACGGGCGAAGACGAGACTCTGGGGGCCGGAACGGGCGAAGACGAGACTCTGGGGGCCGGAACGGGCGAAGACGAGACTCTGGGGGCCGGAACGGGCGAAGACGAGACTCTGGGGGCCGGAACGGGCGAAGACGAGACTCTGGGGGCCGGAACGGGCGAAGACGAGACTCTGGGGGCCGGAACGGGCGAAGACGAGACTCTGGGGGCCGGAACGGGCGAAGACGAGACTCTGGGGGCCGGAACGGGCGAAGACGAGACTCTGGGGGCCGGAACGGGCGAAGACTGGCGTCGGGGGGCCCACTCGGGCTGGGACGGACGTCTTGGGGGCCGCTCGGGCTGGAACGGGCGTCTTGGGTCCGAGTCGGGAGCCGGGACTGCGGGGGTTCGTCGGCTCCTTCTCCTCGGATTGAGGAGGTCCCGGAGCCTGAAGCATTCCTCCTGGTAGCTCCTGGGGCCAACAACGACATTCGTTTTCCATTGAAAAAATGGGCTTCTTAAGTCGAGGTAGTCAGGCCCCAGGTCGCTCCAGGAGTCCGCTGGCATGCCGGTGTTGGTGTTTTGCCGGGCAGCCTGCTGCATGCTCCGTGGTCCCCCAAACGCAAGGCGAGATCCCAAATATTTTTCATTTGGGTAAAACCCTGCTGAGTCCTTTCTTGGTCGCGTCATTCTGTCAGGGTGTCGGGCTGGGGCAGGTTGCAGGCGGAAGCAGGACTCAAACGCAGGGTCTTCCACGAGAGGTGCTCTTTATTTCAAAAAACAAACCAAAACCGACATGCTCCAACCACGGGAGACATTTGACAATGACGCGACAAGGGATAACAGGCACACAGGGCTTAAATACACGAGGGAGGTGCAGGTGATTGGACACAGGTGGAAACACTCAGGCAATCACGGGACAAGGCAGGAAGTGAAGTTAACCCAGGACCACAAGAAACATGAAACTTCAAACTAAAACAGGGAAAGAGACCAAACCGTGACAGTATTGGGAAAAGGCCAATACTAAATCTAAGAACAAAAGGACCTAGAAAATAAACACTAGGCTGAAAAACGAATCAACAGAAGGCAAGCCTGAACCAGGTAATGAAAAATAGTTTTATTAGGTTTATCAGGAAGCTAAATGTTTCACAATGATAATCAACCTGTTCACCAGGTAAAAAAAGTGATTGACAGGTATGTTGGTTTAGGTATGTTCCCTAGGGTGCAGGCTTTCAATTGTGTTTTTTACATTCCTCAAAAGAGTGCACTCCTTTCAGGAGAAATGAACCCCTGTCGCTGTCATTAAATTATTAAAATTATTTTGAATACAACACCACTTGACTTTGTTTTCATGTCTATAGTGTCGTAGAGTATTTTATTAAAGAACATCATGGAGGGCTGCTGTGTTGACATGAAGCCTCACTTTCTGCAGGCATTTAATATTTTGACGTAGTTAACTTGCCTTCGTTTACTCTGGAAGTAATCCAATAAACACTGACAGAACACTAATTCAACAAGTTCCACCCGATGGTTTTCCGCCTCCAAGATGAGCAAATGTGTGAAGTTTTGTGTTAGAAAATGCATTTCCTGCTGAAAATGCGTCGGAACGCTAAAAGCTGAACCTGAGCGGGTTCACTAACAGAGGGTCTTCAGACGCTACTGAGAAAGAACAAAACCCAGTGATCTACCCAGGAGTCTTTTGCACTATGCCATCCAAGGAGCAGCCTAACCGGTACTTTAACAAGCACACAGGCACTACAGCACTGACAGGTAAACATACACCTGAGTCAGTGTGCTAATGTTTTTAATTCAAGAATAAGTTAATAAATAGTTTCTGATTTCATGCACGTGCCAGCGTCTTTGTTCTTCTTCATACAGGTTTCAAAGGCTCCACACCACAGTGCTAATTTAACTAGTATTTTTGTATAGTTTTCTCAACACATCGTGTTAAAATGTTGCTTTCTCAAGGTATTGTTTGTTAGGGGAGGGGAGGGGGTCAAAAAACACATAAAAAAACTAGTGCATTACTTTTAAATTATTTAAAGACAATTAAAAAAGAACTCACACTAGTGTTGCTCATTTAGCGGATAACACGCAAGCTGGTCAATACAAATCAGAGCGTGTTCATTACTTTGCTCCTCAATACATTAAGTGTACAGCATGCTTGACTTTAAAGATAATTTTCTTTCAACCGTCAACTTCCTCGACTCCACAAACCTATTGTCACTTGTATCAAAGTTAAAGAGGAAGTTTTTAACCAATACGTTGTCATACTTATTCTTGTAACTGGCTTATGAACCAAACGTGTTCATCCAGTTTGTTTAACCTGTATGTTCTGTTTTGTGTAAGGATCCCTACCTTTTTTTGACAGTAGATACGTGTACACACTGTACACCGTCACTTCTTCTCCTTTACACTCCTCCACCTGAGGCTCAGCAGAGACCAACAGCACAGTAAGAGGCCTACAATCACTATTTTTATCTAAACATGTTAAATTAAAAAGAAGATTGATTGTAATATTTGATATATGATTATAGCTTTTTATGTTCGTTTTGGGGTTCGTTTTTACAGTGATCAGTTTAGTTTGTGAACGTTCCGAGAGACATTTTATGAAGAGTTAAATGTTCTTACGCCTTGAAAATATCCATAAACAGTGGAGATGATCGAAAGAAATGCACTCATAAATAAATAAACAAATCAGTTCGGAAGGGTATTTGGTCTATGACTTATACTAACAGATATTTCTCAGTATTCACTGTGTGGATGTATATATATATATATATATATATATATATATATACATCCACGATATATATATATATATATATATAGAGAGAGAGAAAGAGAGAGAGAAAGAGAGAGAGAGAGATAGATATGTATACACACATACCGTAAATCCTCAAATAGTGGCCGGGGCTTTTATTTGCATAGGCTGCACAGCGCACCTATGGAATGCCGTTTTATTCAAAATTAAATAAATACATGAAATATGCATTTGAAATACATCGTGACATGAATAAATTAGGCAATAAATACATAATTAACAAATACATTTAATCATTTCATGGTACTTTTATTTCATAAGTACACATTTTTTTATTTCATAATGGCACTTTATTTCATTTCATGTTCTTATATGCAAATCAGGGGGCGTGGCTATCTATCACATTCAGAACAGACAACAGAGCCGTGTGCAAAACAGGCTGGCTAAGGGACGTGAGAGTGTTGACATAATGGAAGACATCGGTGGGCTCCGAGATAGCATGCTAGCATTAGCGGATCAAATCGATCAACATGGGTTATCAGCAGATACTATTTTGACACATATTGAGGGTTTTTTGGAAATACTAGGGCTTGCGGTTCCCATTTCGGCAGCTCTAGACTGCGGTCAACTCAGCCGACACTTACTGACATTTACGGTATTGAGCAAGTAACCGGAATAAAAGCTATTTAATCAAATATTCTGGACAATGACTGAAGTATGTGAGTTAGGGACCAGTCTGACTACTCTTCTACAGTAAATGCAATATTTTTACTGTACATTTTTAGAGATTTCTCCAAAGTAAAAGCCCTATAATTGCAAGTTCAAAAGCACCATTTCTCAAATACCGTAAATGTCAGCATTAACCATTTTGTCAACACCCTCACGTCCCTTAGCCAGCCTTTTTTGCACACGGCTCTGTTGTCTGTTCTGAATGTCAAATGTCAAATGTTCTTATGCCTTCAAAATATCCATAAACAGTGGAGATGATCGAAAGAAATACACTCATCAATAAATAAACAAATCCGTTCGGAAGGGTATTTGGTCTATGACTTATACTAACACATATTTCTCAGTATTCACTGTGCGGATGTACTGTATATGTGTGTGTGCGTACATACATACATATATTAGGGCTGTCAAATGATTAAAGATTTTAATCAAATTAATCAGAATTTTCAGTGGATTAATCAGGATTAATCACTGTTTGCAATTACACCTTAATCCTAACCATTGTTTCTTTCTGAAATGCATACCAAAGATAAATTACAGGACACAGACACATAATTATCATTATTATTATCATCATTATTATTTTTTACATAAATACATGTTATTGATATTTGACTTGGTTTAATTCATTCCAGAAAATAATCAAATCAATGTTATTTGATAAGTTACAGACTGATTTCCCTGCATGGCTCTAGAAGGGTCTCGAGCCTCTGCAGTCCCTCTCTGTATCCCACTCTGCTGCGGTCGGCAAAACAAGTTTGTGCTCCTGATGGTCCATGGCTGCGATGACCAGACCCTCCCGATGTTTCCGGGAGACTCCCAAATTTCAAAACCCCTCCCAAAAATCTCCCGGACCGACCTTACTCCCGAATTTCTCCCGATTTCCACCCGGACAACAATATTGCTGCACCACCCGTCACTGGGCGCGCCGTTTCAGACCGAACAATAATAAAGGTTACACCTTGAAGTCGAGCGCGGCAATTAGAACTGAAACAGATGAGACTGGCGCTTTTGAATGGCCTGCGAACATTCAGCGTGGACTGGCGCAAACGACTTGCTGAACCTGACTATGGAATGCCGTTTTAGTCAAAATTAAATAAATGACCAAATACACGGTAATGCATAATGACACAGCATTTCATGATAAATAAATGAATAAATACACGGTAATGCATAATGACACGTACTCGGTAATGCATAATGACACGTACTCGGTAATGCATAATGACACGTACTCGGTAATGCATAATGACACGTACTCGGTAATGCATAATGACACAGCATTTCATTTCACGTTCTTATATGCAAATCAGGGGGCGTGGCTATCTATCACATTCAGAACAGACGACAGAGCCGTGTGCCGTCGACACCGCTAGCGAACGCGGAAGCACCCCCCTCCCCCTAGCATGCTAGCATTAGCGGATCAAATCGATCAACATGGGTTATCTGCAGATACTATTTTGACACATATTGAGGGTTTTTTGGAAATACTAGGGCTTGCGGTTCCCACTTCGGCAGCTCTAGACTGCGGTCAACTCAGGCGACACTCGGATATCCGTGGTCAACTCAGCCGACACTTGAATTTTAGTGCACGTTTATGCTGACATTTACGGTATTGAGCAAGTAACCGGACCAAACTTTGAGAAATTGTACCGTAAATGTCAGCATAAACGTGCACTAAAATTCAAGTGTTGGCTGAGTTGACCACGGATATCCGAGTGTCGCCTGAGTTGACCGCAGTCTAGAGCTGCCGAAGTGGGAACCGCAAGCCCTAGTATTTCCAAAAAACCCTCAATATGTGTCAAAATAGTATCTGCAGATAACCCATGTTGATCGATTTGATCCGCTAATGCTAGCATGCTAGGGGGGGGGGGGTGCTTCCGCGTTCGCTAGCGGTGTCGACGGCACACGGCTCTGTCGTCTGTTCTGAATGTGATAGATAGCCACGCCCCCTGATTTGCATATAAGAACGTGAAATGAAATGCTGTGTCATTATGCATTACCGAGTACCGTGTCATTATGCATTACCGAGTACGTGTCATTATGCATTACCGAGTACGTGTCATTATGCATTACCGAGTACCGTGTCATTATGCATTACCGAGTACGTGTCATTATGCATTACCGAGTACGTGTCATTATGCATTACCGAGTACGTGTCATTATGCATTACCGTGTATTTATTCATTTATTTATCATGAAATGCTGTGTCATTATGCATTACCGTGTATTTGGTCATTTATTTAATTTTGACTAAAACGGCATTCCATACCTGACGGCCTCACATATGCCTGCAGGTGGCAGTAATGTGTTGTATAGGATGAAGTGCATTCCCTAGAGGAAGAGGTACTTTCCTGACCTGAATAATTTGTCACACTGCGCATGCGTGAAATGTGTTAAACGTAACGAAGTAATTAACAACAAACAACTAATTAACGTCGTTAACGCGCTATTTTTGACAGCCCTATTTAAAACACATTAAAAAACTAGTGCATTACATAAAAATTGGAAAACAATTTAAAACAAAAAATACTACATTGTTTAACTCCACAAAAACGATTGTCACCCGTGTCAAAGTAAAAGAGCAAGTAGCTTTTCAAACCATACGGGCTTATGAACCAAACGTGTTCATCCAGTTTTTCTATCCAGGATGTTCCGCCTTGTGTAGGGATTCCATTACATTTCCTTGACAGTAGATACGTGTACACACTGTACAGCATCACTTCTCCTTTACACTCCTCCACCTGAGGCTCAGCAGAGACCAACAGCACAGTAAGAGGCCTACAATCACTATTTTAATCTGAACATGTTAAATTAAAAAGAAGATGAAATATTTAAAAGAATAAATGTAGATTTTTATGTTGATTTTGGGGCTGGTAGACGTTTTTACAGTGATCAGTTTAGCTTGTGAACTTTCCGAGAGACATTTTAGAGTTTAAAGCTCTTACGCCAGTAAAATGTCCATAAACAGGGCAGACGATCCAAAGAAATGCATTCATATATACTGTATTTAGAAATGCAAACAAAAACTTTGGAAAGGTATTTGGTCTAAAATGAAAATTTTAATAAAATTAAGGGTTTCCAGTAAGACTTTGGTGTGACTCCATATGTGACCACACCCAATTCTAAAATCAATGACGAGGCTCTCTCAGTTGGTCTGATAGATTAAACTATGTCATTAAGGTGGAAGACAACCGTTTGCGGTTTTGTTGGATACATTTTGTGTTTTTGGGGAGAAACTTCAAAAAATTGAGAAACACAGCACATTGAAAACACATTTTGAAATCAGAGTCAACTCAATGTTGTGTGTCCACCATTGATGCATCTGTTCTGTCTCTGAAGGTGAGCCATGTCCTGTTCAGCCTCCCAGTGGACTCCTCAGCGTCCATTTCTCCTCGGCAGCCTTTTGGTGTTTTGCTTCATCTGCCTTTTCATCTCGTACATGGCCGACATCACCTTCACAGATTTTGGAAGAGTTGGTCGGTTTTGTCCTGCCTTCCTGTGTGCAGAGAAAGCACAGAATAATGACTCCATCCCCAGCAGCTCCACAGAGCTCCACAATGAAACACAGTCAGGTCCAACCGAGAAGGTCCAGGCAGCAGCAGTGGACGCTGAGTCCGACACTGTTGTGCTGATCTGGATGTGGCCGTTCGGCGCCAGATTTGAACTCAACTGCGACATTTTCAATTTCAAAAGATGCCACTTAACAGATGACAAGGAACTTTACCATAAGGCCCACGGGGTGGTCTTCCACCACAGGGATATACATGGAAATTTAGAAAACATGCCCAAAGTGCCACGCCCCGTTTTTCAGAAATGGGTTTGGTCAAATATGGAGTCGCCCACCAACTCAGGTAAAATTGCTGGACTGAATGAGTTATTCAACTTGACATGCAACTATCGGAGTGATTCAAGTATTCCAGTGCCTTATGGGAATCTGTATCCCGTGACCTCTACAGATGAGAGTTTAAAATTGCCAGCAAAGGACAAGTTGGTGTGTTGGATTGTGAGCAACTGGAGCCCGAATATGAAGAGAGTTCAGTACTACAATGAACTGAAGAAACACGTAACAATTCATGTTTATGGGGGAGCCTTTCAAAAACCTGTCGGTAGGGAAGACTTTGTAAAAATAATGTCTAGTTGTAAATTCTACCTCTCCTTTGAAAACTCCTTCCACAGAGATTACATCACAGAGAAGTTCTTTAATCCTTTGAGTTGGGGAACTGTTCCGGTAGTTATGGGCCCGCCAAGACACATGTATGAGGGCCATGCCCCAGCTGAGTCTTTCATTCATGTCGATGACTTTCCTTCTCCCAAGGAGTTGGCAGAGCGGCTACTTTACCTTAACCAAAATCAAACCGAGTACATGCGATTCTTCAACTGGAGAAGCATGTTTAAAGTTAAAGGTGGTCTGTTTGGAAGAGAAATTGCCTGCAAAACATGTAGATACTTACAAAACCACAAGGAGTACCAAGCTTTTAATGATCTGAACACTTGGTACTGGGGTTGAGAGGTTGTGAACCCTTCTATCAAAATGTTACAGTGTGTATTAAGGATTATTTGTTGCTAATGAAGTGTCAAATGCAGCCAACTTGTTTTCAACAAAGTGGGTTTAGGTTTATCAGGAAGCTAAATGTTTCACAATGATAATCAACCTGTTCACCAGGTAAAAAAAGTGATTGACAGGTATGTTGGTTTAGGTATGTTCCCTAGAGTGCAGGCTTTCAATTGTGTTTTTTACATTCCTCCAAACAATGCACTCCTTTTAGGAGAAATGATCCCTTTAACTGTCATTAAATGATTAAAATCATTTTGAAAACAACAGCACTTGACTTTGTTTTCATGTTGATAGTGTCGTAGATTCTTTTATTAAAGAACATCATGGAGGGCTGCTGTGTTAGTAAGTGTCAAATGGAGCCAAAAAATAAAAAGTTATATAAAGTTATATGCTATCATATCATATTTTCGTACTCTGTAGTTGATGCTCGAAATCTAACTTTATTGACAAAAAGGCAGCAAACGAAAATTACTCTTGGTATTGGAAAAAGGCCAATACTAAATCTAAGAACAAAAGGACCTAGAAAATAAACATTAGGCTGAAAAACGAATCAACAGAAGGCAAGCCTGAACCAGGAAATAAAAAATAGTTTTATTAGGTTTATCAGGAAGCTAAACGTTTCACAATGATAATCAACCTGTTCACCAGGTCAAAAAAAATGATTGACAGGTATGTTGGTTTAGGTATGTTCCCTAGGGTGCAGGCTTGTTATTGTGTCTTTTACATTCCTCAAAAGAGTGCACTCCTTTCAGGAGAAATGAACCCCTGTCGCTGTCATTAAATTCTTAGAATTATTTTGAATACAACACCACTTGACTTTGTTTTCATGTCTATAGTGTCGTAGAGTATTTTATTAAAGAACAACATGGAGGGCTGCTGTGTTGACATAAAGCCTCACTTTCTGCAGGCATTCAATATTTTGACGTGGTTAACTTGCTGTGGTGGCGGGCGTGGTTTCAGCTCGGCTGCAGGTGGGAGAGAGGGGGAGCGGCTCGGGGAACAGTGCCAGGTGAAAACAATAATCAGCTGTTGGTGATTGTGTGTGTGTGTGTGTGTGCGCTCTCCGGCATTTAAGGAATGACGAGAGAGGGGGCGAGGAATGAGCTGGACGCCGGAGTGGTTTCGCCTGGAAACAACCAAAATAAAACTGTTTACACTACCCGACCCTGGCCTCAAGTCCCTGTGTCCGTAGCCCGAACGACCCACTTTACCTACAGTGGCGCCCAACTCGGCGGATGACGGACGAAGGGCAGCAGGGGATGCCGACCCAACCGGCGCTCGCACTGGCGCAGATGATTGGGGAGCTGGCGGGGATCCAACGCGAGCAAGCAGAGGCGAACCGTCAGTTCATGGGGATGCTCCAGGCCCAGGTGGGGAGACAGGCCCAGGCATTGGAGCAATTGGCGGCGCGGTCGGGACTCGCGCCACCACCACCGGGGCCGACAGCACTAGCGAGCCCGACCCTCCACCGCATGACGGGGGAGGACGACGTCCAGTCGTTCTTGGAGGCCTTTGAGGCGACGGCGGAGGCATGCGGATGGCCGGCGGGGGAATGGGCCGTTAGGCTGCTCCCGCTACTGACCGGGGAGGCACAAACGGCCGCCATGGGGCTACCTCCGGCGGCCCGGCGGGAATACCCGGCGGTGAGGAAGGCGGTGGTGGACCGGCTGGGGCTGCTGCCTGAGGACCACCGGCGGCGATTCCGGGATGCCAGGCTGGGACCGGAGGACCGGCCGTTCGCCTACGGGCAGCGGCTCCGGGACGCGGCCGCCAGGTGGCTCCTACCGAACGGGGTGGGAACAGCGTCGGAGGTGATCGGAAAGGTGGTACTGGAGCAGTTTATGGAGGGGCTCCCGGCCCGAACAGCGGCGTGGGTCCGGTACCACCGCCCACCGACGCTGGAGGCAGCCACCACCCTGGCCGAGGACCACCTGGCGGTGCACCCCAGCCGGCGCGACGACCGGGAGGGCGCGCCACCATCGACCCGGGAAGCAGCCGCACCACGGGGATGGAGCCTGCAGCCGCCCACAGGGCGACCCCGACCAGCCCCGCGGCGGGAGCCGGGGGCCATACACCGGGACCCCCCGAATACAGCAAGCCCCGGCACCCTTCCTGACCCACACGGAGGTTCTCAAACGCCAGGGCAGGAGTGCTGGAAGTGCGGGCGGCCCGGCCACCTGCGGAGGGAGTGCCCGCTGATGGAGGTGGGACAGGTGATCCGGGTTGCCGGCGCTCCATCACCCTCCCCCGGCCCGGGAGCGACGTACCGCGTTCCGGTAAGAATCCAGGGGGGTACACGCCAGGCGATGGTGGATTCGGGCTGCTCGCAATCCATGATACACCAGAGCCTGGTTCGGCCCGGGGCATTGGTAGAAGCGTCGCGGGTGAAAATTAGGTGTGTGCACGGGGACATTCACGAGTATCCTATTGTGGCCGTTGAACTTAGGTTCAGGGGGAAAAAATATAGAATAAAGGTCGCGGTTAGCTCCCACCTGACGCACCCCGTAATCTTGGGAACGGATTGGGAGGGATTTAACACGCTAATGGGGCAGGCGGCGGGGGTGCGTTCACGACCGACAGGGACATGCGGTATGTGTGCGGTGCTCAGCGGTGACGCGAGGTCGTCCGACGCCGCCGGGGGAGAGCGGGAACCGGCGGTGCCTCCGCTGGAGACGCCGGCGGTTCCCGAGTTCCGCTCCATGGAAGATTTTCCACTCGAGCAGTCTCGTGACAATACTCTACGCTCAGCCTACGACCAGGTGATAAGAATTGATGGTCATTTGGTGCGCCCTGACGCAGCACAGTCATACCCGCACTTCTCATTGATTAGGGACAGACTGTATAGAGTGAGTCGTGACACTCGAACGGGGCAGGAAAACACACAGTTACTGGTACCGAAAAGCCGCCGGGAAATGATTTTCCAGGCGGCTCACTATAATCCGATGGCGGGTCACATGGGATACGGGAAAACACTAGACCGGATAATGGCCCGATTTTATTGGCCAGGCATCCGGGCGGACGCGCGCCGCTGGTGTGTGTCCTGCCCGGAGTGTCAGTTAGTCAATGCACCAGCCATCCCGCGTGCCCCGCTGCGGCCGCTACCGTTGGTGGAGGTCCCGTTCAAGCGCATCGGCATGGATCTAATCGGGCCATTTCACCGGAGCGCACGCGGATACCGCTTTGTGTTAGTCCTCATGGATTACGCAACCCGGTATCCGGAGGCAGTGCCGTTGCGCAATATCTCTGCAAAGAGCGTCGCGCAGGCTCTGTTTCAGGTCATCTCCCGGGTTGGAATCCCGAAAGAGATTCTAACAGACCAGGGCACCTCGTTCATGTCGCGCACACTGGGAGAACTTTACGGGTTACTGGGCATTAAGTCCGTCCGCACCAGCGTTTACCATCCCCAGACTGACGGGTTGGTGGAGCGGATGAATAGGACGCTGAAGTCCATGATTCGTAAATTTATTAGCGACGATGAACGTAATTGGGACAAATGGCTTGACCCTCTGTTGTTTGCAGTCCGGGAGGTCCCCCAGGCCTCCACGGGATTTTCTCCCTTTGAACTTCTGTTTGGCAGGTCACCGAGAGGGGTGCTGGACCTTATTAAAGAAAGCTGGGAGGAAGGTCCGAGCCCCGGAAAAAACGAGATCCAGTACGTCCTGGACCTGCGAGCAAAGCTCCACACACTGGGTAGGATGTCACGAGAGAATTTGCTCCAGGCCCAGGAACAACAACAACGGCTGTACAACAGAGGGGCCAGGCTGCGAGAATTCACACCGGGAGAAAAGGTACTTGTATTACTTCCTTCTTCCAACTCAAAACTCCTGGCTAAGTGGCAAGGGCCCTTCGAGGTCACACGCCGGGTAGGGGGATGTTGATTATGAGGTGGTGCGGTCTGACAGGGGCGGTGCTACACAAATATACCACCTCAACCTCCTGAAAGCCTGGAGGGAGGTGGAGTCTGTTTCTCTGATTTCCACAGTATCGGAAAGAGAGGACCTGGGGCCGGAGGTGCCAAAAGCGGCTAATCCCACCCCGCTCCTGTGTGAGGGTCGTCTCTCTGAGGACCAGAGAGCAGACATTGCCCAGTTGCAGAAGCGGTTTGCTGATGTGTTCTCCCCCCGGCCAGGCCGGACCAACCTGATAACGCACCGAATCGAGACTCCCCCGGGGGTGACGGTAAGGTCACGACCCTATAGACTACCCGAACACAAACGAAAAGTAGTCCGGGAGGAATTAGCAGCTATGTTGGAGATGGGAGTAATAGAAGAGTCCAACAGTGCGTGGTGCAGCCCCATCGTTCTGGTGGCCAAGAAGGATGGGACTGTGCGGTTCTGTGTGGACTACCGCAAGGTGAACGACGTGTCACGATTCGACGCCTACCCAATGCCCCGGGTCGACGAACTCCTGGACCGGCTGGGCACTGCACGTTTTTTTACGACCCTGGATTTAACTAAGGGCTACTGGCAGATTCCCCTGTCGTCAGAGTCCAAAGAGAAAACAGCTTTCTCCACTCCGTATGGTTTGTACCAATTTACCATGCTTCCCTTCGGCTTGTTCGGTGCCCCGGCCACGTTCCAGCGCCTCATGGACAAGGTGCTGCGCCCGCACGCCGCATATGCAGCCGCATATGTGACATACCCCCGAGTTTGTCTCTTCTTTGGTCCCTTTCCACGATTTTGTGGCCTTTTATGCTTTGACGTTAGGATGCTGTTACACGTTTTGGCCTATAGATGGCGCTGGAAGAAGGCCGTTACGGTGAAGAAGAAAAGAAGAAGTAGTCTAGAGCGCGAAAAGGAGTGTTGTGTTTTTTTGTAAAGTGAGCAGTGATCCGCGAAAATGATAAATAAATGGAGACGAACTTTCCCAGCAGCTTGTTGAGAGTGTTACTTTCTTCAAGTGTGCAACAAAATTGGCGCCCGAACAGGGACTCAACGTGATGCAAAGAGACGTCTGAAAAGGAAAAAAGAAAACGTTGGGACACGCAACATGGAGCTGGAAGAGCTACAGGATCAGCTAACGGAGCTACTGTGTCGGCTAAAGATTGAACAGCTAAAAGAGGTCTGTATCCAAGCCAAAGTTTCATCAGATGAGGAGAAAAGGCACACGTTGATTCGAGCAATCAATGAGACAGTTGATAACGTTTTTGAAGAGGAGGAACATGACGTAGCCGAGGCATGGGTGCGAGGGTTGTTAGCTACAGCTAAGCGCTTGAGAGAGACCGCGCCGGAATCAAAGAGGGATGTACAAAATGGCGAGGAGCTACAAAGGCTACAAAAACAGTATGCCGAAGTGCAGTTGAATTTCCAGACGTCGACCAAAAAACTCGAGGAAGAACTGAGGCGGCTGCGGGATAAAATGAACAGAACACCTAGCTCCCCAGAGCTTCCATTTCCCAGTGCCCCTGAAGTGGTCATCAGACGTGAGTTTCGCATTAATGGCCAGATAGGTGAGCTGGGACAGAAAGACAAGTTATCGTACACTAACCTCATGCACCAAATAGATTCTGGAAAACGTAAGGGCCACAGTGACTGTGAAATTGTGGAAGCGATAGTAAAAGCTGCTTCACCAGGGCTCAGTCTACGTGATATGCTGGAAGCTAAAAGTAATTTGACGCTGGTGCATTTGAAGACTATTCTCAAAGCCCATTTCAAAGAAAACAGTACTACAGATATGTTCCACAGACTCGTTAACATAACTCAAGATTCAAAAGAATCCCCTCAGAACTTTCTGTTTCGTGCAGTTGAACTCAAAGAGAGGCTACTGGCGGCTGCGAACGATGCCAGCGCAGATGTACAGTATAACCCGGAGCTCATTCAGAAGAAGTTTCTAAGGTCAGTCAGTACTGGACTACTGAGTGATAATGTGAAAATGCAGCTGAAATCTCACCTGGATGATCTAGAGGTGACTGACGAGATACTAATAGAGAAGATGAATGATGCTGCTGCTGTGGATTGGGAGACACAGCAGAAAATGAAGAAAAGTATCCTAAATAAGCCAGCCAGAATAAATGAGCTACAAGCAGAAACAACTACATACCAGCTGTATAGTGACAGGGAAACAGACCCTGGCCAGCAGTCTGAACGCCGCTCTGCAGGCAAGGCCAGTGGGAAACGCCAGAAGATACAAGCTGAAAAAGGCCCAGCAGAAACTGAACTAATGGATGCGGTGAAACAGTTGAGAGAGGAAGTGGCTGAGCTCAGAAAGAATGTTCAGTACTCAGCAAGGCCACCTCACCAGACCCAAAGCAGGGGGAAGAGGACATGCAGAACATGCCAAGCCCGGGGAGAAGAGGAACCGTGTGACCACTGCTTCAAATGTGGCCGGAGCGGGCACTTCTCAAGAGGATGCAGAGGCCCAAGGGACATAAGCGGTAACACTGATTCAGCTAATTGCAAAGGACAGACCGTAGAACATTCCTTGCCAGCGACTCCAGAACAATTGAGCGGGTCACCCAACATCCCAACTATTCTCAGAGAAAGCATTTTCCAACTAGAAAAAAAACTGCAACCAGAGAGGTGTTCCCCTGGTGAAAGATTGGCAGGATCTGCTTATGTTAGCCATATCTCCCCTCAACACCATTCACAGCTGCTGCGTCTAATTGGGAAGCGGTGCATCGTGAGTTGCCACCTCGATGGAGTAAAGACGCAAGGGTTATGGGACACTGGATCGCAAGTGTGCCTCATCAATGACACCTGGAGGAAGAAGTGCATCCCAAAGGTGAAGGTACGGAGCATTGAAGAGCTCCTTGGCCCTGGTTCCCTCGTGGGGAAAGCAGTCAACCAGACCGACATCCCTTTCCTAGGGTGGGTGGAGGTCACGTTCCAGTTAGACCCATCACATGCTCCAGAGTTCAAGCTTCAGGTGCCCATGCTTGTGACAGGTGAGGAAGGAACAGCAGAAGAACCAATCATTGGTTACAATGTCATTGAACTGTTATTAAAGAATGGGGTGGAGCGCCCACCGGAAGTAATAACACAGGCAGTGAGCACAGCGTTCTCTTTCAACTGTAAGAAGACTGAAATGTTAGTGAACATTCTTAAAAACAGTGACCCTCAGAGCAGTGATGGTCTAGTGAGGGTGGGCAGGCAGAGGGAAGTGATCCCAGCGGGTCAGGTGAGAACTGTAAAATGCGCTGTGAGAACAGGTCCTCTACGGTCCAGTCAGGAAGCTCTTTTTCTGCCTGATGAACACGCCTCCTGGCCAGATGGACTGGGTATGTCAGAGAGCCTGATGACTCTTAGTAGGGGGGCATATTCTCGCATAGCATTGCCTATCATCAATAACACCTGTCATGATGTCACCCTAAGCCCACGCACAGTGCTGGGACAGATTCAACTTGTCAAAGCTGTCTATCCAGTGGACGCAAAACCAGTCACCCCCCGGCTAGATTCTCCAGTCAAATGTCCGGATATCGGCAGAGAGGACCTGCCTGAGCCTGGTGGAAGGACAGCGGAGGACGAGGAAAGGTGGGACCCACCAATCACACTGACTCACCTCCCACTGGCCCAGCAGCGACAAGTAAAGCAGATGTTGAGGGAGGAATGCAAAGCTTTCGCCAGAGATGATGATGATGTGGGATACATCCCTTCCCTACAACTGAAAATCAGGCTCACAGACACAACACCGGTAAGACGCACCTACGTGTCTGTGCCTAAGCCACTTCACAAAGAAGTAAAACAGTACTTAGAGGACTTGTTAAACAGGGGCTGGATCCAAAAATCAAGGTCACACTACTCCTCTCCCATTGTCTGTGTGCGAAAAAAAGATGGGAACCTTCGTCTTTGCTGTGATTATAGAGAACTCAACCGGAAATCTCTGCCAGATCGCCATCCTATTCCCCGCATTCAGGATATGCTTGATAGCTTACATGGTAGTGCATGGTTTTCAGTGTTGGACCAAGGCAAGGCCTACCATCAGGGCTTCATGGAGGAGAGTAGTAGACCACTCACAGCCTTTATAACACCCTGGGGCCTATACGAGTGGATACGAATCCCTTTCGGCTTGTCGGCGGCACCCTCCGAATTCCAGCGCAGCATGGAAGAGTGCCTATCTGGACTCAGAGATGAAATTTGCGAGCCTTATCTGGACGATAACCTGGTGCATAGCCAAACGGGGGATGATCACCTGAAAGATGTGAGAAAGGTGCTTCAGCGCTACCAACAGCACGGGGTGAAGCTGACTGCTAAGAAATGTGAGCTCTTCAAGAACCAAGTCAGATTTTTGGGAAAGATTGTATCGAAGGAAGGCTACACAATGGATCCTGCAGAAGTAGCCCCAGTGCAAGACATGAAGCAGAGGAAGCCAGCTACAGTGGGGGAGGTGAGGAAAGTGCTGGGATTCATCTCATACTATCGAGCCTACATCCCAAATTTCTCTCGCATCGCTAAGCCTCTCTATTCACTGCTGTGTGCTGAAGAGCCAGACAGTGGGACCCCAAAAAAGGCGAAGAAGCGGAAGGTTGGGGTGAGGAAGAAAAAACAAAGCCAGGTCCCCTCACACCAGCGTATCATGTGGACAGAAGAACACAGTGCGGTTCTCAGCCAGCTGATAGATCACCTCTCCAGTCCTCCGGTCCTGGGCTACCCAAACTTTGAAGAACCGTTCATTCTGCATTGTGATGCGTCCCAGGAGGGACTTGGAGCGGTGCTCTATCAAAGACAGGGGGGAAGGTTAAAGGTCATCGCATATGGCTCCCGCACACTCTCTGCTCCAGAGAAGAATTATCATCTACACTCTGGGAAGCTAGAGTTTTTAGCTATGAAATGGGCCATATGCGAGAGGTTTAGGGATTATTTGTATTATACTCCATCCTTTGTAGTGTATACAGATAACAACCCTCTCACATATGTGCTGAAAACAGCTAAATTGAACGCCACATTGCTGAGATGGGTGGCTGAATTGGCAGACTTCCGATTTTCAATTAAGTATAGACCAGGGAAGTCTAATGCTGACGCAGACGGGCTATCACGGATGCCCCTTGACATAGAGAAGTATATGCTAACCTGTTCACAACAGATACAACCTGAAATCTTGTCCAGTGTCTCCAAAGGATTGTCAGCTCACCAGGTGGAGAGAGAACCGTTGCTGTGTCCAATGACCATCACCACAGCCATCGCAGAACTGAGCAGTGAGCCGCAGTTGAGTGCAGCGAAGCAGATCGCCCCTCAAGCACTGAGAGCAGCTCAAGACGAGGATCCCCTGCTGAAGCAGGTGAAACAGCAGGTCGCACAACAGCAGTGGCCGAGGGTGAAGGACGCTCACAGTGAGTTGGCGGTGTTTGCAAGGGAAAAAGGAAAATTGGTGATTGATGCCGAAGATGTTCTGCAGCGGCGAACGGCAACTCGAACACAACTGGTTGTGCCTCCAAAGTTCCGTCTCCTCATCCTGAGGGAGCTGCATGAAGAGATGGGACACTTAGGCGTTGAACGGACTCTGCATCTAATCCGTGAGCGCTTTTTCTGGCCGCACATGCAGAGAGACGTTGAGCATCACATCAACCAGGTGTGTAGCTGTGTGAAACGGAAAAGACCACAGAAAGCAGTAAGAGCACCACTTAACAACATTGTGACCACATATCCCTTTGAGCTCATCTCGATTGACTTCATGCATCTGGAGAGGTGTAAAGGAGGATACGAGTACATTCTGGTGGTCATGGACCATTTTACACGATTCGCTCAGGCGTATGCGTGTACAAATAACAGTGCTCGAACGGCAGCGGAGAAGATATTTGGTGACTTTGTCCTCAAATTTGGTTTTCCCACTAAATTACACCATGATCAGGGTAGAGAGTTTGAGAACAAGCTATTTGCAGAGCTCCAAAAATACTGTGGCATCCAAGGTTCCCGCACCACCCCATATCATCCTCAGGGAAACGGTCAGGTGGAACGCTTCAACCGCACCCTGCTGGCCATGCTGCGTAACCTAGATGATCAAGCTAAGGCAGACTGGAAAAACTCTCTGGCCAAAGTGATACACGCCTACAATTGCACACGCAATGAGTCCACTGGATACGCACCATATTACCTGCTCTTTGGTCGTAACCCCAGATTGCCTATTGACATTATGTTCGGCATCCCTCCCAGTGATGGCAGTGCATCTCATGATGACTATGCAAAGAAATGGAAACAGAGGATGGAAGAGGCTTACCAGTTAGCCTCCAAGGCTGCAAAGGCAAGCGGAGACAGGGGAAAACAACTGTACGACCGGAAGGTCCAAGGTGCAGAGCTGTATCCTGGCTGCAGAGTTCTCATAAGGAACTTAAACGAAAGAGGTGGACCCGGGAAACTCAGGTCGTTTTGGGAAGACAAAGTCCATGTAGTAGTCCAGAGAAAACACCCAGACAGTCCGGTTTATGAAGTACGACCAGAGGAGGGCCAGGGTCGCCCCAGAGTGCTTCATCGGAATCTGCTGCTCCCCTGTGACTTTTTGCCAGTGGAGTCACACAAGCCAGAAAAGAAAAGAGGTGAGAGAACACACAAAGAGAAAAAGACACCAACAACACAGGATGCAGAACTCGAGTTTTCAGCAGACTCTGGAGAGGAGGACTGGCGGGGCATGTCCGGATGGCCCCAAGGAGATGCTGCAGCACAAATCAGGAGTAATCTCAGACCAGAAGCTACAGAGTTCCAGCAATGGGCTGCAACACCAGCAGCTGAGGGAGAAGACGTGATAGGAAAACAGCCCCTGTGGACATCGGACACAGACGGAGAGCAAGAAGGACTATTGGGGACTGAACTGGAAGATGAAGTGACAGTGACAGCAGGCCCGAGTGAAGACATAGAAGATGCTGAGCTGGAGACAGCAAGCAATGAGGGAGAAGAGCCTCCACCATGTTCACCACCTGCAAGGCCGTATCCTGTCAGAAATAGACAGGCTCCCAAAACATTTACGTATGATAGGTTGGGGCAACCCACTGTTAACTGAATTTAGTTTATGATGCATTTTAGAGATGCCAGTTCTTGCCATCTAGTTTGAGGATGGATGCAAGTTGTAAGTTCCTGTTCATGACAGTCATGGAAAAGAGTTGTGAAGAAAGATTTGTTTAAGAAAAACTGTTATATAGGGTCCACATAAAGTCGGTTTGTTCTATTAGAATCCCACGAAGATAATTTAAGAAGAAATGATGGTTGTAAGATACTGTGTTCACATTTGTATGGTTGAAAAGACTAGAGGTGAGAAGAATCTTACAACACGACGATATGATGAAAAGTGAGTTATTGATATAATTGAAGTGGAATATTCTATGCGATGTGATTACACTACAGGTCAAAGGTCAAGCCTATTCCAGTCAAGACAGGCTACCCGTGCCCACAGCGGAGTAAATGGATGGTTGTCGTAGTGCACAATGACTTCTTCTATTTAACACATGACATGAAGTTGAGATTCTATGTGATGTGAAATCTGTCATCAGATGTGTGTCTTGAATAAGGGACTCTAACCTGTAAGTGATCAAATTGTTTGTTTTAAAACAGAACGAACGGAAATGGGAAATGTCGGGACGACATTTTGTTAAGCAGGGGAGAGTGTGACATACCCCCGAGTTTGTCTCTTCTTTGGTCCCTTTCCACGATTTTGTGGCCTTTTATGCTTTGACGTTAGGATGCTGTTACACGTTTTGGCCTATAGATGGCGCTGGAAGAAGGCCGTTACGGTGAAGAAGAAAAGAAGAAGTAGTCTAGAGCGCGAAAAGGAGTGTTGTGTTTTTTTGTAAAGTGAGCAGTGATCCGCGAAAATGATAAATAAATGGAGACGAACTTTCCCAGCAGCTTGTTGAGAGTGTTACTTTCTTCAAGTGTGCAACACATACCTGGATGATGTTATTATCCACAGCTCCACCTGGGCGGAGCATGTGCGGCGGGTGGACGCGGTGCTGGGGTCGCTGAGGCGGGCCGGGCTCACCGCCAACCCGGGGAAGTGTGCAGTTGGACGGAGGGAGGTACGGTATTTGGGGTACCACTTGGGGGGGGGGCAGGTGCGTCCCCAGGTAGACAAGACAGCGGCAATTGCAGCCTGCCCGCGCCCCAAGACGAAAAAGGAGGTGAGGCGGTTTTTGGGGCTGGCAGGTTACTACAGACGGTTCATCGCCGGTTTCGCGGACCTCACCAGCCCCTTGACCGACCTGACCCGGAAAGGTGCGTCAGATCCGGTCCAGTGGTCAGAGCAGTGCCAGCGGGCGTTTGAGAAGGTAAAACAGACTCTCTGTGGGGAGCCGCTCCTCCACACACCTAACTTTTCTCTCCCGTTTGTTCTGCAGACTGACGCGTCGGACAGAGGGCTGGGGGCCGTTTTTGTCCCAGGAGGTCGAGGGGGTCGACCGCCCGGTGGTCTACATCAGCCGGAAACTGTCGGAGAGGGAGGCCAGGTACAGCACGGTGGAGAAGGAGTGCCTGGCCATCCGGTGGGCGGTGGGCTCCCTGCGCTACTACCTCCTGGGACGCTCATTCACCCTCTGTTCGGACCACGCCCCGCTCCAATGGCTCCACCGCATGAAGGATACTAACGCCCGGATCACTCGGTGGTATCTGGCCATGCAGCCGTTTAACTTCAAGGTGGTCCATAGGCCGGGGACGCAGATGGTCGTGGCGGACTTCCTCTCCCGCCCTCTGGAGGGAGGGGGGGGGGAGTAAGCTAGGCCGGACGGCTCCCCGGCCTAAGTCGGGCGGTGGGGGTATGTGGTGGCGGGCGTGGTTTCAGCTCGGCTGCAGGTGGGAGAGAGGGGGAGCGGCTCGGGGAACAGTGCCAGGTGAAAACAATAATCAGCTGTTGGTGATTGTGTGTGTGTGTGTGTGTGTGTGTGTGTGTGCGCTCTCCGGCATTTAAGGAATGACGAGAGAGGGGGCGAGGAATGAGCTGGACGCCGGAGTGGTTTCGCCTGGAAACAACCAAAATAAAACTGTTTACACTACGCGACCCTGGCCTCAAGTCCCTGTGTCCGTAGCCCGAACGACCCACTTTACCTACACTTGCCTTCATTTACCCTGGAAGTAATCCAATAAACACTGACAGAACACTAATTCAACATGTTCCACCCGGTGGTATTCTGCCTCCAAGATGAGCAAATGTGTGTAGTTTTGTGTTAGAAAATGCATTTCCTGCTGAAAATGCGTCGGAACGCTAAAAGCTGAACCTGAGCGGGTTCACTAACAGAGGGTCTTCAGACGCTACTGAGAAAGAACAAAACCAGACACCAGATTTCCTGCCCTTACTTCTCGCACCAGAACAGGACAACTGAAAGGGAAGGACGCACTCTTTTCGAGATGGCATGATCTAAGCTTATCGACGGTGATCTACCCAAGAGTCTTTTGCAATATGCCACATGTGTCAAACTCAAGGCCCGCGGGCCACATCCGGCCCGTGAATGAGATATCTTTGGCCCGCATGATCAAATCTATTTACTATTAGAGCTGGCCCGCCGGTATATCGCACTTTTTACTGCGTTAATTCTTTTTGCTGTTTATCCCATAAAATGAAAATACGAAGCGTAGCCGCTAAACTGTAAGTACGTAAATCTTCACAGAATCGACGCAACCATCTGCAATGACAGCGGTTATCAGGGTAACATGAGGATAAAATGTCATTAACGGACATAAATAAATAATCCTGGTCCGACGGGATATGTTAGCAGTAGTAGTTGACTACATTCGCTGCTCTTGGCTCTGAAATGTAATGTTCAAGGATTGTGTTGCTTCAGTGAGCAGAGCAGAGACAGTTCTGTGTTAGAATACGTGTATTTAAACCATAGATTAAATTATATTGAACTGTCCGTGTTATTTGTCTAGGTCACAAATGTCGAACCCGCGGCCCACCGCAGGTGGTCGGCTGCCCGTCCAGTGCGGCCCGCCACCGGAGTGCATACGTCCCGCCGTCAGCGAAAAGTCGGTCAGACCGCCAGGCCCCCCGGCAGTATCGGGCCCGAACCTGAAATGAGTTTGACACCTCTGCACTATGCCGTCCAAGAAGCAGCCTAACCGGTACTTTAACAAGCCCACAGACACTACAGCAGTTTACAAACATTCACCTGAGTCAGTGTGCCATGCCTACCAGCAAGACAAAGGAAAACTAGGTCCTAGGTGTGACAATGGCATTCCCGCCTATCTAGTTCATTACCCCGGTAAAGGAAAAGGGCAAAAGCACAGACTGGTAAAGTGTGTCACCAAGACAACCTGTGAAAACGAGACTTTGTTGTGTGGGCCCCGAGGTAGATTGTGACCAGAGAGTGGAGACTCCACAGCCTAGTGTACTGAGCACAGATGTACAGACTGACGGTCCACAATCCGCACCAGAGGATGATGGCGAGAAGCATTTTAGGGTGACGTCACATGCCTCAGACAGTGGGAAACATCCCACCAGAGAGTGTAAAGCCCCTGGGGTATCTGAGAGATTATACTCTACAAGATACCGATGTTAACAGTACGCTCACTAGTGTATATTATTGCTACCGAGAAGTTTGTGGTGTACCTCTGACCTTGAAAGAGACCATGACATCAGCTGAGTCAGGAAAGTGGAAGAAAACGATGGACGAGGAGATGAAGTCCCTATAAGACATCCAGACCTTTACTCTGACTACGTTACCAGAGGGCAGAAAGACAGTGGGAGGGAGATGGGTATACTGAAGGGCGACATTGACGGGCACGACCAGTACAAAGCTAAGTTTGTTGCGAAAGGATATAGTCAGAGAGCAGGGATAGATTATGGCGAGACGTTCTCACCAACAGCCAATCTTACAAGTATACGTGTAGTGATGCAGAAGGCAGCCCGAGACAATTTCATCTTGAGTCAAATGGACGTGAAAGGCTGGAGAACCACCTGGTGACGCTTGGGGAATATGTCGGGAGGGACGAGCACGGGTAAAGGAGAGAATCCAGTCAATTTCTAAAATAAAAGATTTTGCAGAAAAAGAAATCCAATGACGAAAAAAAGAATACCAAATAATCTGCACGCCCCCATTGATTGAGATATTTACATGGAACAACCTGAGGGTTACGAAAAAGAGGCAGAGAAGCTAGTGTGTAAACTAGAGAATTTACACCCTGAAGCAGTCGGGCGTAATTGGAATGAGATGCTCCACACATGTCTGGTAGATTCACTCAGAACCCGACAGACACAAAAGAGGCAGGGAAGGTAAAAGTTGTTATCTGGGTGAACGATCTCATCATTGCAGCCAGCAACAACCAGAGTCTAGAGAAAGTGGAAAAATGTGCTTTCTTCCAGATTTAAGATAAAGAACCTAGGTAGGTTGAAGCATTTTCTGGGCATGGACTCCAACCAGTCTGACGACTTTGCAAAAGTGTCACAAAGTTGAAAAGATACTGGAACGTTTCGACATGCATGAGTGTACAATAAGAGAAACACCATGTGAACCAAAGTTAGACTACTCTGAAGATGCGACGATGTGAAGAAGTACAGGGAGGCTGTCGGCTGTCTCATTTACTTGACAACCTGTGCACGTCCTGACATATGCTTCGCGGAGAGCATTTCGCTGACCCTGGAGATGGACATTGGGTACGGTGAAGCATGTTTTGCGTTATCTCGGGGGTACTGCAGACAAACAGCTCTGAGCACATAGTGACGCAGACTGAGCTGCGGACGGCGGTACCCCCGGGTATCGTGTGAGCACGGGTAAGGACAGTCCCTGGGAAAGTCAAGAAGCAACCCACGGTAGCACTATCCACATGCGAAGCCGAGTACGTGGCTCTAGCTCTAACAATCCAGGAGTGTATTTATTTGGAGCAACTGCTGGGAGGTACAGATACCTCTATGTGTATAAGAAAACTGTTGTTTATGCGAAACGCCAGGGGACAATTGCGCTTGTTAGGAACCCTGTGCGTAGACAAAGATTTAAGCAAGTGGACATTAAATATCACTTCATTACGTCTACCATGAGGGAAGATGAGATGTCACTTGTTTACTGTACCACAGAAGACATGGTCGCAGATGTTATGACAAAGCCCGTCTCCAGACATTTTACTGTGGCATGTTTTTATTTTGTTATGTAAATGTTGCACTGTATACACGTCATTCATAAGTTAGAGTGTTGAGAGTGTGTGAATGCTTGTAACTGTGGCGCCTCTTCTTCTTATATGTCACGTGTGACTGAAGCAGAGTTATGAGCAATACGTGTAAGCCCCTAAATGAGTATTACTCTAGTGTGGGAGAACATACTGTACACCCTTCCACAATGACGTATTCAAAAAAATGTTTTTCAAATATTTATTTTTTGCCCTTTAGTATCATGAAGAGGTGAAGCATCAAGGCCGCCACCTCACCGAAGGGGCCCTGAAAGCAGCGGGCTTCTGGGTCATAGGGGGAAAACAACTAGTTGCCTCTGTCTTGCACAACTGTGTAGTGTGCCGAAAGTTACGCCGAAGAACAGAGGAACAGCTCATGGCAGACTTACCCCCAGAACGCTTGCACACATGCCCACCTTTCACCTATGTAGGGGTGGATGTGTTCGGACCATGGCAAATTGTCACCAGGCGTACAAGAGGAGGACAGGCCCAAAGCAAAAGGTGGGCAATGCTCTTCTGCTGCATGAGCTCCCGTGCCGTGCACATCGAGATCATTGACTCTCTAAATACGTCCAGTTGCATTAATGCATTGAGACGTTTCTTTGCCATACGGGGACCTGCAAAGCAGATAAGATCAGACCGTGCAACAAACTTTGTTTCCGCTGCAAAGGAACTGGGGCTAAGCCAACAAAAATCCGACATCACAGTGCAGAACTTCTTGAGTCAACATGGGTGCTCACGGGTGTTTAATCCTCCCCATGCGTCCCATATGGGAGGATCATGGGAACGTATGATAGGCCTGTCAAGACGGATCCTCGATGGGATCTTGCTCCAAGACCGCGTCCAACTTACCCATGACCTCTTGTGCACACTCATGATGGAAGTTACTGCGATAATCAATGCAAGACCTCTCGTTCCAGTCTCGACTGACCCAGAGTCACCGTTTGTACTGTCTCCTGCAATGATACTTACCCAGAAGGTTGGTGTTACTCCACCACCTGGAGACTTCACAGACAATGATCTTCTCAGCAGACAATGGAAACAAGTTCAGGTTCTCGCTGACAGATTCTGGCGTCGCTGGCGTCAGGAGTTTCTTCCCCACTCTACAAGCTCGCCGCAAATGGGGAGATGTCCAACGAGACCTCAAAGAAGGGGACATTGTGCTCCTGAAGAATAGTCAAGCTGCACGTAACGCGTGGCCTATGGCAAGGATCACAGCTGTCTTTCCTGGGAGAGACGGCAAAGTAAGGAAGGTGGAACTCAAGACGGCGGACCAAGGAACTGTGAAGGTGTTCTTGAGACCAGTGTCAGAGGTCGTTCTTCTTCTGGCCAAAGACTGATGGTTCAGAGACATTCAATATAGTGACCTTTAAGGTCAGACGGGGAGTGTTTTGCCCTTTAGGCATTTAAGTTGAGTTTTTATGCATTTAACTCGGCATACTTTCAGTTCATGCAGACTCTTATTTTGACATTGGTTTACTGAGCTAAAACAGGAAGTAGTTCATGCAGACTCTTATTTTGACGTTTGTTTACTGCGCTAAAACCGGAAGTAGGACGCTACGTAGAATTCACCACATTAGATAACGCATTGGAAATTCAAACAGTCATCGCGCCAGAGAAAATACATCATGTCCGTTGACTCCCCAGCAGAAGCATCGCTTGTATGTATATAATCCTCGTTCTGACTGAGTTAACTGTGAAGCATATTGATTTTTGCATATTGATTTTTGCTGTTTGTTTCCTAGTTTCACTCTCTCGTCTTTCATCACTCATCTCATGTGTATGGATTCAGCACAATGTGAAGATAATAAATCTGCATAAGAGGAACTCAGGATGTCTTCATGTTCATGAATAAGAGAGAGTTTAGCTCACTGTTTAGTTGGAGTTGCTACACCTCAGCGAGAACAGTACAATTTATGTTATATAACATTTACACAGTGTAACATTTTGATTGAAGTGTTCACAACCTCTCAACCCCAGTACCAAGTGTTCAAATCATTAAAAGCTTGGTACTCCTTGTGGTTTTGTAAGTATCTAAATGTTTTGCAGGTAATTTCTCTTCCAAACAGACCACTTTTGACTTTAAACATTTAAACACTGTTTATTCTGATCTCAGTGGCAGTATCGCTCCTTGCTGTGTTTGGGGGCCTCTGATACTTGATATTGGAGGACTACAGCAGCGTCCGGTGGATGCTACCATGACTAACCAATTTGAACCAACAGAATTCTCAACAGGACGATGACAATTGGGAATAACTGCAGCATGCTGGGGGAGATCATCTCAATGCCCTGACCAATTACTGTATATCGAGGCCTCAATGGCCTTATTTGAATATGAAATGATCAATAAAGCTATTTTCTGTAGAGCCAAAAATAGTAGACAGCGTGTTGTAAGATATGTTTTTTATAGACACATCAAAGTGATCCATGTGAAATTCTCCTTTTATGTCTTGGTTTCATGACTTGATTTAGTTTAGTTGTTCCACCGTAGTACAACAGAAAGTCTGTCCTCTTTTGGACAGAGGTACATTGGGTTCTGTTTCCTTGACGTTTTGATTTCATGATAACATCCAAAGGAGTAAAAGTTCTCTTTAATTCTGTGAATCTTCAGACTCGCCAAATGAGTTCTGGTTTCTTTTGCTGGTGAGATAGCTGTCGTTTCTTGTTCAGATTGTCCAAGCATTTTGTGATGTTCATTGATGGGGCTGTAGTCGTTGGTTCGTCTTTTCTTCCTTGGTGTGGTGTGGTGGGAGGTTGGCGGTACCGAGGGAGATCACAGCGGGTGGCGAAGCGGAGTCCAGTTCAGGATCCACTAGAACATGTTCCTCGTATGATAAAAACAAAACAAAAAACAACAAAGTTCAGTCAATCATCTTCTGTCAATTTTAGAGATTCTTTTTATACAGTTTTTATTTATCTTTCTTATTCAGGAATTGTGCTTCGGTTAAAATATATATGTGCGTGTGTCTATGTATGCATTTCTATTTCTGTTACCACTAATCCAACAAAACCTAAATACATGTAAGTCTAGGTGGCATCATTGCTCAAAAATCCCTGCGTCGAAGACCCACCACTGAGCTCCATCCTACAGACCCTACGAAACCCCTGGGCGTTATTAATCCCCTCTAAAAGTGACCCTAATGGCTTCCACTTGGGTTCTTCACTGGTTCCAGCTAGGTGACCGTATTGTACTCACCTCCCTGGTTCGCCAGCCACGCCTCGGAGAAGTCAGGTATCTGCACAAATGAGTCATCAGCCGTGCAATCCCCTGCAGGCAATTGGCTCAACTTCTTACATCTTATCCATTTATATCAATTTAATTTTTGCTCGTGTATTTTTAATCAAATTTTACATTATCTTATTTTTTCTTAAATCGCAGAAACCATTAAGACAAATTTCTCTATGTGTGTGACATATGTGGCAATAAATGGCTCCTGATCCTAAATGAGGTGGATCCAGGATGGTCTCTCTCTGCTTGTTGACTGTTGGTGTGCTCGGTCCATGTCAGGCTCTCTGTGGCCTTCATGGCCCGATAAGGAAGCTTCTGTGGAGGAAAACATTGAGGAGATAACGTAATATCTTTTCTTTTCTTATTGTCTGCTTTCTCCCATTTGTTCAACAAATGATTTAAGCTTGGTAAGTGTGGTGGAAGATTTTGCACAGACAATCGTAAAGTAAGAAGCAAAGGCTCAGAGTCAAATATGTCTTTCTCCGTTTATTTCCTTGCAAGGGAAGAAAGGTCACAACCGCTACGTGCTCTGCAGACTGTCATGAACCAACTTCTTGCCCCCTAACAGAACGAGGCAGTTCTTATACACAAGTTCAGTTATCGGTGGCGTCAGCAGAAACCTTGACCACCTTGTTGAGTCTCTACAGCCAGGATACTCAGGACAGCTAGTCCATGTAAGACACATCGGTTCTTGGACCATGGACTCGCCC
Source organism: Pungitius pungitius (assembly GCF_949316345.1). Taxonomy (NCBI): domain Eukaryota; kingdom Metazoa; phylum Chordata; class Actinopteri; order Perciformes; family Gasterosteidae; genus Pungitius; species Pungitius pungitius. Next base: position 3,522,624 of record NC_084901.1, read on the forward strand.
TCCTAACACTTGAAAACAAATCTGGTTACACACATACGACCTACTTTGTTTAGTCTATAGAGCTAGGACGCTGAGGACATTTATCAGTGCAGAACACTTCAGCTCTCATACCATGGCCTTTCCATCTCAGTACTTGCAATTAATAAACTGGTTATACAAATGAATCATTTTAGAAGAGTTACATATATTTTTGCCATTACATAAGATACCTAATAAGTTTCCATCATCTAATAGTTCAAAAGTTAGAGCCCACTAATGCTACTTAGTTTGTGACTTCAGCATAATTGAGCTACATTGTATCCAATTATTTTCTGTCCATTATTTTCTTAATTTAAATTTTATTGGACCATTTATTTGTTTAATCAGTCCTGCTGACTGTGGTTAATAAGAGCAAAAATTATTTAAATTCTTCCCAAAAGTTGAAATCCGATACATTGTTACTTTGTTCACATAGTATGTGTAATGTTAAAAACAAAACCTTCATTTAATTTCTCCACCCTCAGTCTATTTTCTTCTGTTGAGGGTTTTTTTTTTTTCTTTGTTAAAACATTCTGTGCTTCTGTTGAAAACATTCAAAATAATTTGGAAAACATCTCATTTATGATGGTCGGACAATATTCCTTTTCTTTACTGATTTAGTTCAATACTACATACTAATGTTTTCTCGTAATTTAAACCTTGGGATTGTGTTTTTCACAATCAATGCATGGCAAAAAATTTTATAAGTTATTTAACAGCTAAATGTTCCACTGCCTTCCCACCCCTCCTGTTGAGCAAGTGTTCGTTTAACACATAGCTCAAAATAACTAAATCTCCATATAAAGTCCCTACCATCTTCCGCATTATCTCACAGTTGCATTTTACCCCAAAAAGTTTTTCCTTAAAGTTGATCAGGTGATTTGTGGTTTCCTTTTGAAACGTTCATCACCAATTCTTGTGCTGTGTATTTGAACCTGCTTTTTCCTTAGGTAGTTTACTTCATTTAGTAGCTGTAATAGCAATTATGTTTTTTGTAGATCTGTTTCTAGATGTCACTAAATTCCCTTCAGAATTGTCTTGTTTGTGTAAAAATCTTGTTGTAAATTTTTACATTCCAGTAATTGTGAGCATATTCTTTTAAATTAAAGACCAAAACGAATGTACAATCTTCATGCCCTTGTTTAGTTTAGTTGTTGAGTACAATGCATAATTATGGAAGCCCATTTCCGCCACAAAAAAAAAAAAAAAGAAGGGTTAGAAAGTCGAAATTATGACTTAAAAAGTCGAAATTATGATACAATTATATCCCAGATAAATATTTGCACTCAGGATTCATTTCATGTAACACTGTGTTCTTGAATCTGCTTGCTCCATAAGAGGAGGAATATCCTTTAAGGTGCCCTGTTGGCCCCCACTGTTTCCCCCGCATACATTCAGCAACCCTCCACATCTGTCCACCGCTCAGTGACACCTCAGTTTCTCAAAACCCTTCGTTGTTTCAACAAAGATTTGTTTTAGTCTTCTCTGATCTTTGTTTTAAAGAATGCCCGTGCATCTCTTATCTGTGACCTCCAGTCTCTGTAGAAACATCTCACTGCACGTCACCAGTTCTTATTCTCTTAGACACATTGAGGAGTTACTTCATAAATTTCCTTTAGCCTTTGTGTAACTAAATAATAGCCTCTTTAGTTAAACCAAAATAGTAATAATTGAGTTACACTTTTTCACATCAGTCACTCCTGCTTCATTTCAACAGCTTTCATTCATTTTGCCGAAACAGATTAACTAAACAATTCTGTGATTATACCAATTGTTGTCTTGCTTGTAAACCTGTTTTTGGATCTATGATCCCTAATCGCAGACACATATCCTGTGTGCTGGTCTTTGTATGTAGTCTCACAATAATATCAAATTTATCACATTTTTCTTTTGGTTCATCCTGAGGTTAAAATAACAGATCTGCGTCCTTCTGGAATTTACTTCATTTACTTTGTTTTTCAATGTCCTCCGAGTCTTTGACTTTTATCACTTTCTGAGATTTTATAACCTTCTCTTTTCCCTCTAAGTTTGTTCGTAACATGTTCAGTTTTATTCTACTAAAAGAACCATTTGGAAACCCAGGGAACCCAAAATCCTTTGACAACTCAGGCCATATTTCCTTCTCATCAGATCCACAATGGGTCCCTCCGGAGGACTCATTTCCTTTTTAAATTAACCCTGTACACCACCCATCTTTCAGGCGTGGTGAAGTATACTTTTTATTCCTTAAAATATAGTCGTCACTGTAAGTCTTGATTTTCTTTTACGTAGCAAAAATACAAGGTAAAACCCAACTGAAAATATCGGTTGATAAATTGTCAAGGATGACAACTATTATTGTCCCGGTCTTCCTGTTGGTTGTTGGGTTTGAAGGCCGAAGGGGAGACCACCTTCCCTTGGTTTTCGTCCAGGCAGGATACGGTGAATCAAAAGTCGACTAGCTCAGGTTTTAAAAATCAAAAAGTATTTAATAACTCAACAAAGAGTAAGGCCTACAATTACAAAGTGAAATACAATGTGAATAGTGATATATTTCGCGAAATAGAGAATTCTCCGACCAAGTCAAAGGTGACTTATCAAAGCGGCTGCAGAAAAATTCTAATTGTTCTCCTCCCGGTTTGATGATTCGAAACTCCCGGGGGGGGTTGTCTTCTGGGTGTATTTGAATGTCATTGGCTCCTTCAATGTATCTCCTCCTGGTTCAGCCTTTTCACATCAAGGTGTGAATCTGCTGCAGTAACCTGAAACCTCTCTGTCTTATCTCTCCCTCACATTCCAATGCATTCTTATGTAAAAACATTTTGGCTTTAAGCCTCAAAGAGTGAATATAACATCATATACATAATTTGTCTTCATCTTATAACTAGTACACTTCAATTACAACACAACATATAAGATCACCGTACTTATTGGTTTATCACAGTTTATCTGGTGCAACACATTGCCTCATTCGGCTGTCTTGCATCCAATTGCTTAACTAATACCTGACAGGAGAAAAAACTCCCAACAACATCCCTCTTTTGGGGAAAGATGGTTAGAAATCCATAACGGACGGAAATTAGCTTCCGTCCCCAGGTTTTAACATTACATCATGACAGGATGTTAATGTGTACAGTGTTTATATGATTTACATGACCATAAATTGTTATTGACTATAATGCATTCACTTCATTTAACATACAAATGTAATATCTACTATCTAACATCACACAAACTATATTTCTACACTAAACATTGATACATGTAACATACTTCTCACCGCTAGGGGTGCACTTCTACTTAAATTCCTAAAATGGTCAAGGGTCACAACTATTATTGTCCCTGTCTTCCTGTTGGTCAAGGGTCAAAACAATTATTGTCCCTGTCTTACTTTTATGATTTCATACACATTTTTCAATAACCGGGAAAAGACAACTTATCCTCATTAGAAACCCAATCAATAACCGGAATTTGGATTTAAGTGTGTAAAAAGCTTTTCAAATGAACTCAATTACAAATAATAAAAAGAACTTGTGTTACTTACTAAAGTGTAATGTTATCAAATGTTTCTAGAAACATGCTTTGAACATCATGCACAACAACAGAATCCACGCTTTCTATCACTTCCGACCCTCTGTACTTTACTTAAAACATTTCAGCTGCATTTGGACACTTCCTTAGCAACAAATAAAGTTAAATACACAGTGGAACATTTAAATTGAAGCGTTTAAAAACCTCTCAACCCCAGTACCAAGTGTTAAGATCATTAAAAGCTTGGTACTCCTTGTGGTTTTGTAAGTATCTACATGTTTTGCAGGCAATTTCTCTTCCAAACAGATCCCTTTTGACTTTAAACATGCTTCTCCAGTTGAAGAATCGCATGTACTCGGTTTGATTTTGGTCAAGGTAAAGTAGCCGCTCTGCCAACTCCTTGGGAGAAGGGAAGTCATCGACATGAATGAAAGACTCAGCTGGGGCATGGCCCTCATACATGTGTCTTGGCGGGCCCATAACTACCGGAACACTTCCCCAAGTCAAAGGATTAAAGAACTTCTCTGTGATGTAATCTCTGTGGAAGGAGTTTTCAAAGGAGAGGTAGAATTTACAACTAGACATTATTTTTACAAAGTCTTCATTACCGACAGGTTTTTGAAAGGCTCCCCCATAAGCATGAATTGTTACGTGTTTCTTCAGTTCATTGTAGTACTGAACTCTCTTCATATTCGGGCTCCAGTTGCTCACAATCCAACACACCAACTTGTCCTTTGCTGGCAATTTGAAACTCTCATTTGTAGAGGTCACGGGATACAGATTCCCATAAGGCACTGGAATACTTGAATCACGCCGATAGTTGCTTGTCAAGTTGAATAACTCATTCAGTCCAGCGATTTTACCTGAGTTGGTGGGCGACTCCATATTTGACCAAACCCATTTCTGAAAAACGGGGCGTGGCACTTTGGGCATGTTTTCTAAATTTCCATGTATATCCCTGTGGTGGAAGACCACCCCGTGGGCCTTATGGTAAAGTTCCTTGTCATCTGTTAAGTGGCATCTTTTGAAATTGAAAATGTCGCAGTTGAGTTCAAATCTGAAGCCAAACGGCCACATCCAGATCAGCACAACAGTGTCGGACTCAGCGTCCACTGCTGCTGCCTGGAGCTTCTCGGTTGGACCTGAATGTGTTTCATTGTGGAGCTCTGTGGAGCTGCTGGGGATTGAGTCATTATTCTGTAGTTTCTCGATACACAGGAAGGCAGGACAAATCCGACCAACTCTTCCAAAATCTGTGTAGGTGATGTCGTCCATGTACGAGATGAAAAGGCAGATGAAGCAAAACACCAAAAGGCTGCCGAGGAGAAATGGACGCTGAGGAGTCGACTGGGAGGCTGAACAGGACATGGCTCACCTTCAGAGACAGAGCAGATGCATCAATAGTGGACACACAACATTTGAGTGGACAATGCGTTGAGTTGACTGTGATTTCAAAAGGTGTTTTCAATGTGCTATGTTTCTCCATTTTCTTAAGTTTCTCCCCAAAAACACAAAATGTATCCGGCCTTATTGAGATATTTTAATCAACCAGACGAACTGAGAGAGCCTCGTCATTAAATTCATGTCCTGGTGTCGTCAAATGGAGTACACTGTGTGTACTGTGGCAACCCACGGGTGCAGGTCCCTAGGAGCACCAATCAGCACCAAGGTCAGGTGACTAAAAGGGGATACGCCCCGCCCCCCCCCCGGGAGACAACGAGCGGCACAGCTGCGGCTCATGAGGCTGATGAAGGTGGGCCCCACTATAAAGGACCAACCGTTCCAACAGCCAGGGAGAACTAGACGTGAGTAGGAGCTGACGTCAGGCCGAGGCCTGCGCTAACACATATGCGTTAACCCCTAAGGACTTTTCTTCTGTTTTCCCTGCAGTGAGGAGACCGAGTGCTGGACCGTCGAGCGGGACCGAGGGACCCAAACCCTCCAAAGAGGAAGAACTTACTTTGGCTTTTTTTTCTTTTTGTTTGGACGTTTAGAAATAAATCAAACCTTTTTTGTGCAACCACTCGTGACTCCCAGCAGATTCTTTTTGCCCACACCCGTGGATTGCCACATATGGTGGAGGATGCGGGCAATTCTTTAGTTCCACCGCCGTAACCCCGAAAGCAGGAGACTATGGGAGAAGCAATGGAGGCCGCGATGGCCAGGCTTCTCCAAGCCCAGGCGCAGCAGGTGCAGAGCATGGCAGCCCTTCAGGGGACATTCGACCGGCTGGCTGAGAACTTAACCCCAAGGGCCCCTCACGCGTCCCCAACAGCTCTACTCACAAAGCAGACCCCCGGAGACAATGTGGAGGCCTTCCTTGAGGTCTTCGAACGAACGGCAGAACGTGAAGGCTGGCCGGAAGACAGGTGGGCACACATTCTGGCGCCTTTTCTGACAGGGGACGCCCAGAGGGCGTACCAAGACCTCGGGACCAGGGAGGCTACAGACTACCCAACGCTGAAGGGGGCCATCCTGGCCCACTATGGGCACAATTTAGCCGGCCGCGCCCAGCGGGTCCACGATTGGGTGTACGACCCCCAGGGTCCCGTGCGGAGCCAGGTGGTGCGCCTGGGGAGGCTTACCCGTAGCTGGTTGGTGACCGGGGAGGGTCCAGCTGCCATCGACCGCGTCGTTATGGACCGCTGCATCCGGGCCCTGCCTCTCGACGCCAAGCGATGGGCAGCCCAGAACCACCCCGCGTCGGTGGACGAGCTGATTAACCTACTGGAGAACCATCGGGTCAGCCAGCAGATGACGGCGGGGACATGCCCTGCTCCCCGAGGCCTTGAGGGACGGGCTCCGATCCGGCCATCAGCAACCCTTCTTCGCCCGGCTCCGAGAACCGCTCCGCGCCCAACACCCGACAGGTCTGAGTGGAGATGTTTTTCGTGCGGCCAGTTAGGACATATTGCCCGGCAGTGCCCTGCGGGCGATGTGCCCATGCCCTCCGCCAGCACGGAGGAACAGCACCGCCCAGGGAGGTGCCTCATGACTACCTGTTGGACCCCCCCGATACCCGGCGCCGCAACTGTGCCGGTTCGGGTGGGGAACCAGGACACCTCAGCCCTGATAGATTCGGGTAGTGTGGTTACCCTGATCCGCCCTGAGTGGGCGGAAGGAGAAGAGGGGCCACGCATCGAGGTGACCTGCGTCCATGGGGACCTCAAGGCATATCCAACGAGATGGATCCAGGTGTGTACCCCCCGGGGATCTTTTTCCATACGGGCTGGGCTGGTTCCCGACCTCCCGGTCCCCATGATCATTGGACGCGACTGCCCCATTTTTGAGAGATTTTGGGGTCTGCGACCGAGGGGAGGGCACGATAGGGCCTCCCAGCCAAGACCCATCCGACGCGGGAGACCCAGGGCTGCCTGTGCGGCCCACGCTCCGTCCGGTTCGTCCGACGAGGGCCCCCCGGAAGAGGCAAGACCCCTTCCCCCCTCGCCTTCGACTGCACCCGGAGGCTCCAACCGGGCGAGGGGCCGAACCCCCGATACGGACACCGCTACGGAGGGATCCCAAATCCCCAGAGGGGGGGAGGGCGGGAGCCTTACGGAGTTCTCAGAATTCCCCTTAGTCGCGGACGGGATGGGGAACAGAGAGGGCCAGTTTGCTACAGCCCAGAAAGAAGACGACACCCTGAAACACGCCTGGGCTCGGGTGCTCGCCCACGACGGACAGCCCATCGACCCGGTGAGTGCCTTGTCTTACCCCTTCTTTGTTACAAAAAATTCATTGCTGTATAGGATGTGCCAGAAAGGAGGGCAGACAGTCGAACAGTTAGTAGTCCCTCGCCCCTACACCAGTAAGGTATTGTATCTGGCCCACTCCCACCTTATGGGCGCTCACCTAGGGATGGATAAGACACGGGAGAGGATAGAAACCCGGTTTTACTGGCCCGGCATGAAAAGGGCAGTCGTGGATTATTGCGCCGGCTGCCCAGAGTGCCAACTAGTGGCCCCCCGGCCCTCAGTGAGGCACCCGCTAATCCCCCTGCCAATTATCGAAGAACCATTCGAGCGACTTGCCATGGACATTGTAGGTCCACTGCCCAAAACTAGTAGGGGTCATCGATACATCCTAGTGATCATAGACTATGCAACCAGATACCCGGAAGCTCTACCACTGCGAGCTGCCACCGCCAAAGCGGTGGGTAAAGAATTGTTCTTATTGTTCAGTAGGGTAGGAATAGCAAAGGAAATCCTCACTGACCAGGGCACTTGTTTCATGTCAAGGGTTTTAAAAGAAATGTTAAGACTGCTACAGGTGAAGCAACTACGAACATCAGTTTATCACCCCCAAACGGACGGCCTGGTAGAACGGTTCAACCAGACGCTAAAACGGATGCTTAAGAAGGTAATGGAGGCCGATGGGAAGAACTGGGACCAATTGCTACCCTACGTTCTGTTTGGGGTAAGAGAAGTGCCTCAGGCGTCCACAGGGTTCTCCCCGTTCGAGCTGCTGTACGGGAGAAGACCCCGCGGACTTTTAGACATCGCTAAGGAAGCCTGGGAGAGTCAGCCTTCACCCCATCGCACCATCATCGAGCACGTGGACCAAATGAGGACCCGGATGGCCCAAGTCTGGCCAGTAGTGAGGGAACACCTGCAACAGGCACAGCAGGCCCAAGCCAGAGTGTACAATCGGGGTGCCCAGGTACGTGCCTTCCAACCAGGAGAACGTGTTCTTGTGTTGGTCCCCAGCGCAGACTGCAAATTCCTGGCTAAGTGGCAGGGACCCTATGAGGTGGTGACACGGGTCAATGAAGCCAACTATCAGGTACGTCAGCCTGGCCGGCGCAGGCCCCTACAACTCTACCATGTTAACCTTCTTAAAAAATGTCTTCCAGGACCGCCGGCGCAACCCACCCCGGCCCTTACCGCTCGGATCCCGTTACCGAATGTGCCCATGGGAGACCATCTCAGCCCGAGTCAGCTGCAAGACCTCCGTGAGGTAGTGTGGCAGCACCTGGATGTCTTCTCCGACCTGCCGGGCAGGACCGCCGTGGCCACCCCTGACATAAGGACCGAGCCAGGAGTAACGGTTCGGGTGAAGCCGTATCGTGTCCCCGAGGCGAGGAGAGAGGCCATCAGGCAGGAGGTGAGTAGAATGCTCCAGCTGGGGGTCATTGAGGAGTCCCACAGTGCCTGGTCCAGCCCAGTGGTACTGGTGCTCAAGCCAGATGGCTCTTACCGTTTTTGCAATGACTTTCGTAGACTCAATGACGCCTCCCAGTTCGATGCCTATCCTATGCCCAGGGTGGATGAACTGATAGACCGGCTGGGAACGGCCCGTTTCATCTCCACCTTGGACCTCACCAAAGGCTACTGGCAGGTGCCGCTGACAACTCGGGCCAGAGAGAAGACGGCCTTCGCCACCCCCGAAGGCCTATATCAGTACACCGTGTTGCCCTTTGGTGTCCATGGAGCCCCCGCCACATTCCAGCGGTTAATGGACAAGATTCTCCGGCCGCACCAAGGGTATGCCGCAGCCTATATCGATGACATTGTAATTCACAGCGACGACTGGGAGACTCACCTGAGCCGACTGAGAGCTGTTCTGGGGGCCCTTCGCGGGGCAGGCCTCACGGCAAACCCAAAGAAGTGCCGGCTGGGCCTAGAGGAAGCTTCTTACCTGGGCTACCGCATAGGACGGGGCAACGTGCGACCCCAGGATGCCAAGGTAGAGGCCATTCTCAGCTGGCCAAGACCCAAGACCAAGCGCCAGGTCAAATCATTCCTAGGTTTGGTGGGGTATTACCAGAGGTTCATTCCCCGCTACGCAACTATGGCAGCCCCCTTGCATGACCTGACGAGAAAACGGGGGCCGGACAAGGTCAAATGGAACACCGAAGCTAACGGGGCCTTTGAGTGCCTACGACAGGCTTTGTGCACCAAACCGGTGCTAGTAACGCCTGCCTTCTCTCTCCCATTCCTAGTCCACACAGATGCGTCGGAAGTGGGACTGGGCGCAGTACTATCTCAGGTACGAGACGGAGAGGAGCACCCGGTGATGTATATCAGCCGAAAGTTTCTGCCAAACGAACGCGCTTACTCTACTGTGGAGAAGGAGGCGCTCGCCATAAAATGGGCACTGGACAAGCTTCGCTACTACCTCCTGGGGCGGAGTTTCACCCTGGTGACCGACCATGCCCCCCTGAAATGGATGGCGCAGGCAAAGGACTCCAACGCCAGGGTCACCCGCTGGTTCCTGACCCTCCAGGACTATAAATTCACGGTGGAGCACCGACCAGGGAAGGAACATGCTAACGCGGATGCACTGTCCCGGCGGGACGTTTGTATGTGGGCGGGACGGCGGGGTCCCGGCTTTCTGCTGGGGTGGGGGAGTTGTGGCAACCCACGGGTGCAGGTCCCTAGGAGCACCAATCAGCACCAAGGTCAGGTGACTAAAAGGGGATACGCCCCGCCCCCCCCCCGGGAGACAACGAGCGGCACAGCTGCGGCTCATGAGGCTGATGAAGGTGGGCCCCACTATAAAGGACCAACCGTTCCAACAGCCAGGGAGAACTAGACGTGAGTAGGAGCTGACGTCAGGCCGAGGCCTGCGCTAACACATATGCGTTAACCCCTAAGGACTTTTCTTCTGTTTTCCCTGCAGTGAGGAGACCGAGTGCTGGACCGTCGAGCGGGACCGAGGGACCCAAACCCTCCAAAGAGGAAGAACTTACTTTGGCTTTTTTTTCTTTTTGTTTGGACGTTTAGAAATAAATCAAACCTTTTTTGTGCAACCACTCGTGACTCCCAGCAGATTCTTTTTGCCCACACCCGTGGATTGCCACAGTACATGTACATCAGTGGTTCTCAAACTGTGGGGCGCTACCCTCTGGTTGGGCGCCGAGGTATTAAGGTTCGGTTTTGTGAAATTAAATTGTGTTTTTTTTATTATTATTTTATATTATGTTGTTATTTTATAACAAGGGATGCTGCGGTAGCTCTCTTGGCCTGTAAATGACTGTACCACGGTAACACTGAGATCCCTCGGGAAAATTGGTCCGGAAAGTCTGGTGTTTCTCAACGTGGTGCCGCCTCAGATTGTAATCTTTAAGTAGTGCAACTCACTCATTACAAATTAAACACATCGGCTTGGCATTTGGATGTGCCGGTAAAAAAAACAAGTATTTGTCAGTCCAGGCAGGGTTAAACTGACGGTTTTCATTGTCAATTTTACGTTTCACTGTTGAGAAAGACATATTGATAGTAATGTAGGCTACTGCCGGCACAGCACGCTCTGCATTGTTTAGACGTTGGTAGTTTTGGCTGGACTCAGAATTACCAATCCCACTATGGCCACGCCAAGACCCGCCCTACGAAGCAGTCAGGGGATAGGACTTGTACACGGACACCTGGCCAATAGTAGTGTGTGAATGCTATTGAAGGGCGGGTCTTGGCGTGGCCATAGTGGCGAAAAAATATCGCTAGTTAAATATCGCTAGTTAATATCGTTAGTTAATATCAGTTAATAAAAGTATAAATGAACACTGAATATATATTCAGTGTTCATTTATACTTTTAAAATGAAAAATTAAGGGTGAGAGCGAGAGTTTGATGACATTAGATCAGGGATATTCATTTGGCGTGTTGCCACACGCGGCCCGAAAGTAACCTCAGGGTGGCCCAGCCCATAGTTTTGCAATAGAATAGGGAAGTAGGAATATAAAAGGTAAAAATAGGGTCCCACTAGCGATATATATATACACGCAGTGAATTCTGAGAAATACGTGCTGTTATAAGTCAGAGACCCAAGGCGTTTCTGAACTGGTTCGTTAGTATTTCTATATGAATGCATTTCTTTGACTCATCTGCAATGTTTATGTACATTTTGAAGGCGAAAGAACTTTCCACTCATCATAAATTGACTAAACTGACACTAAACTGACCACTGTAAAATTTGTCTACCAGCCTCAAAATTAATATAAAAAGCTACATTTCTCGAATGCAATTCATCTTGTTTATAATCAAACATTTTTCGATTCAAATAGTGATTATAGGCCTCTTACGGCATAAGTGTCAAGATGACCATGTACAGGGTGTAGACGTATCTCTCTGTTATATCTCTATCTAAAATTGAATTACACAACAGAGAACATCCTGATTAGACAAACTCGTGGTTGAATGGTTAAAGCTAGTTCCTCTGTAACTATGAAACGGTTGACAAAGTGTGTCGAATGGAGGAAGTTGATGGTTTAATGGGGCAGGAGGGGGGGGGGTGTTTCGCTGGGGGGGTGATTTGCTTAAACGTCTTCGCACTGCCATTTTCAAAAAAATGGTTTCACATTAAATAGGTGAATAAAGCTTCATTTCTAATAGTTTAATGCACTTTGTTTGCTAATTAAGTAATGGAAACTTTGAGGCAACACCGTACCATGACATTGTGGTATATTGTATTTAGGTATATCAAAAGCATACCAGTCGTCATAGTTTTCTTTTTTATCTCTACAATTGTCACAGGGTGAGATCAAGTTGGGTTTTTGTCTGCATGTTTGGGTCTTGTCATTTCCGTTTTATTTTGAAAGTAGTAACCTTCCTCTCGTTTCAGGTCACTTTCCCTTCCTCATGTCACCAGTCAAATCCTCTCCCCTGATTCCTGATTGTGTCCACCTGTTTCCCATTACTCTCATGTGTCTTATAGTCTGCGTCTCCCTTTGTCTCGTGCCTGAGTGTACCACCGTGTGTTCACCCAAGCCTCGCCACAGCCACAGGATTCGTTTATACCTTGTCTCGGAACGATTACCCCTTTTGTTTTTCCTCTGTGTAAGAGTGACCTTTATTTTGAGTTTTCTTAGATTTAGTTTTGGCGTGCTTTCGAAGCCTTTCGTTTTCCTCGTATAAGAGAGATTTTTAGTTTGTTCATTTTCGGCAGAAACGCTGATAGCTCGTAGCCGTTAATGTTTGTTTTTTCACAAAGCGAATAAAGACGCCAACCCTCTGCATCTGAGTCCTCGTTTTAATCCGGTCCTGACAACAATGTAACCTAGATACATTTTATGTTAAAGTTGCAGTAAAGGACAGTGAGGGTGAAAGTGCAGCGACAGATATTACCAGTAAAAGGTAAAATGCATTGATAATTCATAAATCATTGCATCTGATTGTTATTTGCATTGTATGCTTAGGACACTAAGATACTGGAGTGCAAGAGCATCCTTCCAGTCCCACAATGCCTCAACTTACATTAACTGTTGAAGTTAAAACTTGGTGAAACTTACATTAATGCTTTTTGTGGACTTCTTTCAGATGTGTTCGTGTTAACTGAACTTGGCTCTTTACGTTATCATTTAAACAAAGAAAAAGACTGAAATAGGCTGGAGAGGGGGGTTTAAAAATATATATATATATATTTGTGTTTTAGCTAAACTGTCTTTTTAAACCATGGTCAGGAGAAGCCTGGTTACACACTGGAAATAAGTCATATACTAACATTCCAGTGGAAATATAGGAATTTTGTGGTAAACAAGGTTTATTTCCACCGGCGGAGTGATACTATGAACCTGACAACCTCCAGTAAATCGAGGCGGAGCAATTCACCTTACTTTCCACCTGCAATGGAGCTGAATGAACAGATTCTTATTTTTTAGTCACAAAATGTTGTTTTTTTAATGAAAATTCAGCATGAACTGTTTAGTTTCACTTTGTTGGGTGGGTGGGGCCCGAACATTTTTGTTCCTCCAAAGTGCGCACCGACAGAAAAAGTTTGAGAACCACTTGTATACATATATTTATTCAGGTCCTAGTATATTTAGTTACTGTGGTATTTGCACTCTTATTTATTATATATACACTTATTTTTTAGTTTTGTCTATCATATGTTTTACCTACTTATTACTGCTGCTCTTATTTTTTTAACCATGTATCTTGTGTGCACTGTTTTAGCACGGAGTTTCTCCATTGTCAGACTAATAAAGGAACATCTTATGTCATCAAACTCTCGCTCTCACCCTTCGTTTTTCATTTTAAAAGTAAAAATGCATCATCAACTCTTATTTAGATATAACCTTTCAAAAGAAAAAGGGTTAGTCGTTACTTTCTATGCTCTGTTTCGGCAGAACTGGTTTGTTAGTATTTTTAAATATATATGAATGCATTTCTTTGACTCATCTGCAATGTTTATTTACATTTTGAAGGCGAAAAGAACTTTCAACTCTTCATAAATTGTCTCTCACGTTCACAAGCTAAACTGACCACTGTAAAAATGTCTACCAGCCTCAAAATTAATGTAAAAAACTACATTTTTCGGTTGCATTTCATCTTGTTTATAATCAAGCATTTTTAGATTCAAACAGTGATTGTAGGCCTCTTACTTACGGCATAAGTGTCAAGATGGCGATGTACAGGGTGAAAACTGGTGGTTGAATGGTCAAAGCTATTTCCTCTGTAACTTTGACACGGTTGACAATAGTGTGTAGAATGAAGGAAGTTGATGGTTAAAGGAGGGTGGGGGGGGGGAGTTTTGCTGGGGGGGTGATTCACTCAAACGTCTTCGCACTGCCTTTTTCAAAAAAATGGATTGACATTAAATAGGTGAATAAAGCTTAATTTCTAATAGTTTAATGCACTTTGTTTGCTAATTAAATAATGGAAACTTGTTAAAATGTGAACATTCCTTTGAGGCAACACCGTACCATGACATTGTGGTATTGTGTATTTAGGTATATCAAAAGCATACCAGTCATCATACTTTACTTTTTCATCTCTACAATGTAACCTAGATACATTTTAGGTCAAAGTTGGTGTAAAGGACAGTGTACAATCAAATAAGGAGTCGAACCAGTGGCGGCTGGTCCCTAGAAGGCCATGGGGCGAGACCCTCGATGAACCAGCTTCCAACTGAGTTACACCAAACTCCGCTCTAACCCTTATTGTACTGAAGTATTCATTTTAAAAGTAATAATGTATCATGAACTCAAATCTAGATATAACCTTAGAAAAAAACAAAAATGGGTTTGTTTGTTTGTATTTATATATATATGAATACATTTCATTGGATTATCTGCATTATTTATGGATATTTTGAACGCGTAATAACTTTCAACTCTTCATAAATTGTCTCTTGAAAAGTTCACAAACTACACTGATGCTGTAAAAATGTTTACCAGCCTCAAAATTAACATTGATTGCCTATTACCTTATTTTCAATCGATAGTGTTTAGATTCAGATAGTGATTGTCGGGGTCTTACTGTGCTGACGGTCTCTGCTGAGCCTCAGGTGGAGGAGTGTAAAGAAGAAGAAGCGATCCTCTGTTGGTCAGGGCGGATGTGAGTCAAGAGGATGTGGACAAGGTGCCATCACGTGGACAGATGGTGGTCAAGCACCTGCTCTTTTGCCCCTGGATAAGTAAAGTGCCCCATCTGCTTGACCCCAATTATTATCTTCATTCATCAAATTATCTTCATTCATCAATATTTAAGAATAAAAATGACTCTCTCTGTCATCAATTACCCCCCCAAATGTGCTTTGATATCTGAGTTCTTGTGAGAATTACACCCCGCCCCTCCCTCTTCCTCCTCCCCCTCCTCTTCCTCCTCCTCGTGCAGAGCCGACTGCCAAATGGCTGCATCATGTACATTCACTGATGACTGTTTGTGCATCCCCCCCCCCCCCCCCCCCCGACATTGTTTGGTGATAAATGAAACACATTATCGCCGCGGAAACAATACGTCGCAACTGGTCCAATGTTTCCAAAAGAATTAACCAACAAAATATCTTGTGCAGCTGTTTACTGACGTCATGTTTAATGAAGAGAGAGATATACAGTTCTAAAAATTAGACAAGTTCACTGGTAATTCAATTATTGCGATAAAAGGTAGGTGGTTAAGTGGAGCTACGTGACAGTCTGGTGAGTCATATTGTGGTTGGTGCTTAGTCTTCAACTCTGTCAGGAAACAGTAAAAAAACATGTGTGTTGTCAGGTTTACAGATATTATGTAGGACACTATTGTTTTTTACTTGCATTAACTGTTGAAGTTAAAACTTAGTTAAACTCACAGTAATGCTTTTTGTGGACTTCTTTCAGATGTGTTTGTCTTAACTGAACTTTCATTTAAACAAAGAAAAAGACTGAAAAAAGCTGGAGTGCGGGGTTTAAAAAAAAACACTGTCATGTTTGTGTTTTAGGTAAACTGTCTTTTGAAACCATGGTCAACGTTGAAGCCTTGTTGAACACTGGAAATAAGTCATATACTAAAATTCCAATGAAAATATAGGAATTTTGTGGTAAACAAGGTTTATTTCCACCGGCGGAGGGATACTATGAACCTGACAACTTCCAGTGAATCGAGGCGGAGCAATTCACCTTACTTTCCACCTGCAATTCTCATTTTAAGTCACAAAATGTTGTTTTTTAAATGAAAACTTCGCATGGACTGTTTACACTTTGTTGGGGGGGTGGGGCCCGAACATTTTGAAAGAACTTTTAACTCTTCATAAATTGTCTCTGACGTTCACAAGCTAAACTGACCACTGTAAAAATGTTACCAGCCTCAAAATTAATATAAAAAGCTACATTTCTCAATTGAAATTCATCTTGTTTCCTCGTGCAGAGCCGACTGCCAAATGGCTGCATCATGTACATTCACTGATGACTGTTTGTGCATCCCCCCCCGACATTGTTTGGTGATAAATGAAACACATTATCGCCGCGGAAACAATACGTCGCAACTGGTCCAATGTTTCCAAAAGAATTAACCAACAAAATATCTTGTGCAGCTGTTTACTGACGTCATGTTTAATGAAAAGAGAGATATACAGTTCTAAAAATTAGACAAGTTCACTGGTAATTCAATTATTGCGATAAAAGGTAGGTGGTTAAGTGGAGCTACGTGACAGTCTGGTGAGTCATATTGTGGTTGCTGCTTAGTCTTCAACTCTGTCAGGAAACAGTAAAAAAACATGTGTGTTGTCAGGTTTACAGATATTATGTAGGACACTATTGTTTTTTACTTGCATTAACTGTTGAAGTTAAAACTTAGTTAAACTCACAGTAATGCTTTTTGTGGACTTCTTTCAGATGTGTTTGTCTTAACTGAACTTTCATTTAAACAAAGAAAAAGACTGAAAAAAGCTGGAGTGCGGGGTTTAAAAAAAAACACTGTCATGTTTGTGTTTTAGGTAAACTGTCTTTTGAAACCATGGTCAACGTTGAAGCCTTGTTGAACACTGGAAATAAGTCATATACTAAAATTCCAATGAAAATATAGGAATTTTGTGGTAAACAAGGTTTATTTCCACCGGCGGAGGGATACTATGAACCTGACAACTTCCAGTGAATCGAGGCGGAGCAATTCACCTTACTTTCCACCTGCAATTCTCATTTTAAGTCACAAAATGTTGTTTTTTAAATGAAAACTTCGCATGGACTGTTTACACTTTGTTGGGGGGGTGGGGCCCGAACATTTTGAAAGAACTTTCAACTCTTCATAAATTGTCTCTGACGTTCACAAGCTAAACTGACCACTGTAAAAATGTTACCAGCCTCAAAATTAATATAAAAAGCTACATTTCTCAATTGAAATTCATCTTGTTTCTCATCAAACATTTTTTGATGACGATGTACAGGGTGATACCAAGTATCTCTCTATTCTTTGACAAAAGTGTGTAGAATGGAGGAAGTTGATGGTTTAATGCGAAGATATAGATTTAATCTGTGGTGTGATATTGCCTCGAGGCAACATACCCATTTTTGGCCTTTTACATTCACACAATACATCCCCAGTTATGATGCAAGTCAGGACCATAAGGAACAAATAGCAATGTTTAAATTTGTCACAATACTCTCTGGAGGCCATATAAAATAAAAACCTCTTATGGTTCCCCAAGAGGATCGGCTCAACCATTTCACGCCACAAAAAATAAAAACTTAAACAAATAAAGCGATAACCCGTTTTCCAGTGACGGCTAGCGGTCGGGCAAACGGGGGTGTGGGGGAAGTAGTCGGTCCTACCACGGACCATCGCCACTTACCACCGGCCATCGCCACCGATCATCGCCACTTACCACCGGCCATCGCCACCGATCATCGCCACTTACCACCGGCCATCGCCACCTACCACGGACCATCGCCACCTACCACGGACCATCGCCACCAACCACCGGGCATCGCCACCGACCATCGCCACTTCCCACCGGCCATCGCAACCTACCACGAACTATCGCCACCTACCACCGGCCATTGCCACCTACCACGGACAATCGCCACCAACCATCGCCACCTTCCATCGGCCATCGCCACTTACGACCGACTATCGCCACCTACAACCGACCATCGCCACTTACCACGGACCATCGGCACCTACCACCGACCATCGCCACTTACAACCGACCATCGCCACCTACCACCGACCATCGCCACCTTCCACCGGCCATAGCCACCTACCACCGACCATCGCCACTTACGACCGACCATCGCCACCTACCACCGACCATCGCCACCTACCACCAACCATCGCCACTTACCACCGACTATTGCCACCTACCACTGACCATCGCCACATACCACCGACCATCGCCACCTACCACCGACCATCCCCACGTACTACCGACCATCGCCACCTACCACTGACCATCGCCACCTTCCATCGGCCTTCGCCACCTACGACCGACCATCGCCACCTAACGCGGACCATCGCCACCTAACGCGGACCATCGCCACCTACCACCGACCATCGCCACCTACCACCAACCATTGCCACCTACCACCGACTATCACCACCTACCACCGACCATCGCCACCTACCACCGACTATTGCCACCTACCACCGACCATCGCCACCTACCACCGACTATTGCCACCTACCACTGATCATCGCCACCTACCACCGACCATCGCCATCTACCACCGACCATCACCATCTACCACTGACCATCGCCATCTACCACCGACCATCGCCACCTACCACCAACCATCCCCACCTACCACCGTCCATCGCCACCTACTACTGACCATCGCCACCTACCACTGACCATCGCCACCTATCACCGGCCATCTCCACCTACCACCGACCATCGCCACCTACCACCGACCATCTCCACCTACCACCGACCATCGTCACCTACCACCGACCATCGCCACCTACCACCGACCATCGCCACCTACCACCGACCATCGCCACCTACCACCGACCATCGCCACCTACCACCGACCGTGTAATCGGGTTTCGAAAGAAAAAGGTGATTGAATTTCTAGCACTGAATATGTATGCATTGAAAGGATATATCTGAATGTTTTTCAACTTTAAAATACTGCAAAAAATTTAACCGCAAATAATTCAACGTTAAAAAATTCAACCACAATACCCGGAACCTCAAGGAACACCTCCATACACCTACCACCAACCATCGCCACATGCCAATCTGACTGAGGAACCTTCCACCGTCCACTTTTCGCACCCGGCACTACTGGGTTCATGGTGACAGGGACGACAGGTACGCGGCTCGGTCCGCTGTGCAGTCAGTTTGCTGCCTGCCTCTCCGGGGGCGGGTACTGGACTTTCAAAGAGGGGAAGTGATAATCAAAAGCGTTTTCTTAGTGCTGAGTCAGGGAGTCATTTTCCTGTTTTGGTTGAAGAGTGCAAGGTCAAAGGGCAAACAGGATGTGCCAAGCAGGCAGACACAAGTCTGACAAGGATGGAGGTCAGAGATTTAACTTAATAGTCGAATTACTGAGAAAGTGCGGCCTCTCGAACCTATTGCTTAAGTACAATATGGCCTTGTTTGGTCTGTTTTGTTTGTAAACAAAAACATGTAAATTGAAAATATCCTGCTGTGTTTTATGTATTTATTTATTTATTATGTATAATTTCATGAATCATTTTGGCCATGGGTGCCCTTTTGTTTTGGTTTAAGCACCTGCCCCGCAAAATGTTAGTGCACTTGCCTGACCGTAATTAAAAAAGAAAATGTTTTCAAATATGTATGTGATGCACTGGTTTTATAATACATTTGTTTTAAACATGACCCCTCCCCTTTAGCCAACCTATAATTGCAAGTATTTTTTGTAACGAGCCAGATACAGTGTTAATAAGGGGCTTGTAATGTTAACAATCAATACCTTGAGAGAGCACCAATGTAACAAACAAGTGTTGAGAAAAACTGCTTAGTATTAAGAAGAGTTCAATTGAAACTCAATAAAGAGTCAGGAATAATACTACACCAGTGTGAAGGTTCTAACTATCCAATAATAGTCAACTTAGCACCGTGGAGTGGACCCATATGAATCTATATGAAGCAAATCACATTGAGGATTAAAGGTAAAAAAATACATGAAATCAGACACTACTTATTAATTTTTTCATGAATAAAATACATTTAGTCATCAAGTAATTTTGACTAAAAACTTGATTTAAAATCACCTCTCATCTCATGAGAAAAGAGCATGAAAGACGTTCATATCAGACACTAAATGAGCACACACGTCATTGGCAGGTATTTGTAGTTGGATGTGGTAATTAGCTTGAGCCAGTCTTTAGTCTGAATCGGCACACCCCGGTACAGTAGGTGGCGGTGTTCACCCGGACGAGGTGGTTGCGATCCGCCATTCAAACCTAAAACAGAAGAAGAAGAAACTGCTGACGTCATACGGATAGCTCCTAATGGCGGTTGATTTAACTCCTCGTTTCAGAAGGTTGAACAGCCAGACCAGAAGTTTTCGTGATAATATACAAAACGGTAAGAACCGAAACGCGGAAGAAATTAAAGTGCGCTAATGAACCCTTTTTGAAAATAAATCCACGCAAACCAAGCGCAGCCGTATGAACACACGTTAAGGCGTCTAGTGTTGACAGATTGTCGTTAATGATGGTGAAAAATATATTTTCAAAGATATTTTTCAAGATGTCATTTTAGTTAAATAAGTAAAATGGGTGAAGTATTCTACTTAATGATTCGTCGGCTACTTACCTACTAATAAATACCCCCTTTTCAAAATGCACCACTGATATTTTCAACTGGAGTTACCTTAACGTCAAGCATTTAGATTTAGATTTATTTGGACAAAAAGTTATTGACTTCTTTACGTTCTTTTGGGGACTGTTATTTCCAATAAATTATGTGTAAGCTGCATTTTTCTGTAACTGTTAATCCTACTGGTCCACCTTCAATTTTGATTTACAATTGAATATATATATCTTCATGCCTTTTTTTCCCACTTTGCCGTATTTGCACTTCATGCATTTCTGTTTTTTGAAGTTCTGTGAAACAATGAGCGTATATACCAGTTGATAAAAGCCCTGAATTTGAAGTTCATCATAACATTTTATGACCAACCCCTTTTCCTTCGTGTCTCCTGGCAGGTTTTTCGGGGCCCTTCGGTGCCACCCAGTTGTGGCACAACATTATCCGGGCCCTGCAGCTCCAGGTGGAGGTGCGCCGCTGTAGAAGGCATCTGCGCGTCCATGCCGACTGCTTCACGGGCTCGGACGCCGTGGACGCCGTCCTCAGTTATTTGATGCAGAATGTGGTGTTTTGCACGAGTGAGGTGTCGCGCCTGAAAGCCGCTCGACTCTGCCAGGCTCTGATGGAGGCCAAGGTGTTCGAACCGGTGGGTACAAAGCTGTTTCGCAGGGACAAGGAAGCGACCTTTGAGGACAGCAGCTGCAGCCTTTACCGTTTTTTGGAATACAAAGCATTACCCAATTCTGCCATGAAGGAGGGAAATTGTGACACAGAAAACGTGGAGGAGGAACACGGGCTTAAGAGGAAGAAGAGCTCCAGGTAGGTTTTACCTTGAATCTGATAGTTGGCTTACTTAGACTGATTTTATTCAGTGTAGAGGATGCATTATTCCAAAATAAAGTAACACTGCATTGAAACAAATCACTTGTATACACAGCACACCTGCATTAATATGAATGTTATATTATAACATCTTCGTTATTTGTTTGCCTTTTTAGACCTAGCAAAGACATCGTAAACAGAGATGGATTATTGTTTTCAAGCACTAATACGCATACCTGTACATATTTTCACAGCGCTTATTTATCCCTGTGGTGCTTCCTTTTCTCTCCAGGAGGCTGCATGAGCTGAGGACAATCTCCAATCCGCTAGCCGTCGGATCGTCAGACAGGAGGGTTGAGAGGCTGCTGAGGACCATCAACCTGCGTCCAACCTGGTCTCAGGCTTTACACACCGCCCCCCCTGCTCCTGCCTTTCTTTCCAAAGCTGGTAGGACTGCCAGTGTGCTGGGATGTGACCGTGCATGACAGTTTAGGGTTGATGGATATTTCTCCCTCTTATATTTATTCCTTGTCCTGCTCTTTTTCTTCTTCCCTAGTGGTGGATGAGATTTGGAAGCAGCAGACCCTGCTGCAGCTGCTGCAAATTGTGGAGTTGCCTATGCTGGACTGCATCCTGACCTCTCCCTCCAGGGTTCAGCTCCAGACCTGCAGAGCTCCTCTGTCCAACCAGGACCTGGTTATCTCCAACACATGCCTGGAGAGAGAGCTGCCCGACGCCCTCAATCTGCCCAAGTCAGTGCTCCAAACAAACAAGATGCTGAGAACATCCCTCGGGGTTACTACGCGCAGTCACAGTACAAAACCGCTTGTGTTTCATACCCGTGCGTCTTTTAGTTTGGACGGCTGGCTGGCGGCGGCTACGGACTGCTTGGAGCTCTGTCCCGACCAGCTGATCGTCGTCGCTGGGGAACAGCTCGGCCATAAGGTCGTTCATGCCTTTTCAGCGGAGGGCCGGGCGGAGCAGACGGCGAGCCAGAAGAGACTGCTCTTCGACACCATCGCCAAGTACTACAGTGGACAGGAAAAAGCTCCACTCCTCTCAGGACGCTACCTGGACATACATGGTGCAATTCTAAGATCCCTGGGTGAGCCCCGATCCGATTCGCAGTGATTTCACAATGTTTTTTGTCACTTTGAACGTGAAGGTTAGTGACAGCTCAACGGGGCTCCTTTTCGGTCTCTCAACACGTCTTGTTGCCTTCCAGGTGAAGGGAAGGTGCAAGAGGCCATCAAAGCATCTCAGTTGTGTTTCCGACTGCTGGAAACGAGCGTGAGAGATGAACTCCGCAGACTTCTGGCCTTCATGGCTACAGCAGCTCGTCCGGATGCTTGCCGTCTTCAGAAACAGGTCCTCCGTGTTCCAAAGCAGTTTGGCCATTTACAACACAGTTCGGCCCTGTACATTGTCCCATTGCGGGTTTTCTATTTTTAACGGAGGCTAGTATTACAGCTGAGGTGTGAGCAGTCGTCAACACGTTGGTGTCTGTGGTTCAACTTTCCGGTGGGTTTCTTTTCAGATGGACAACAGGTTCTTGGTCTGCCGGGCTTTTCAGAGAGCGATCGTCCAGAGTCATGAGTTGACTCGAGCCCAGAGCGAGGAGCTGGTGCTCTTCCTCATGGACCATTACACGGAGCTCTTCAAGGTTCACTTTTTTAAAAATTCACGCGTCAATAACATGATGCGTAACAAACACCGTTGACTCTAAGTTAGGAAGGTTAGCCTTTTTAAACTAGCAAAAACTCACACAAGTTACTCAACATTTCTTAAATTTTTTACTCTTTTCTCCCCATCATGAATTTAGACTCCCACATCCCTTATTGAAGCCGTGAGGAGAACACTAAGAACTCTGCAGCAGGGAAAGGACCCTGACTCAATTGCCAGTATGTTAAATACATACACGCCTCACACATACACAGAACTTTTATTTCGTGTGGGTCCAGCCGCGCCTTTAATGCTCTTGTCAAAACACTAACGTCCTCGTCCCCTCTTTGCGCTGCAGCGTTCACCTTCTGCCAGCAGGCGACGCCACAGGAGTACGAGGATCAGCGAGAGGCCACCACGCTGGAGAGCCTCAATAAGCTCCTGCACCACATTGCCTCCAGCAAAACCCTGCCGGTCAAGGAGAGGAGGAGGCTGCTCAAGGAGTTCGAAAAGCACCACCCTGTGGTCTTCCTCCAGCATTTCTCCAGCACCTTCTGAAACACACTGACGGGCCACTAATTTGGCTTCCTTTGAGCACTTCATGTGGTCAGCGGGTCTTTTTAATAAACCTCACAATTTGAAGCCTTTTGAGGAATAAGTCTGCTTGTCCAAGCCATTGGTGTAATTCAAGTTGTGAATGGTTTTGCACTATTTTACTTATCAGCCCAGATATCAGGTGCCAGGATGGCGGTAGTCTGTGAGCTGTGAAATCCATTTGCTTTAAATGAAGAAACGCTTTTTAACTGCACATTGACACTGATCACGTTGTAAAGATGAATCATGTTTAAAAGAGGGCATGCTGTGTTTGGATAAACTATTTGCTGTAATGCTGTCAAATGAAGAGTAACACTATTATAACTATTATTCTGTTGGGTTGCTGTAGTGTGGTTAAGGAAAAAAGAAATACACTAATTCTTCCAAATAAGAAAATCCACTTGACTTGTTTTTGTCAGCGATGAATACCGAGCTTTCACATTACTTAAGAAGGAAATAATAAATAATGACTTAATTTTATTTTAGACTAATTTAATGTGGTTAAGCATGACTGAGTTGGATTTTCATGCCGAAGTAATTTTCAGGAAAATCTGCTTTTTTGATCTGTACATACACTGATACAATTGTGTTAGATTGCACTTTATGATGCTAAAACGTAATCTATTTTCTTTTGTGACAACGGGTCTAATAAAAGTTGAACTGATCTCTCTTCTTTGTGTTTCTTGAAGTTATCGGAGGTCTGCTAAAACAAACCCGTTAAAATGGGATGTTCCAGAAGAAATGGACGTTATCTTAATGACTAACTACAAATGGTGGTGATTTCTTCATATCACTCACAAAACTACAAGTGATGTGACCGACATTTCAGCCGTATTTCAATGGCAGTTTTGTGCTATTCCTGATCTCATACTCTCACATTTATTTATAGTTAATATAAAAAATGTGTGCAGCAGAACTATTTATGTTCTGAGGATATTTCAGACCAAGGCTTCTGCTACTGCATCAGTCAACAAATATTGAATCTCATCCTGAGTTTTATTATTTCTTACTTGGTTAATAGCTAGTAACATCTTGAATATTTTGAAATAGTCTACACCATTCATTCATTCCCAGCTAACTGGGATTGTGCTGCAACTTGTTTGTAACTGGGACACACACTATTATTTTTCTGTACAATGAGTGATTTGTCGTCAATGTCCCTCGTCGTTTATTAGGCTCCCCGAATATAACACCAGAGTATTCGTGCCAACGGAATCGAAAGACTTAATTTGCAGTTTATTGGTAAGGTTGCACGGAGCGACTGCGAAACAGTGCAGCGTCGGATGACGTCAAACCCACCTGACAACCCGGAAGTAGGGTTGTCCGTTCGCTGGCGCACAGAGCTAACGCTGCCGCATATCGTATGCCACTGGAAGACATGGGGGCTGTGTCTCTCAGCCATTACTGACAGCGGCACAGCTGAGAGTCCGTGAAGAATTTGAAATATCAGAGCAGAGCCCTCTTCATACTAAGGTATGTAGCCGCGGGGCGTCGGGGTGACGCGGGTCTTTGCCCGGGAGGCGGTAATGAGTAACGCCGCTGTCTGCTGGCGCATTGTTGGTTAACGTTAGTTAGCTTGAGTTCGGTAGCTACCGCGATTTGTTTGTGTCAAAAAACAAACAAACGGCTGCCAATGTATTGCAGCCACGATGTCAGCCTTCAAATTTGAGTTTAAAAGAAGGGCTGTTGAATGCTAACGAAAGTGCCACAGTGTTGTCAGTGTTGACGTGTTGACGCGATTAAAAAAAAACTACGCTAACGCTAAGCTATTCCTCAATACAACATGCCAGTCACGTAAAGCAACGGGCACGACATTTAAATGCTTCATACCCACCGTCACAATCATTGTATTGGCTTCATACGACCAGCCTGTCGAATCATCGCTATGTTGGCGGGTCTACCATCCCAACGGCTACCTAACGTTAGCTCACGCTAGCTAGCGACTGGGCTAGGGTTGGCCAGCTGTGTTGGTGGAGGTGCTTTTCGGCGAGGTCTTGGTCCCGATCGCTAATTTCAGTTCACTTCCTCTCGTCAACGTGCCTGGGCACATAGTGTCGACGGGTCGTGGTGGGTTGGTGGCATGGGCCAGCGTAAAAAACGACGCCCCATCGGTAAACACGCTGCTAATAGATCGATCCACCTGTTGCCGATGAAAGGTTTAAACCGCGTACGATGAGGGGGAGCATTGGGTCGAGGGGGAGCATTGGGTGAAATGTCTTTTAATTATTATTCGTTGCTAAAGCTATTGTCTTGAGTTTGGTATTATTATTTCTTTTAATCTGACGTCCATCCATCACAAAGTTACATACTGAGAAAATCCGCAATCATAATATGGTGTTTTATTCTGTTCAGTTCAGTTGAGTTTCCAGCACAGTCCCACGTTTTGAAATGAATCTGCCCGTATTGCAGGTAAGGCTCAAGTAGACCTGGTTGTTGTGGTAGATGGACCACGTGACTCGGACTGAGAAGAATCGGATCAGATCGAGCTATGGGTATTGATTTCCAATCTCGGGCCAGTTAATATCGGCTGAGGATACATCAGTGACTGTAGAGGGAAGGGAGGTTGGCCACAGTGGGAATTGGCAACATCCTTTACATTTTGATTAAATTGAGGTTTCTTTGATCCATTTAATACTAAAATGTTTTTAATGCCAGACCCTAAGGAATTCATTATGCAGACTATACGCTAATTTAGTCTTGTTGCAGTGAAATAAACATCAAAGTGTTAAAAGTCCACTTAAGACTGATAAAACCGCCCAAGAAACTATCAACAGAAAAACAAATTAGCTTTATAGCAGTCAACCATGTTCTTTAGTCTGACTCCCTGTTTCTTGACATGCTTTCAAGTAGCTCTAAAGTATTTTGAAAGAGAGCCTAATGTGTTGGGGCTGAGTTTGAGTCATGCTTTATTTCAGGCACAGCCCGGGCTGTTATGGTGCGTATTCTCCTCAGCGAGCACAGGCAGGACGCCAGTGGGGACTTTGATGTGCAAACCATCAAGCAGTTGCATCAGTGCATGTAAAAAGGATATTTTGAAGGACCTCTCATGGTGATCGCAAAATGCTACCACTGTCTAGACAAAGCTGCATTTTTCAGTGAGCGGCTCACCTGTCCTGGGTGGCCTGTGGTCCACCTCTCTCCCTCCAGCTGCTAGGTCCGGCGTGAACATGGAGTCTATGCTGAACAAGCTGAAAAGCACCGTCACCAAGGTGACGGCCGATGTCACCAGCGCCGTCATGGGCAACCCGGTGACGCGAGAGTTTGAGGTTGGACGACATATTGCCAGCGGGGGTCCTGGCTTGTGCTGGAGGATCTACAACGGCACCAAGAAGTCCACCAAACAGGTTTGTGGGTTAATGGCCCCCCCCCCCCCCCCACCGACCGGACCCACAACAATTCATTCATTCAATTTGTTGTTTGCCCCTACAGGAGGTAGCAGTGTTTGTGTTTGATAAGAAGACGATTGATAGGTATCAGAAATTCGAGAAGGACCAAATCGTGGATTCGCTGAAAAAAGGGGTGCAACAGCTGACCAGGCTGCGTCACCCACGCCTCCTCACGGTGCAGCATCCTCTGGAGGAGTCACGGTGATCAACGCGCACACGGCCACGCAAACATATCAAGGGCAGAATGAATCAGCTGCAGCATAACGAGGGGCTTGGCATTCAAGGGAAGGGCTGCATAACAAATGTTTTTGTCCACATGTCCACTTTGTCCACATGTCCACTTTTTTTTTTAACAACTTTGTCCTTTTTCGCCCATGAAAGCGCTAAATTGAAAATGCTTCTCTGGCTCCGTTGTTTTCTCTGCTCACGCTGTTGCTGTTTGCCTCCTATCTGATCAAGAATGACGTTTGAACATTTGAAAAAGCAGTTGTTTCAAATGATACTGACGAGATCTCTGTATTTCTCCCCCAGAGACTGCCTGGCGTTCTGTACAGAGCCGGTCTTTGCCAGTCTGGCCAACGTTCTCGGCCAGTGGGAGAATCTGCCCAGCCCCATGCCCAACGACATCAAGGAGTACAAGCTATACGACGTGGAGACCAAGTACGGCTTGCTGCAGGTAAGAGTGCAACTTGTTTTTTTTACGGTCAAGTGACCTCGCTAAGCAGATGGACCTAGAATATGCCTGCAATGTCTGCTTTAGCTACCTTTTAAATAATCCTGTTGTCATTACAGAAGCATTTTCCTCCCTTCATACCAAAAGCAACATTTTTTTTTCAGATCTCAGAGGGTTTATCCTTCCTCCACGGTGGGGTTAAAATGGTCCATGGCAACTTGTGTCCAGAGAACATCATCCTCAACAAAAGCGGCGCGTGGAAGATCATGGGCTTCGACTTCAGCATCTCCACCACCAACCCCTCAGATGCCGAGGTGTGTTGGCGGACACTTGCCCGTCTCATCCCCAAACTCGCCGCCACGCCACCAAAATAACGCCGTGCAGTATCGCCGTGCCTTTACACTGTCCTGCCGTCTCGTCCCCTTCAGCCCAAGTACACGTGTAAAGAGTGGGAGCCCAACCTTCATCCACTCTGCCTCCCCAACCCCGAGTACCTGGCCCCCGAGTACATCCTGTCCGTCAGCTGCGACTCCGCCTCCGACATGTACTCACTGGGCGTGGTCGTGCACGCCGTTTTCAACGAGGGCAAGCCTGTTTTCCAAGTCAACAAGCACGACATATTCAAGAGCTTCAGCAGGCAGCTGGACCAGGTGGGTGGAGTCGTGCCGCGCATGAAGAACAACTCCATCAGAAATCTCTTAATAGAGTGGCGTCATTTGTACAATAATAATTCCTCACATGCTTTTTTTTTAATTCTAAGAATATCTGGCTTCATTTTCCTCTTCTCTGTCCCATGCTGCCGGTTTTCAATTGTAGCTGAGCAGCATAAGTCCAACGGTGTTGAACAAGATCCCGGAGGAGGTCAGGGAGCACGTCAAAATGCTGCTCAGCATCACTCCCAACGTCCGACCGGACGCGGACCAGATGACCAAGGTTTGGGTCGTGTGCAAAAATGGGGAGCAAGAGCTTCTTTTGATGGTCTTTGAGGAGAACATTTCTTCATTTTTGGTTTGCAGATTCCTTTCTTTGATGACGTGGGCGCTGTGACCCTGCACTACTTTGACTCCCTCTTCCAGAGGGACAACCTGCAGAAGTCCCAGTTTTACAAAAGCCTCCCCAAAGTCCTGCCCAAGCTACCCAAGGTAGTCGATCGTTCTTCTTGTATTCGGACGAATCCTTTGTGGCTTCTGAAATTGAAGGGTTTGTCTTTGTCTACTTCTCAGAGAGTGGTGGTGTATCGTATCTTGCCGGCACTGACCTCAGAGTTCGTCAACCCGGACATGGTGCCCTTCGTGCTTCCCAACGTGCTGCTGATCGCAGAGGAGTGCACCAAGGAGGAGTATGTTCGTCTCATCATGCCTGACCTCACGCCCGTTTTCAAGCAGCAGGAGCCCGTTCAGGTAGACACACACGACTGAAACAAGACTTACCGTTCAGCTGCTCACTATTCTGGTTTAAGCATGTAAGCTAGCAATGCAAACATGAAATGTGCTGTCAGTAAAGTGTGATTTTCCCTCTCTGCATGCTGTTTTTGTCCTCTTGACATTTCTTTTGAGATTTGAAAGTTAGATGAATCCGTTAAATGGGACTAATGCTCTGTTTGGGTTTGGTCTGTCTCTTCATCAACTCTTGTCTTTTTCTCTCCATGCTTCGTCAGGCTAGTAATATGGTGAGTGGTCTCTGCTGTGAATGTCAGCTAGCCTGTGCGTTTCGTTGTCCGTTCCGTGCTAAAAGCTCCACTAAAGCCGCCCGCGAAAGGGCTGTCTCCATTAACCTCGACTCAGTAACTCAACCATTCGTAGGAAATGGCATCGCTCTTTTGTCGTTTTTTGGTTGTTCCTAACTGGGCCGCTGTGCTGTGCAGATCCTGCTGATATTCCTGCAGAAGATGGACCTACTGTTGACCAAGACTCCGTCGGAGGAGATTAAGAACAGCGTGCTTCCCATGGTCTACAGAGCGCTGGAGGCTCCCTCTGTGCAGATCCAGGTACCAATCATACTTTATAAGTGTAATTTATATTATTATATTGGTGTATATCTTGAGCATTCCGCGGACCTCGGATGCTTTGTTTTCAAAAGTCAAAAATAGCTCCCGGCATCACCGAGGTGTCGGGTTTTCGTAACATCTCCTCTGTGTCGGAGCAGGAGCTGTGCCTGAACATCATCCCGACGTTTGCCAACCTCATCGACTACCCGTCCATGAAGAACTCCCTGATCCCTCGAGTCAAATCGGCCTGCCTGCAGACCTCGTCCCTCGCCGTGAGTCTCCGTAACCGCCGCGTCAGAGTTATCCCCCCCCCCCCCCCCTTGCTGCATCGTGAACTTTCACCTACTGAGAGGTTGTTGTTTTTCTTCTCTGCCGCCCCCCTTTGTGACTGTGCAGGTGCGGGTGAACTCTCTTGTCTGTCTGGGGAAGATTTTGGAATACCTCGACAAGTGGTTTGTGATAGATGAGATCCTGCCCTTCCTGCAGCAGATCCCCTCCAGGGAGCCGGCGGTGCTGATGGGCATTCTGGGTAAAGGCCGCGTTGACCTCCCTCTCGATTGTATTCCAAACGCGCGACGATTGGTGACTTGACTCCTCCGCTCCCCCCCCCCCCCGCTTTAGGCATCTATAAGTGCACCTTCAGCCACAAGAAGTTGGGCATCCCCAAAGAGCACCTCGCCACCAAGAGCCTGCCCCACCTTGTCTCGCTCAGTATCGACAACAACCTCAACCTCAACCAGGTACAACGCAGACATGCACACTCTGACATTAGGTCACTTTATTGTTGCACCTTTTTTTGTTTTGTGATGAACTCGTCACTTTAAGTCAGCGTAGATCTATTCATCGCAATTCCTGTTGGTTTGGTTCCCCTCTCATCTGCTATTATTTGATGCTCTGCACGTTTCAGTTCAACTCGTTCATGGCGGTGATTCGGGACATGCTGAGTCGCATGGAGGCTGAACACAAGACCAAGTTGGAGCAGCTGCACAGCATGCAGGAGCAGCAGAGGTGGCCGACGCACTAATGAATCGCCCTATTCTCTCGGTTACTGAATATAGAAACCCTTCTTCGTGTTGATGGGAATTTTATACAAATGAGCTAAATCTTATGTCATGAATATGCTAGATAATGGCATGACTAACCAGGCTTGAATAAAAGCCTCTCTTCAAGTTCCTTTCACTTGCTGATTTTGTTCACCTTGACTTCTAACAGGAGTATAAACATCTCAAGCCCAAGGAGCCAATCGGAGACGACCACGAGCCCACCCAGCAGCGGCAAACAGGTGAGAGGCTTATTGTGTTACAAATTTATTTTAACAACAACAAAACAACACGTTTGCCTTTAGAAAATTGAAATTAAAAAGTTATGTTTCATCCTCTTTGAAGCAATAAGTGGGATATTTTTCCTTCTATCAGATTGATGATATCTTTGGCAGTACGGGGGCTAACGGGAGAGAGAACGGCTCTGCAGCAGCGCCAGCCCCGCAGCCTAACAGAGTACGCATCTCGTTCACATTAATCCTTACAGTCCATTAAGCAAACACTAAGTGCAGTCTTGTTCAATCCCTTCTCTCTCTCTCTCTCTCTCACTCTCTGCTCCTCCTTAGATGTCCCTGACCTTAGAGGAGAAGCAGCGATTGGCTAAGGAGCAGGAGCAGGTGGCCAAACTGAGGAACCAGCAGCCACTGGCGCCGCAGAGCATCAAACCAGCCAACAGCAGCAACGCCAAGGTAACCCCCCCCCCCCCCCCTCTGCGAACCGCTGTGGACTCTGAAACGCGCGCTCACAACGCCTCCCGCCCTGAACCCGTTGGGTTTCTGTTGCAGACGAAGGACCTGACGAGCAGCCTGCTCAACAGCATGACGTCCCTGAGCGCCATGTCCCTGGCCGGCGCGGCGCGACCAGCTCCGGCCATCTCCACCTTCCCCTCCAGCGGCCCGATGATGGGCTCGATGGGCGCCCCCGTCTCCAACGGCTTCAACGCGCCCATGGGCTTCCAGGCGGGCGTCATGGGCATGCGGCCCGGCGGCGCCGGCCTCTACGGGGGGATGGCCACCGCCACCAGCACCCCGAACTTTGGGGCCCTGGCGCCGAGTCAAGGATCCATCGGGCAGACGAACAAAGCCCCCGACCTGTCGGCCCTGGACAGCCTTTTCACTCCCAACCAGACCAAAGTCACCCTCAACCAAATGGGTCCCAAGGCCGCACCCGGCGCCAATGCCCCGTGGCTCAATCAGTACAGTTCGGCCCAGACCGCTCAGACCGGGGCGCAGGGCGCGGCGGGGGCCATGGGGGGGGTTCCCAGCGGCTTCGGGATGCAAGCGAACCCCTTTTTCAGCCCGCAGAACTTTTCTCAACCCGCGGCCGCCGCTAACCTGAGCCAAAGTGGAGTTAAACATAGCGCATCCGTCAACAACGACCTCAAAGACTTGTTTGGCTAATATTTAAAAAAAAAAAATAGATTCCGGGTTAAGTATATATTCTTTTAGGGACTTTGGGACAGAAGAGCTGTGGAATTCACCCGGATCGAGACAATGGTTGAATGTGAAGATTTCCAATCCTTCCGAGCGTCTCGTCCGGCTTTTTTTAACATGACCTGGTGTAAATTCTCACTTTCAGCTGGCATCTTAACCCCGCGCCTGAATTCCATTTCTACTGGACGCGGGAGCTTCTTCCTCTATGCTGTGTTCTCTAAATGCTGACTGTTTCCTACTGTTTTCTACTTGACATTCTTGGGGATGTCGTGGGTTGAGATTAATCTCGACCATTCTCCGTGAAAGGTTTTGTGTTCATATCATGAGGTGTTGAGTGGATTTCACTTCCTGAACCAGTTGGATCAGAATCGGCCCTCACCATAGGTGGACAAAAAAAAAAAAAAAGAACTGATCAAAAGGGCTCCACACCTGCCCAGCTTCAGGCTTCCGTATCTGAACGACCTCTCCGGACTATTTTTAGGATTTGCTGGATGTCTAAAGTGATCAAAGAGTTTGGCAGGTAGCTTGAAGTGTAGCACTGACAGGCCTGCAGTCTCTGCTCTGCATCCAGGAGGCTCCTCAGTGGGGAATATCTAAAAGGGGATGGGGGGGGGGGTGTAGAGAGCTGCAGTCAGTCGCCATGGTTTCACAGCATCAGAAAACCTCCATTCCTGGTTATCCTTTAAAAAGAAATCTTTTCATTGCCCTTTCAGGTTCTGAAGCTGCTACGGTTCCACCTTTTTTTTTTGTTGCTTTTTTTTTTACATCAAGCAAGCGTGGGAGAAAAAAAGGGAAGATTTATTCATGTCTGATCTTACTGCGTTGATGAGAATTCCATTCACACCAGAGACCAATTTTTTGGAAAGAAAATAATCATTGTGTTGATTTCTGTGAATGCGTAATGAATGATTTATCCGTGTCTTAGGTGGAATCGGGTTTGTGAAGTAGCTCCTACAGCAGTGTGCTCCTGACGAGGAGCACCTGCACAGCTTAGAGGCTCTCGTGCCTTACAGGGGTACAAGTGACAGGCCGGCATCCCATCAAGTATTAATATTTTCCTCTTTTAATCAGCTTCCTAGATTTGTTGCGTGTTACTGTACTTGACCACAAATGATCTAAAGTTACGGTTTTTTAGCATCTTCCCCCCCCCCCCCCCCCCAACAGTAATGTTTTAACAGCTGGATTTTTCACTGATTTTTTTTTTTTTTCTCCAGTGCACCGTTTCTGTTGACTAATTTGTAAAACGATGAAGATGATCACAGTATATTTTGATTCCCTTTCAGCTGTGTGATGACATGCGCTGGAGACATGACTATGAAGTGTAAATATAGAGCTATTTAACGATGGTAGACCTTGAGGACCCTGGATTCGTCCTCAGGATGACGGTTACGAGGCCTTGGATGAGTCGTGTGCAATAATCCTCTCGGTGTCCTTTTACTTCGTCTCAAAGGGTAGTTGCACAGATTTTTTAAATTTTTTTCCCAAACAGCCGAACGCTGGATGTGTGGAGTGCCGCTCGGACCGCATCACGACGAGGGTGATCACACCGGAGCAGAAAACTAAAGCTTATTCTTCTACCAGATTGTTTGTACACCACTGTCAACATACGTGTGGTGTGTGCCCCCCCCCCCCCCGTGTTTTATGTGTTCACTGGAAAGCTGTACGTATATAAAAGGAAAGTACACAAGGTCAGAGTGTCACTTTTAATCAAGCAAATAAACGATTACATGGCAGTACGAGTGAACCTGTTCAGATGCAGTTAGTAGGCGGCATTAAATGAAACATTAACGTGTCTTTGGTTTTAAGTTCAGACGTGTCTCGTCAAATGGGAAACATTACAAGCAACATTTTAAGATCCATCAAATTAGGATTTATGAAACGTTGATAAACGTCTCATCAGGACTCGTTTAGTTAAAATTTTTAAAACTAGAAAATGCATTTCCTGCTGAAAATGCGTTGGAATGCATAAAGCTGAAATTAATTTCAGAAAGTTGCTTAAATTGCAAAAATGAAAAAAGCTCAAATTAATTTTAAACCTTGCTGAAACAACAGAAATTGGAAATACTGAAATGAATTTAAAAATTGCTGAAGATGCAGAAATGAGAAAAGCTGAAATGAATTTTAAAGAATTGGAGAAAAACAAAAACAAATGGGAGATAATAAAAGCTGAGAATTAAATGTATTTTTTGTAGTGATATATATATATATAATCATATATATATATAAAGTATTATAGTTGTAATTGTGGTACTAGTGGTAGTAGAAGTAAATAGTAGTACTAGTATTCTAGTTTCTAGACCCCCCCCTAGGCAAGAAGGACCATGGGGCCCCCCAGAATCATGATATTTCGTTGCAGCATCTAAACCAGTTCAATTATTCTATCTTTGACGTCAGCGTCCCTCGGGAAGCCCTTCAGCTCGGGGCCCTATTATTTCAATTGCTATTAATACTAATGTTGATGGTACTACAAATACTACTGTGATTAATATAGTATTAGTACTACAGCTGATTATACTAGCAGAGACGTCTCAACGGGGCAGGCAACCCAGCTAACTGCCTCGGTATGAAGAGTAAAAGTAATTTCATTGGTAGTAGTGAAATTATTAAAAGCAGTAAAAAAAGTATTTTTTATAGTAGTAAGAGTAGTAAAATCAGTTGCAGTGTGCTGCTATACTGGTAGTATTAGTATTACATGTCTCTCCATGTCTTAAAACGGCAAAAGTGCCTTTTATTTTTTTCTGAACTTCGACACCACTCTTAGAAACACAATACACAATAATGTAAAACTCAGAAACGGACCCAAAATCTAATGAAACATAATTGGTGATTATGAAAAAAGTACAATAGATATCAACGAGCACTTTTGTCAATATTTTAAAGTTTAAATGGTGTCTCTAGTTGAAAGATTGGCGAAGCTGAAAATATTTGAAAGTTGAAGTTTAAGAGGATTTGAAAACAAACTCCATTTGAAAACCATGTTTAAAAAGTTTGATTTTAAATAATATAAATTAAATTATAATAGCTAGAAAGCTGAATAGTCATAGCACCCCTCCCCTGAATGAGCTCGACATTTTAATATTTGAACGATTTAAAGAGCTAAAGTGTGTAGGAGTTGAAACGTGCAAAGAACAATACTTTGATCGATGCATTCCAACAATGAGGAGTTAAAGCTGCAAAACCAGCTTTTCCATTCCAGTTAATTGCATTGCTTTCCTTTGTCTAAACCAGATGACCACATTATGCACATGAGTGCTGATTTAGAGGCGGTAGCGGCTAAATCCGATATTAGCAAAATTGTGCTAGGTCAATTGAAAAGAAAAAGACACGAGGAACCTTGTGAGAAACGGTACGGGCTCCAGTTTGAGGGTCAACATTGACCTCCGACCTCTCGCCGCCACTGGGTAAGTCGTCGCACTGATCTGGTGGTGCTTGTGGACAGGTTCTTCTGACTCATGGCTGCAAAAGGAAAGACTGAGTGAATCTGGACTTCAGGTATAAAGACTGATCGCTGCAACATTACCGCCAATCACAATACACATTATATTTAGCTTTTTTTTAAAAAACATTTTTACTTGGGAGCACAACTGTAGATGTTGGCGGCTCACCTGAGAAGTTCAGCTCGTAGCGGAAGTTCCTGGTGGCGAAGTTCACGGTGCCGGATGGGTTCTGTTGGTACTGGAGCTCGAGGTCCTGACTGGAAATGCTTCTTCCTTTGGAATAATCTCTCCAAATTCCACCGACATCCTGAAACTGCCATCGCGGCGGCGTGCCTGAACTGAAGATGAATGTAACACGCGTCGAGTTAGTAAATTAAGGTGCAAATGTCTTTTTTTTCTTCTGTATGGGATTTAGTTTTGGTTTTTCGGTGACCTGTCTGACCCGTCTGCGGTCCTCCTCACCGCCCTCGCGGTCCCCAAGCTGTCGTTGACTTGATGCATTCCTGTTTTGATTCGGCCCAGTGAGCGCGGTGAGTTTTAAATGCAGCGGTTTTTGTTTGAGGCGGCGGAGCGTGTTTGCGTGTTCCTTACCCGCAAAGCTCAGCGTGTACGAGTGTCTCTCGGTGTTGAAGTGCAGCCGGCCCTGTGGGTTCAGCTGGTACCGTCTCTCGATGGCGGCGCTGTCTAACGCACACTCCTGCAGCGGTACGCAAAATACAAAATAGAGTTTCTGTTTGACGCCCCCCACATCCCCCCCCCCCCCCTCCGGATACCACGGATGTATGTTGAAAATGATCAACATAAAAAAAAACATCAAAGTTTCTGGATAAATGTAAAAGGAAAAAAAAAAAGTGTGCGGTTCTGTTGACGTGTTTCTGCCACAAACACCTGAAGCTCGATGCCGCACTTACGTTTGCGTCGTATTCGGCCCATTTCCCTTCATCGGCCATGAACTCCCACGTGTGGCCTCCCTCAGTGAGCTGGGGGGACGACGCTGAGGTGGAGTTAGAGCTGAGAGGAAAGAAAACATTCATATTCGTGGCATAAATGAACCTTCTGGAGCCAGTGATGCCTCCTGCAGGTGAGAGGTCTCACCTCCCCGCGTTGGAGGTGAATTTCGGACGTCTTCGTACATTCCTGCGCAGGCCCGTGATGCAGTTTGTTTGCGCCATGGCTGCAGAGTTTTAAAAAAAGAACCCCCCCCCCCCCATCGCTTGGATTCAGGGCGACACCTTCAAAAAGCAACGTCTCTCTCACACACACACACACACACTCACCTGAGAAGTCGAGGGAGTAGCTCGCTGAGCCCACTGTGAAGCTGAAGGTTCCTCGAGGGTTCAGAGCGAACCGACGCTCGACCTCCCCGCTGCTGACCGACGACGGCGTGCCGGGAGTCTGAGGAGGAGGAGGAGGAGGAGGATGAGGAGGAAGGTCATTCGGGGGGCGTGAAAATCACGAGAGCCCTTCAGGGTCGAGGCTGGAGAGATGTTTCCTCGCCTGCCGGGATCCGTATTCCCGCCACAGCTGGTCATCTCTGAAGTACCAGCCCACGTCCTCCGCGTGGCCCCGAGGGAGGAGGCTCAGCCTCTGGACCCTCACACCGGGGGTTTGTGTCTGCAGCTCGTCGAAGTCTATGAACACCTGCCTGTGGAGACACACACACACACACACACACAATACTATTTCCTCGTGATGCTCGGTTTCACTTTCAAAATAAAACACCCAAGCGTCGAGACAAACTGTCCCTGAAGGTAAATTCCCCCCCACTGACGTGTGGATGAGGTTGATGGTGATTCCTTTAGCTCCAGGTTGGCAGTAGTGGGTCTCGATCACGTGGTCGTGGTCAATCGGCCGCCACTGATGTCCATCTGACAGCTGCCACTCGTAATGTTTCCCATTGACTGTAAAGCAGAAGAACATGGAGGCATGTAAAAATGATTACACATCGACATGAAGTCATTCTAGTAACAGGAATCAAAATGTCAGACGGAACCTGGAGTTTCCTGCCCACAGCTCGTCTGCTCCTCCTGCAGGAGAGGAATAAACAAAAGGCTGAACACATGACGGTGGTTTTGCCCAAAAGGGGTTCCGTGAAGTGGACTCACCATGCTGTGGCATGAGTTATAATGGGTGAGGTGAGCGTCAAACTGATCCAATTTAAAAAAAAAAAAGTTCAGCCCCATTTAAAGTCCCTCCACTGGGTTCATTTCGAGAGAAGCTCGCGTTTCACTTTCGTTTCAGGGAAGCAAGGCGTGGCTTGTGAATGTTTTACAATGCAAACGTCATGATTCTCTCTAAAATAACTAAGAAGAAACGTGTATAGTCATAGTTTGGACAAACTCATTCAATGGTTTATTTATTTATTTTTTTCCACTTTGCAGATTAATATTGAAGACATCAAAGACAATATGTGGTAAACAGAATGTTTTGTATTTTAGAATATTTCTCATTCTTTTAATCAGCTTCACGATATTCATACACATATCTATAAATATATATACATATCTATAAATATATCTTTAAAATATTTATATATATAGGGGAATCAAATGGAGATTTGTATTGCGTGAAACATATTTGATGCATTTTTCTATTTGGACTAATAACCTGTACGATGTTGGTTTGGTCTCAAGCAGCCTTTAGGTGAAGGTTGGTAAACTTTAGTGCCTTTTGGCAACCATGTTCAAGACATAAAACAGCCCTCACTGTAGCATTATCTCCTCTTAAATAAAAACATAACGCAAAATATTCCATAGAAATTGTATTTCTGTAGACACAACATTAGAAAGTATTCCCCAAATCACACACGGAGGATTGATTGTAGTTTTTGTAGACTTTCTTCTTGAGAACTTCGAAAGCGTTCAGAGCAGCACACGCCTGATCCTGCGTACATTCCTGTTCTTGAGGTTGGTCTGGATCATCGCTGCAGGGAGAAAAAACAAAAAACAAAATAAAGTTTCAGGATATTTCCTGAATTTCATTTCAAAATTTAAAACAGAATTTGCAAACTGCTTGCAAACGAGACAAAAACCTTGAAAGTCCAGCTTGTAGGAGCAGCGGCCCACTTTGAAGGTCATGGCATCGTGGGGGTTCTGCGTGAACTTCCTCTCGATCTCGTCGCTGGTTACGGAGCATTCGTTCGGAGCGCCGCTCTGCCGGAAACATTTTTCATTTATTATTTTTTTCATCCTGCGGCCGCCCCCCCCCCCCTCCCAGGAGAACCTCACCCTGCGCTTGAAGTCGTGCCACGCTCCCCGGTCTCCTTCGAACTGCCACCGGGGCTCCGTGTCCAGGGCGAGACCCCGGAGGGCCGAGGCCACCTGAGGAACTCTGCGCAAAAAAAGGGGGGGGGGGGGGGGGGGGGGGAACGACAACGGAACGACGAAACCTGGGGTTCAATCGGACGGGAAAACAAAACAACAACAAAAACGACGGACCCACCCTGCTGGTGGCTGGCGGTACAGCGGTCGGCGTTCGACTTTCCTCTTTCTCTTGGCCGTCACCTGTCGCATTTCTAAAAAAAATTTTTTTAAAAAGCGGAAACCGGAGGCCGGCGCGTGAGAGGTGACGGGACGTTTTTTATGTGGCGTGGCGTGACGTTCAAGCGAGCGTTTCCTCACCCGCGAACTTGATCTCGAAGGTGTCCGCACCGATGGCGAAGGTGTACGAGCTCGCCGGGTTGCTCTGGAACTTTTCCTCTATGTCAGAGTTCTTCACCGGACCGGGGACGCCCTTTGGATCCTCCACGGGAAATTAACAAAAAAACACACACACAAACAAACATCCACATTAGAACAACATATTGCATTAGAAGAAAGGGCATCGATGCGCGTGATGCCCGTCTACCTCGTCTCCGTACTTGGTCCACTTCCGGCCCAGAGTGCAGTACCAGAGCCAGAGCGTGCGCCCGTCATCCAGGCGCCTCACCCGAAGGTTCTTTCCCGACACCCTCATCCTGTTGAAGTCGATGCTCACTGCCCTGCAGAGCGAGAGAGAGAGGGAGGGGGGGGGGAGCAGGGTTCAAGCCGGGTTGAACCGCGTCGCGGTGGTCTGTGCTTGCGGCTCTTTACCCGTAGGAGGTGTTGAAGAGTTTGATGCTTTGGGTGTGGGGCAGCGAGTACTGGGCCTCGATGATGTGGTCATTGGCAACGTCCAGCCAGCCGTTTCCGTCGTTGAGCTGCCATTGGTAGCACCGGCCATCGGTCAGCTTTGGGGCTGGTTTGAAATAAACAAAAACAGATGTGCTATGAGGGTTAGGGTTATTAACCCTGCTATTAACCCTAACCCTATATAAGCATGAGTACATTTAGGTTTTGAAAGGTCCAGTTGAGCCGTTGTCTCTCACCAGCGGACGTCGATGGGTCCGAGGAGGACTCTCCTCCAGCCTCGGGGTGGTTCAGCTTACACTGTGACCCGTAGCGACATCCTCCTGTGAGGGCGTACTTGCAGAAGTGCAAGTAAGAGCACCTGCCAGCGTCCTTGCAGCCCCGGCCGTTGTAATACCTGCAGGGCTTTTTTCCGTAAAGCTGAAATGTCAGAATTATGTTGTGAATTTGATCGTTGTGTCAGTAAACTCTCATCAGCAGCTGAACATGTTTAAAGTGGGATCACCGATCCATTCTCATGGCTCATAGGTGTATTTATGAAAGAGGACGGCGACCCTCAACAAACCTGAATATCGGTTTTTGCGTCTGAGCTTCTGTCACTGTCCGACTCTCGACTTCCAGCGGAAAATTCTTCCCCAGAATCTAAAATCAAAATGTATTCTATAAATAGCTGAAAGTATACAAATAGGTACTTTGTCAAGCTCTTCGATATCCAATGCAAAAATGATGTGTTACTAAATCTTACTAATAACCAAAGAGATGCTATATGTGATGATCTACATTCAGCTGTGACGTCATGTTGACATTTTCTGTGGGGATATTTGTTCAGTAAAAA
Organism: Pungitius pungitius; assembly: GCF_949316345.1. NCBI lineage: Eukaryota > Metazoa > Chordata > Actinopteri > Perciformes > Gasterosteidae > Pungitius > Pungitius pungitius. The sequence goes on from NC_084901.1 coordinate 3,563,032, forward strand.
ATAGTAACTTGGGTTAAAGTTCCCCTCAAAAAAACAATAAATACCGTATGATAGTCTTAATAGTATATTTTTAGACACTGTTTAAAACAGTACCACGTAAACAGGGCTCCATAAACGAAACTGAAAGTATAGAAAGATTCACGTCTACTTGAACCGATTCAGAGTTCATACTTCTTTTAACCCATTGTTCCCAAAGTGTGGAGTAATTCTATTCGGTTTGATCCAATAGCAAGATATAATAGTATTGTAATGTCGCATATAAAAAGATGATGCATAAGCAAACAGAAAGTTACCACAAATCGTTTTTTTTAGAAGGGAATAAAAGTGGTTAAGCATGTGTAACAAGCCACTAGATAATCACCAGGACCATGTGGTCATGGATTATTGAGCGATATGGATAAAAAGTTACTTACCAGAGCAATAAGCCGTCGCCATTGCACCTTTTATAATCCTTTCGTTTTAAAGACACACCTCCACACCCTCGCGTTGGGTTGCTTTCATTCACACCAGGCTAAAAACAAATTCAAAGAGTAATGCCTTGAGGTAAACCAGAGATTACAGATAATCGAGTCACATCTCCAAAATCCAGGACCCAGAAATATCTTTAATTGGTTGTATCAGACCATAAAACTTAATAAAAACACACCTTTTGTTTAAAACCTTTAAAAAAAAAAACTCCACCGCCAACGAAAAATAGAAATACAAGGAACATAAATAAATCCGAATCCGATGCTGGACCAAGTGCACGGGACGAAATAAACATTTATCTGAAGTAAGGACATCGAACCGTGGCCCCGTGTGTTGTAAAGGGACAAAAACATTAACCTTGTTTAAGATAAAACACGGAAAACTAAGCATAACATCTTACGTTGGTTAAAGTATATGTAGATATAAATGCAAATAAATAACGTGCGACCTCCATTCAAAGTTGGTTTTTATAATAATCAAGTTTTTGTATGAACAGAGCGGAGCGCACGCGGAATTGAATATTATTTTGCAGTGTTGCTAAACCGCCGCGACACTAGGGGGCGACAGCGAGCCAATCGGTGTCCTCGCTTTTCCGGCCACGGTGGAGCACTCCGTCAAAAACAAGCGAGGAGAGAAATAGGGCGCTTCTGAAGGAGGAACGAGCGGTCTTTTTTTTCTCACGGAGGGCACTCGATAAACGAGGCCAAAAGCGAAGAACGGGAAATAAGTGCACCATGGAAATCAACGATCACGCGTACACGAGCACCACTTATGACAAATACAATCCCGTGGATTCCCCATACAAACGTGAGTTCAGTCAGCTAGAAACGTCACGTTGTAACTGAAGCTAGCTAACGTACTTGGAGTTAGCATGGACCCCTCGCAAGGGTAGTCTACAGGGAATGTTCCCAACGAGTACACGTATATTTTTTTCAGGTTGCCTCAAGTGGGGATGCTAGGTTGTGTTTGTTGTCTAAAATGGTCTATGTGAAGTTTGAGCAAATACCATAAACATAGTAATACATTAAAGACATCTGTTGTTTTTCTGGACTCTTATTTTGTAAGAGAATTGGGGGGAATAACAGACACGACAGGAACGAAATACACTGCACAATAAGCAGTGTTAAACAATTCTTTTGATCCACATTTTTTAAATTCTTTCTCTCTCTCCCTCTCAGTCAGTGCAGATGAAGTCGAAGAATTTGTGAAGCTGAGGGTTTCAAACAAGTACCTCTTCTCTGGAAGGAAAAATACTTCCATGTGGGCATGGAGGTATGTTGACAAGTTAAAGAGAGAGATGTTACGCTGTTAAAATGTAAAGGGGGAAGTACCATAATAAGATCTTCTGCATTGAGATTTTCTTTTTTTTACACTATGATCTGATTAAAGTAAAACAATGCCCAATTGACTAATCAATTTATCAATTGTTTGAACTGATTTTGATGATTGTGTGCTATTGAGATGATTGTAATTTCAGAGCCATCCTGAAACACATGGGCTTACAACACAAGATGACCCACAGTCAAGCATCCAAAAAATGGGAAAACATGAAGAAGAGATACAAGGTACAGTAAAAAAATGAATAATAATAGTTGTATCAAGTTCTTGGATGATAAATTGCCCTCTCTCCTCTCCCTCAGGAGCTAAAGAACCCGTCGGATGGAGCAAAAGGGTTGCCCGGCGCTTGGCCTTATTTCCATCTGCTGGACGACGCCATGGAGGGTCGGCTGGAAGGCAGCGCCCCCATCTTAAAGGCCTATCCCGACTACGCCGATTTCCCTCCCATCTCCAAACCCAAGAAGAGGAAGTTGTCCGTGGCGCCAAACGCTGCTCCACCCGACATCGAGGGTTCCCTGAACGGAGACGAGGACGAGGAGGAGGAGGCGGCGGAGGACGGAAACCGGGAGAGCGCCGAGTGGCAAGAGATGGAGCACGGGAGGGACATGATGGACGGCGAGAGGCGGCTGATGGTGAGGGAGAAGCAGGTGATGGAGAGGGAGAGGCAGGTGATGGAGAGGGAGAGGCAGGTGGTTGAGAGGGAGCGGCAGGTGCTGCAGAGGGAGAGGGCGGCGCTGGACAGGGAGTTTGCCGCCGTGGACCGGGACAGAGCCTCGCTGGAGAGGGAGAGGGTGACGGTGGACAGGGAGAAGGCCGTGATGGAGAGGAAGAGGGCGCTGGTGGAGAAGGACAAAGACACCGTGAGGAGGAACCGGCTGGCTCTGGAGCGAGAGCGAGCCGGGCCAGGCGGCCTTTCGGAACCCAAAGAGAAGGCGGAGGAGGCCGCAGGGGGCGGCGGCCAGGAGAAAGACTCGGTTGTCACGGACAGGACGGAGCAGTTCCTCAACTTGTTTGAAAAACTGATTGAGAATCTTTGATGCGCTGGTTTATTTATTTTTTGGTTCTGGTATTCCACCTCGGTTGCATCAATTCAAAATGCTCGTACTTCAATGAAAACTTTGAGCCACTCCTAGTTTGGAGAGGTCTTCAACAACTTTATTCACTTTGTGGTTATTCCATACAGAGCACACAATTGCAAGCTATTAGCATTATTCTTCAACCCAATCCACAATCAGAACACCCCCCCGCTCTGATTGAATGGACATTAGAGCCTTTGGTATCTGATACTGTACGTTTGAAATTTAATATACCAAATATTCCAGATCTTGTAAAAAATATTTTTTCCAGAATAAATCTTTTATATTACAGTACAGACTTTACAACAAATGATTGTGTTTAAATGCGTCTTTTATTGCATTAGATCATCAATTTACCTTCCATTAAGCTCCAGCTTCAATAACTTTATGCTAGTATACATTTCCAAAAGTGTTAAGATTTGTCAATAATATTAATACTATTATTTTTTTACAAAACAAACATTTAAACAATATTACTGTTTTTATTTTTTTTGCCAGTCATGAAGAGACACGGACACATACATGACATTTGAGGATTTATATAATAAACAGATTTCTCCAAAATGCCACCGTTTTCTCTTAATCAAGTTGTGAAACGCTTTGGCTTTTGAGCGACTTCTTGCGCGTACGTGTTTGTGTGTCCGTATGTGTGCATGCGTTTTGAAGTAGATGGATGCATCGACAGAATCTGACTCGTAACTTGGTGGATGTTTTTTTTTTACGGAGTATAAATCTGTTAACTGATCCGCGTGGTATAAGTCCGCAGCGTGCGTGGCCGTTTGGAACTGAAATAAAATCGACTTGTTTGAGGAGCGACGGATGGCGCGCAGGTCTGCGTGTGTCAATATGTACAAGCATGTGTGCATGTGGTTGCATTCGAGGGGGTCGGTGTGGTTAAAAGAGATCCCCGATGGGTATGCGGGGCAGGCACACGTAGGCCTGCGGGGTCCTGCTGAGGTTGATGGGGTTGCCGTCCAGACGGATGTCCTCCAGTGCGTTCCTGATGTAGTTGAAATCTTTCAGGTTGCAGAATGTGTCCCCGTGCATCGTTTGAATGTTGTTACGCTGCAAGAGAAGATGGTGGAGGATGCGTGATGAGATAGGGTCTCTGAGCAGAGGAGACTTGATAATTCGAAAAGTGGGAGGATTAGAATGGAGTCTGCAGGGAGTTTTGGCAAATGGTGGCAGGAATAGTCACATGGTAGTCATTTAGCATGCATTTTATAATCGATATAGTAGCAGGGATCCCCAAGGTCTGAAAAAGAGATATTTTTCTATATGCGCGGTTCAGCTCGTGGGCGAATCGGGGTCCATTTGTTTAAATGCTTCTCTGATGAATCAAGTCATCTGCAAAGTTAATAACTGCATGACTAACACACACAAACGAAAAAAATGCACTCAAAACCACATGTATATCTGCATTTTCCATGTGTCTCAATTAGAGGTAAACACAGTCCGTGTGGACTAGCGGCGAGGGTGGATGCAGCCGGAGGACAAAGCGTACCTGTAGGTGCAGAGACCTCAGGCTGTCCGGTAGAGGCACGGGGATGTAATCGATGTGGTTGTCCGTCAGGTACAGGTACAGCAGGCCCGTCATGTCCTGGGTGGAAGAAGACAAGATGCAAGTCGTCATCGCACCTTTCCTTTGCGAACTCAACCTGAAGGTAGTCTCGGTGACAGAGCGTTGCTATTTCAAAAGCGCACCTTGAACGCCTCTTGGTGGACGCCCTTGCTGCCGATGTCGTTGTGGCTGGCGTCGATCAGGCTCATGGTCTCCGGGAGGGCGGGCAGCCGTGAGACGTGGTTCTCTCGAATCACCAGCTCCTCCAGCTCGGGCAGACCCAAGAAGGCCCTCTCGTCGATGGACTTTATCTCGTTGGCGGTCAGGTCGATCCTCTTCAGCTTATCTGGAAAAGGAACCAACATGTCCACTCCACATCTGGTCCTTAATAGCTCTAATATTCGATTCATGTTAATTCAGACTTACTCATGAAGGCAAAGTCGGACTTGTTGATCTTGGTGATTCTGTTGTAGCGGGCGTAGAAGTGAGTGGTGTCTTTGGGAAGAGGCGGGACACTATCCAGCTTCAAGTCATCGCAGTAGACAGAACCGCCGAGGCACGTGCACAGCAGGCACGTGGGCATACCTGCAGAACGTGGACCAGAAGGAAGAGGAGAGGGACGGAATATAATGAGGAACAAACAAAAAAGCACCTTGTCTTTTAGAGGGGTTTGGGCTTTGCAGATAAAGAGCCAGACTGGACTCTCCCATCCCACCATGCTCCCCACTCCCCTCCGCTCAGGCCCGCAACGTTAACCACTGACCTTTCCAGTCAATCACAGGCTCCTCGGGCTCCTCGGGCTCACCAGAGCTCCCTGACTCTTCCACACCGCCAGCACCCTCCTGAGGGGGCTCTGGTGTCGCTGGAAGCAGCCCCTCCTCTTGTTAGAGACAAGATTAGGTGTTAAAGAGACAGGTTAGCTCAGCATGGGCGGCTCTGGCAAACAGCAGCCCGCTGTTTGCCGCAGTGATTAAGTAACTACATTAGCAGCGTTAACTCTGTGTTTGTGGCATTTAACCCGGGAATGGAAGTTAAATGACGTGAGCTCGATTGCAGCGAACAAAAAACTTCAATTTCAACTTGTTTTGTGACCTGTCCAAAACTTTATGACTGGCAAAGCGATTTGTGGGTAACAGATTTTACCCACAAATCCAGATTAGATACTGACCTTTCTCAGTGTCAGGGACCAGAGTGACCTCTGGGACCTCTGTCTCTTCAGATTCAGAGACACCAGAAGCCCCAGAGGATCCAGAGAACTCTAAGTCTCCAGAGGCTCCAAGATCCCCAGAGGCCCCTGAGGTTCCTGAAGCTCCTGAGAACTCCCCTGAAGCACCTGACGCCTCGCTAGGGGTCGGCTCAGAAATGAGGGGCAGCTCCTCGTCTTGTTAGAACCAAGGTGTTGGGTTTAGGAGACACGACATTAGGGAAGGGTGGAGATGGACAATCAATCATCCCGTTAACCAATCAATCACACGCACATGAGACAGTCAGATGAGACGGGAGCTAAGAAGAACATTGAACAAAAAAGTTATCGACATTTAACCACATTTAAAAAAACGCAGCAGTTAAATGGAATTCAAGACAGAATCAACATATAGTAAGAGACATGGAGAAATATGGTAGAGTTGCCACTGTACTAACCTCCAGATAACAATGTTATCCCTGAGTCAGCAGACTCACCAGAGTCCCCAGAAAGCCCAGAGCTTCCAGAGGTCCCTGAGCTCACGAGATCTCCAGAGAACCCAGAACCAGACTGGTCCCCAGACCCTCCGGAGCCCAGCGGGAATTCAATGGGAACCCCAGAGCCAAGGTCCCCGGAGGCTCCGGAAATATCCCCGGACCCTGAGAGATCCCCAGATATCAAGATATCCCCCGACACCAAGAATTCCCCAGATCCCCCAGAGCTCACAAGCTCCTCGGAGGCTCCAGAGATCAGGATAATGTCACCAGATCCCCCAGAGCTCACCAGCTCCTCAGAGGCTCCGGAGATCAGGATAATGTCACCAGATCCCCCAGAGCTCACCAGCTCCTCAGAGGCTCCGGAGATCAGGATAATGTCACCAGATCCCCCAGAGCTCACAAGCTCCTCAGAGGCTCCAGAGATCGGGATAATGTCACCAGATCCCCCAGAGCTCACCAGCTCCTCGGAGGCTCCGGAGATCAGGATAATGTCACCAGATCCCCCAGAGCCGCTGGAGACCAGCAGGTCCCCTGAGCCTCCCGACCCAGAAGCCCCAGAAGCCCCAGAAGCCCCAGAAGCCCCAGAGGCCCCAGAGGCCCCAGAGGCCCCAGAGGCTCCAGAGGCGCCGGACCCTACGGAGCCCCCAAAATCACCGGACACATGAAGGATGTCAATGGGCGTCAGACGCAGCTCCACCTCTTGTTAGAGACAAGATTAGGTATTAATAAACAGACAGATGAAATGGATCATTAATGACGATCGGGTTAAGCAGTCGAATGGAGACAAATGGACACAGTTATTGAAAAGGACACATTTAACCGTTAACAGCTAGTTAAATGGAACACGTGCACATGGAAAAGGTGACTGCTGAAGATGCAGAAGTAGATTAGTCTATCTTTGCTTTGGTTCTCACTCCTGAACCCGGGGAACGCGAGGGACTCAAAGGTTACGGGTGTGTGCTGTTTCAGACCTTTCTGTGTGTTTGGGCCCATGAGATCCCCGGACCCCCCTGAGCCCTGAGAGATGAGCCGAGGGGTTAGAGGCAACTCCTCCTCCTCTTCTTCTTGTTCTTCATACAGGGCATCGGTCACAGGGTAGTTAAAGTCAGGTGGGGCCAGTGTTCCAATCTCTATCTGAGGAGAAGACGGCAGCAGTGAGTCAAAATGCAGAAAGATGGTAACTTTCATATGCATGCAGATCTCATCTCTGGTCACAGATCAGCTTTGTGATGAAGCTTTATTCTGAGCAGATGATTGAGCCTACTCATTAAAATCTCCTCCAATTCCATGTGAACAATATCTGTCAAAATCAAAGTCTTGATATCCCATTTGGTGGTCCCATCCGCTGTATAACTTCCATCCCTTCCAGCTAGATGAATTATAAGCATAGATGATATACAGGACAAGTTAGAAACAAATACAAACACCTTGGTAGAATTTGGAACTGTTAACATTTAATCATAATATAAATGGAAATGAAGAAAGTGAGCTCTTATTTATCTCAGTCCAACTGATGCATCTCTTTAACACAGACCAAAAAACAACAACCATGTTGGAACCACTAGGTGGCAGCAAAGTATACAGATATACATGCGACTTCAAGGAAAGACCATAGTGGACATTTTATAACAGGGGGTTACTTTCTTTTCAGACTTCATATCGTTTCAGTCTGAACTTCTTGTTTGTGTCAACCTAGAATATGAGATTTTCTATTCTTTATCTTAAAAAAATTAAATACTCCCATGTGAAAAAAAGCCCTTCTACATGTGATCCTAAGCTGGGTGTAGTCAGGCACAACCGCGTAAACCGCAGCCCTGGCAAAACAATAATCCTTTGTGGTTACTTCATTAAAAGCTTCAGGCGTATCCATCTGTAATTGCAGCTGCAGCCTCGGCAGTCGCTCTCTGATGTTCGATCCAACCTGCAGTTCCATGGTTCTCCATGCGAGGGCAATGAGCCCCTACACACCGCCACAGGTAACACCTGACACCCTCTCGCGCACCAACGGGGCTGACTTAAACCCTGCAAAAAGGGAATGGTCCTTGTGGAACCAAGACACTCATGGTAGCTGCACAAATCCATATTTTAGTCCTCTCGGCTACACGCGACCACGGTAGTCAAAAGTCAGAAAGCCAGGAGGTACCGAAACTCACACATCCTTTCCCGTAAATCAACTCAAACAACGTGCTGCCATTAAGTGATTGATCGCAGCAGAATGTCCTATGCGTAAAAAAAAGTGTTCAAACGCAGCAATGAAGGGACGCCCAGTCACATTTTAAAGCTTGGCAGAGACACAGTTTGAGATACAACAAGGTAGGCCTTTGAAAAGTGTTGTCCAGAGTTTGCTCTCGGTGCAGCTCTCCCCTTCATTTCCCCCCCTTTTCCCCCCAAAGCAAACACATACACCCGAGGGGAAAGAAGAGACGAAAAGCTAACTAACTAAAAATACTGGGGAAAAAAGCTCTGGAAAAAAGCATTGGGAACGCAGAATGCACAGGCGTTGGGATGGTGGCGCGTGTCAATCAGTGGCTGCATTCAGCGCTGCAAATGGACGTTTCGGACATCAGTTCCCCCCCCCCCCCCCCCTTCCCGCCCGAAGCACTTCGCCAGCTGCTTCCTCTGCAGCAAACTGAAATGATCAGATGACCCCGAGTGCGAAGGGCCGGGACGTCGCGCAGCACTGTGCTTCGTCCACAGACACTCTGCCACTGGCAGGTCCCGATTCCAGTGGAAAGCCACGTGCTGCGTTTTTGAGTCGCATTTCTTTAGCGACCCCCGTCCAGAGCGAACGGCCACGGAATATCGGCGCTTCAAAAGAACTGTTGAGCATTTGGGGAAATTCGCTTTCCTCGCCAAGTCACACGTTCAAGATGGATGACACTCAAATCTGTAAATGAAATATGATACGTTGGCTGCAGTAACTTCCTGCAGTTTTTCCATTTTCTTAATTGAACCTTTATTTATATATAACGTCATCTGCTTAGTCCAATTGAGACGTGTGATCTCTTTTAAATGGGAGTCCTGGCAAACATAAAGAAAACATCATTTTTTAAAACAGATTAAACAAACGTCAGCTTTAAAAGTGTTGGTGTGCACGTTTTGGACGGCGAGCTGTTCCCCCCCCCCGCCCCGAATCCAGGCTTTATGCTGAGCTAAATCAACTGTAGCTTCATATTTACCGCATAGAGGAGGGGTCAAAATGATCCCTGTGTTATTTAATACAAGCAGACAAGATTGTGATATTAATGACTGCATTGGGGGGAAACTTGGATACTGTTTTGATTCATTATTGTTCAAAGTGGAGCAAGTTCTACAGTTGGCTGACAAGACCGTAGACAGTAATCCGCCACAGCGGCGTAACGAAGAGCAGGCTCAGAAATGACCTAAAACCCTCTGAGCTGGTTCCACACCAGCGACCGAATGTCCCGTTTGGAACTAAGAAGACGCCTAAATGAACCTAGACTTGGTGAACGCAGCGGACTGCAGACAATTCGCTTGGATTACTGTCGTAGACGAGCCTTTGCCGCCGCTCTCAAAAGAGACGAGCCCCCGGGGGAGAAAAGGGGAGAAATCCAAACAGAGGGCTGCGTGTGGAAAGTAAAGAGTCAGCATTCCAGAGGCGTGGAGGTCACCCTCGCTTCATTTCTCCCCTGACATCCCGTGTGTTTGTGTGTGTGAATAAAAATCTGTATGATCACCACCCTTCTTGAGCAGCCGGGTCTATCTGAAGAGCGGCCCCCTCTGCTCTTTAAACTGTCGGAAGACGGAGCAACGGGACGCATCCTTGCAATACGCTATTTCCCTACGATTCCAAACTCTGCTTTTATTCAGTGTGAAAAACAAGATGGGAAAGCTTTTTTCCCTCCAACCGCTCCCACAGACTCCCGTTAAATCAAATGCATTTTGCTGTGTCATATCCAGGCTTGTTAAACAGGGAGGCATTATCGAAGCCACAACTTTCCCACACTTGAGCACTTAGCAGAACCTAATCGTCCTAAATTCAAGCAGGAGGCCAATGGAACAATTCACCGCTTTGTGCTGTTTGCTCCTGCAGCACCTTGTCAGATCTGCCCAACTCTGCACAGGATCGCGGTATTGGTTTTAGATAAGAGCAGCGGCGGGAGTGCAGCCCACATCAGGTCTGAGTTAAATCCCCGGCTCAGAAGAATGTTGAAAATCGGCCAGCATTGACATGCCGTGGCCAAATTTCCATGCAACAGAGCGGTATAAACGGGGAACGTGAATTTGGCTAAAGATTGCCATCCCGGCGTCCCCTGCAGTCTTGCCACATAACACTCGACTTGAGCTGATTTAAAAAGAACGTCTGGATGCCATCATCCTGCCAATGATCTCCACTCATCTGGTGCCATGGAACCGCTACATTCCCAGATCCGTTCCGGCCTTTGTTGGATCTCACAGCCCTCTCCCTCTTTCTGCCATTTCTACACTGCAGTCAAATAAAAAAGTAATAAAACTAACTAATAAAAATAAGTGCATGTATGTATTTATATATATATATATATATATATTGAGTTGAAATGAAAATTGAAACCATAAAAAAAGAACAACAAACAAATCAAAATGTTTGGCTCCTCATTCCTCAATTCTTTAATCCAAATATATATATATTGCTTACATATTGTTTGATTCCATGTATGAAAACTCCTGTGGAAACTCCCACCTAAATGGTGGCCGGCTAAGGTATAACAGCTAAATGAAATAAAAAAGCTGGAGAGCAGAACGTTCATCAATGGACCAAATGGTGGTATCAGCAGAACGCTCGTCTGCTTTATGAACCCGGGGAGCTCGGGTCCAAAACCAGCTCCAAAAAACCCTTCAATGAAGTGAACTGCTAAAAATAAATGTTGCATTAGTAAGTCACAGGGTTTCCCTTTGTAATGACCATTCATAGATGTTCAATTATGCAAGAGACAAACATTTCTTCTCTCGACCATGACAGTTGCTTACCTGAGGATCACCAATTGTGAGCTCGTCTTCATACTCGTAGGTGTCCTGGTCCACGTCTTCGTCCACCTGTCGGGAAAATCTGGGGCCGGCCACCACTGCTTTGAGGACCAAGAGTCCCAACACGAGCCGCACAAGCATCGTCATACTGTTGTCCACCTTGACACGGACAGAGAAACCGGAAAATAAAATGTTTAGGTCTGTGGATGGAGTACAGGGCATCACATGACCCATGACACTGACAAAACACGATTGTGAAAAAGGAACAAGCGGGCAGAAATGGACCTTCTTTGATGTATATATGCTATACCTCTGCGCTATCCCGAACAAGTACAGAAGCACAGGAGTTACAATTAAGGTCAGGCTTTGTATTAAGGGAACACACTTCAACATGTCTTCATGACACCAGCTTCATAAGACCAGTGATGTCATTACAGAGGTGCAGACAGCTGAAGGAAGCGAAATACAGGCGGCATCTTGCCTCACGGCTGCCGGAGGCCCCCCCCCCCCCCCATTTCAGGGAGCGGCCATCTTGGCACAAACCAGAGCTCGCCTGTGACGTGTCAAAGGTCAGAAGTCGAAGTCGATCTTTTCATCAATGGGCGGTGGCAAGCACTTCTATGCATGACGTACTTTCATGTCATCTATTTTCAGCTTGAAGGATTTTGGCCTTTCCCATGTTGTCTTTGGAATTCAGTATCTGGCAGTTATTCAACATTAGTGAATGTTGTGAGTGTGTTGCAAGAGATTTTAGGTTGATTCATTTCAAACTAAAATCCTGTTTTAAAAAAAAAGAAATTAGCATGTATCACTCTGTGCCCCAGATACTTGCTGTCCATTATGTTAGCAATGTTCTAAAATATGAAACGCTGATTAGATTAGCATTCGTTAATTACCGCATAATAAGATGGCATCACAGACTTTACCTGTAGCAGTAAATGATCTGTAATTTTAAAGCACAGTAATGCAAGGTGTAGCCACAATGGCAGGCTGGAGATGGATGGTGTGAAAACCAAGGAATTGAGAAGAGAAAGTTAACGGGAGTCCTGCAGGCCGGGGCAGAGAAACGGAGAGCGAGGGAAGAAGAGTAAAAAAAGAGAGAGAGAGAGATACGCGGACAAGATGTTGGCCCTCAGGGTAAGATGGAGAGAGTGAGGAAAAGACTGAGAGAGAGAGAGAGAGAGAGAGAGAGGTTTCTCGACCCCTCGCCCTTTACAGAGGGCCTTTATGAGGGCCGGTCGCTGCCTGTCTCGGCACTCAAACTCCAAATTCCACCGAGGTTTGTGGACAGGATGGCAGTGAGTTACTGCTGCAAAGCTTCATTCAGCAGTGAAGGTGCTCAAAGATACACACACACACACACACACGCACACACAGACACACACACACACTCGACCCCCCCCCCACACACACACACACACACACATACACACAGACACATTCTAGCACACACTCGGTAGGACACATCCTCTCACAGATGCTCACTCTGTCTTAACACACCCATCATTCAGAGAGAGAAAATTGAGAAAACCTCTGTTGCTATTTGTGGACGAGGACAGATATGAAATAAAAAGAAAACCACGTTGACAGGTTATTTATGTCCTGAATCAAATCTGTGTTGATATCAGAGGGAGAGACGAATTAGAAAAAAGTCAACCTGCGATGGTCCAACATGACCTGAGTGCACCCCGTTGAGAAAAGGTGAGCATCCCCGCTGAAATAACCTTTTGTCACGAGGCTACGAAATCCAGCGTGTCACGCTGAAAGGGGGACTCTACCAGAGACAGAGGTGTGCTTATACAGGCCATCACAGTGTACAGTGTGTGGACACAGTGCATTAGGCTAGCCTCCCGACTGCCTCCGTGTTATGCTTGGCTTCGCGTTGGGCATTCCTGATATCCAGAAAAACCTGACGGGTGTCCCTTCACTACAGGTTGCAGAAACCGAGCCGCATATTTTCATCACTTGAAAAGGATTTTTGAAAAGCCTCAATCAAACCAGCGAGTTGTGCATAAGGGACACAATTTAGAATACAACAAAATAACTACAAATGAGATCGTTAAAGGCACTCTTAGGGAATCGGAGGGGGTATATTCTAGCAAAATGAGAGTACAAAAAAGTCAGCTTGATGAGACAATAAATTGAAAGAAATTAACTCTACGGCTTTGAGGGTTGCAAAGTCCACATTCATCACAAGGGGAAAGTACACACACCTGTCGAACGCACCTGAATCACGTGTACCGACGCTTAAAAAACTACCAGCCATCACATCCTAACCTGCCAGAGGACAGCAAGGACGTCCACATTTCAGTCACCAAAGCAAATCTCCGAGTGGAAATTAGAGCTGCCGCACCGCCAACCAATTGGCCAGGCGGCTGTTGAAAGGTGGTGTTTTTTTTTCCGGATGGGCCTGAGCAGCGCCTAATCTCCCCCCCTCCCCCCTTCCCCCGGCACCACAGAGCCGGCGAGCCGGCATGAAGATAGCACCAAGAACGCTTACCTCTGTCTCCTGCTTTCCCGAATGGCCCCTGCAGCCGTGATGGAGATGCTGAGGGCTCCGGGACTTGGCCAATGGTGAGAGGTCGCGCAGGGTGCCTTGCTGGGAGAGGGGAGGGCGTGTGTTGTTAGGTGTGTGAAAGCACTGTGTGCGTTAAGGTGTGTGTGTGTGTGGGGGGGGGGGGGGGGGAAGTGTGTGTGCGTGTGTGTGTGTGTGTGTAGGTCTGTGCGCTGGGCCAGACCTGAGTGCCCTGCCGCTTATGTGTGAAGGTAGGCACTGAGGCTGATTGGACCAGAGCGCGTTGCTTTTGGTCAGTATACGAGAGCACCCACCCCGCACCGTCCGCCCAAATGCACGACCATCCCAAATACCACACACACACACACACAGACACCAGACACAGACTAAGAGTGCAAAGCCCCCCCCATCGCCAAAAGGCAAAATACTTAGCTCTTACAAGTGTATTCTTTATTCTTCTGACAGTGTGGCTCAATCAGACTGAAATATTTATCCTGGTGAAACTCCGGCATGTGCAGCTTTCATGTATGGGGGGGGGGGGGGGGGTCAGGTGCGGGCGGGGAGGGGGGGGATCTACGGAGCTCTTGTACACAATGGGACCTCTGTGAGAAGCCCCTGTTAGCACGGCGCTGAGAGGAAGTCCCCGCTTGGAGGAAGGCCTCTGCCCCCCCCTTCCTATATCCCCCCATGTATCCCCCCATACCCCCTCGTGGTCGAAGCTTCTCTCTCATTGCACAGTCGCCTCCTAAACGTTGTGCCTAAACTACGGTTCCGCACTCAGTCTCGGGATACTGTAACACAACTGACGGGATGAAAGGCCAAGGGACCTGAGGGAAGAAGTTCTTTCGCGATCCTGCGCCGACGCGGGTGTGTGCGTTCATGAAGGTGCTGCGTACACTTCAATGTGCACTGTTTAAAAAAAAAAAAAAAAAAAAAAACCCACTCTGTCAGTTTTATTTGCTCGCAATTTTGCCCACCCGTCTCTCTCACCTGCCACGGTAACTCGAGACCTTTTGATGAGTGAGGGGAAAAGGACCTGGCGGGAATTCCACTAATCCTTCTGCACCTGCCATATAGGCTGAGGTTTATATTTGGGGCTTTTCTTCAGCTGAGCTTTCTCAGAAGGGCAAAGCGCTGAAGACCCCAAAATGCTTGAGCCAATGACAAATGCACAGTGCATGACAGAGTTTATTGTAAGACATTTCACATAAATGGAACTTTTCCATGGTTGATTAATAAATGTGGATCTTGATGTTGTGTTGATGTTTTGCCATGCCACAAATTGTGTAATTATTATTCGTACATGCACATTTACATTCAAGTTGCAAGAATTTCACCAGGCACATGCTCATCTTCAGAGGATTTATTCATAATTCAGACAATTTAAATGAATTCCCTTGGTCAGTTTCTTCAGAAAAGAGATAAATGAAAAAGTGTTTTGGCATTTAAAAGCATTAAGGAAAGTTGTCCATTGATTTTCTTTGTATTCTCTTTTTACTCCAATATTAAATAAAAATAAATTAACTATGTTAAATATGCATATTTGTAGAATAGAGTCATTTTAAAATACAAGACTATTCATTTGGCTTCAAGTCTACGAGTGTAAAGCAACATTTTTCCAAAAATTTTTTGAATACCGTTCAAAGATGGTTAATGATGCCTCTTCAACAAGTAATTAGTACTCCTATCAGCAAAAATCACTTTCATTCTAAATAATGATCAAATCTTTATTCTGAATTAAAATGTTTACACCAACATAAGGCACAACTAGTGGTCAACACATTGCAGCATCAATAAAGCTTCTTATCAGTCAGTTCCCCGTCAATTTACTTTCTTTTCGTTTTTATTTAAATTTCACTGCAACAAAATGAGTGTTTTGGGGAACTGAAAGGAGCTATGAAGTGAAACAACTTGATGCCAATTAATGACCAACATTTGAGCTGCACAAACATGCAAATTCTACGCAAATCATGTTAACATTCATAAACATGCAAATATTACGACAGTCCAGATTCACAGGTAAGTTGTGGGAAATTACAATATGCCTCCATAATTTTGGGGTTCTTTAGATGACAATGGACCTCAAGAGACGGAAACACAGGACGACATCCCTGGGAATTGGTGGCTTGATTGTATTTCCGTCCAGTCTGAGGTAGCGCAGTCGAGGAACGCTGTCGTTATCGTCATCCATGGCTTCGGCGGCAACGGGACAGATGTTGGCGCCACTCACAGCTGTAAATGAACAAAGGCACCGAATGAGTCACATTAACATCACAGGGTACCTCTCCGATGAATACTCCTATTCAATGGTTACACGCAAGAAACACTGAATCTGCAGCCCGAATGAATCAGATAAGTGCAAAACTTACTTTTGATATTGTTGTGGTCAAGGTGAAGCTGTTCAAGGCCGGAGGGAATGAAGGGAACCTCGGTCAGCTGGTTGTGGGACAGCTGCAAGTCCATAATGCTGGAGAAATTAAACACATTTGTGGGAACTCCATCGCTGCCAAGCTTGTTGTGGTTGAGCCTGAGAAATGCCACATTTGGCAAATCTTTGAAGTAGCCAGCTGGGATCTTTTCAATGTTGTTTCCGTCAAGAAAAAGTTGGGTAGTGCTGGGTGGTAAGCCAATGGGCATGCTGCTGAGCTGGTTCTTGGCGAGATTGATCTGCACCAGGTTTGTTAGACCCTTCAAGCTCACCTCTGTCACATCATCATCCATCAGCTTGTTTCCTTGGAGGTCCAAGAGGTTGAGCTTATCGAGACCAATGAAGACACGAGAAGGGATACTGGAGATGCGATTGCGAGACAGACGTAGATGCTCCAGGCTGGCCGGCAGGGGAGACGGCACAGAGGACAGGAGATTCTCATCCATGTACAGGTGCGCCAGGTGAGACATCGCACTTAGGGCGCCTTCTTGCACTCCGTTCGTATTGATTTTGTTGCGGTTTAGGTTCAACCAGCGCAGCTCGGTGGCGTTACGGAGGGCATCCGCTGACAGGACTTCAATGAGATTGTTCTGCAGGTAGAGATACCATGTGTGTGGAGGGATGTTGGGGATGCTCTTCAGGCCTTTATTGTCACAGTAGACAGCCCGAGGAAAGTTAGCGGGGCAGCGACACTCTTTAGGACAGGCTTGGATCTGGGCAATGAATTCCTCATAGGGCATGTCTTGGCCCAGAACTTGCCCAATCAGGCACAAGCATAAAAGGCTGAGGAGACGTGCCATGTTGATGCCGAATCTATGATGGAAATGCAAACAAAACCATATTTTAGATATATAGGTAACGTACTGCAGACAAGAAGATCATATCATTGCAAAGGACAGGGACTTTGAGGGACAAGGACCATATAATCTGGCTATATTCTTGCATTTGAACCTTTGTCTGTTTCATGGTCTAGATCTGGATCTTGGTGAAGCCTGAGGACTAGTTTGTTGGGTCCACCAGCGTATGTTGCCAACTCTCACACTGATGCCATTATCATTGAGCTCCAACGGCAGCTGAGAGTAACCTGCTCCTTCTGGGTCATTTATTTTCCTATTTAGCCTGCCGAAGACATGTGATCCTGATACTGAGATGCATGCTGTATATCTGGCTTTCGATTGCAAATTCACTTGCTTTTGGTTTGCAAAGGTAATACAATGATGCATGCAACACATATGCAAACATTCACTTAACGAGAACCAAATTGTTTCCAGAGTTATCGATGGTTGTTGAGGGAAAGGCCAGATGGCGCGACTCTGTCCACTCACAGGCGTAAAGTGAGGTACGATAAATAGACACTATGTAACTTGTGCAGAAACAAAAAAACAGAAGTGAAAAGGGCAATAAATCTGAATCTGCTGTGTCATCTTCGATCCAACCATGTCATAAGCTTCTTCTGGATACCCCTCCGATGCCATCTGGTGCTTGTTTGAATTCTGGATGCATGCTACGTTAGCCTGGAACTCATTATGGGATGGCCGTGGATCAAAGACAAAGCCGCCACACCTGTTTGGACGTTTGTGCCCCTTCTTTCTCAATGTAGAGCTTTCTGACCCATTTTTTGCGATACAGGTGCGATGCAAACGAAACAAATTGTTATACATTTTTATATAAAGCTAAAAAGCACCCGTTGCAAGACAAACGTGTACCAAAACCCCAACCATCAACGCCTATCAATCTCTTTTCCCCACAGGAACCAAAGCTTACCTTAAACTCTGTAAGTTTGTTCTGGCCTCTGTCCTCCTTCAGCCAGTTTTCAAGCGTAGTGACAAATGACGGATGTACCTCTCTCCTCCCTGTATTTGTACGAACACGTCTTAATTTGACCTGTGCCAACCTGTCATTCATGATGACACCAAAGCTTCCCAAGGCCAATGAGATTCTCCTCGGATCAAAGGTCATCCGTCACCCGTGGTGTTGTACAGTGGACTAAGCTTTTTTAGTACTTAAGACATGACCCACTTACAAACAGGCTAATACAAGCCTACCTGTTTTTCTTGTTCCTAATGTACAACCCGTCCTCCTTTGGACGGCATGAAACTCCACTCGGAAATCCCTCAGTGTCCTTTGGTGATCTTATGTGCTAATTTTGTGCTGCTAATGTCCACCGCGTGATTAGATCAGGATTCATTAATCCTCAAACTATTAAGACTTACAGTGTTTGCAGTCAATACAGATTGTGGGATGAATGCAAAGTTTGCAAATACAGCTCAGTCTAATTGTAATTGACAGTTGATCGCCTCGAGTGCGAGTAATGTGACATTGACCCTTTTTAACAAGGCCCCCTTTAGATATTGGGTGCCCGAGGGCCCCAACTGGATGGCCCCCAACCTTTGTAGTTCATGAAGAGAAATTCAAATGAGGCTGTTTTATAATCAGTTAAGGTCTCCCTGTAATAATGTTAAACATCATCACTTGGCCTCCGCATTTTGTCTAGTCCAATGTACTCAGCTTGTATTGGTAGTTTGTGCGTGATGCACGATGAAGCCGGCTGAAGTTGACTGTATGAACGCCATTGGAATATAGTCCAAAACATTTTTAGATGCTTTTTTAGAGACATCAAGCATGAATGTATTCATGTGCTGAGGTCATGGGAATTCTGTGAGTCCGAGGTAATTTATTTGTTCTGTATGGTAAATACTGATTTTCGTGATCACCTACAATCCAATTTTCGGAGGGACGTCACGTTTTGCAGCTTGACCGCGACAACGTGCAGAGAGACGACTCATCTTAAGTACAAACGTGATTGGCGGTGGAGGGTGTTAAGGGAAAGAGGTCAAGCTTAATCAGGGCGGATTTTACTGCACGCTGGTCTCGGGCAAATTGTTTTTGCACAAGCTGGCCAGCATCAGGATCGGTGACCCTTTTCACGAGGTCGCGCTAATTTCCACTGATGACGGCAAAGACTTGAATGCAGCAAAGACTTTAATGTCTCTCAGCATGATGCAACTTGCCGTTGGGCTGCAGAGGCTACCAACAGTTACAGTAACTTGAAGTTTGTTATTACGCTACTGGATGGTCAGAGTGTGACCTGTACACAACAAACGTACCTCCACTGAGCCCCTCTACTGGTATTTCCAACCAGAAGCCTGAAAAAGGTTCCGGATGAAATTAACAACAAGTGAAACTGTCCATCTGATATGCATTTAGTGCAACATTTAGATCGAGGGTGGCACCTGAACAATAAGTAACTAGCTATTTATGAAGAAATGTCAATGTTTTAAAATACAATAACAAAGTATGAATAAAAATTGATTGATTGAAACCTTCACTGAATTGTGCACACAATAGATGGATGTCCTTCCAGTCTTATTGATAAAATGTGTTAAAATGCCCCAAACTGTTGATGGATATCTGCAAAATGGAACATATATTACTGAAAACAAATGTTGGCTAAAATCTCCCTGGCGGACTGAGGGGAAACACATGCAGAGGAATATGATAATACTCATTTCCTGCCAGGGGCTTTGTGTCTGAGCCAGCTATGATAATTACGCAACAGGTTTTATTTGGTTTGCATTGTGGGATCGGTTCCAGTTGATGGCTCTGCTGACATCCACTTTCATGACATTAAAACTTTCGGAAGAGTTTGCATTGGCTTCCTGCATTGAGAGCTGGGAAATTAACTGTTCATGGATAATGATTATGTGGAGTTAAGACAGGGTTGGCAGTATGTGTAACTCCAAAATGTGTCATTTGCAAACTTCACAACGGTCACAGTTACATTTTCTTAGTTCATTAATTTCTAGTTTTAATTGTAAA
The DNA here is from genome assembly GCF_949316345.1 of Pungitius pungitius. Classification (NCBI taxonomy): domain Eukaryota; kingdom Metazoa; phylum Chordata; class Actinopteri; order Perciformes; family Gasterosteidae; genus Pungitius; species Pungitius pungitius. The sequence goes on from NC_084901.1 coordinate 3,582,882, forward strand.
AACAAAAACAAATCAACCAATTCATCACTCAATCAATCAATCAATCAATCAATCAATCATTATCCTCACTGATGCACCCGTGATTCATAAAATAAAGTGTAACTGCATCAATCAACTGAGACGTTTAAATAAAAACCTTTTTGAATCAACGTTGAAAACACCTGCACGTTTAGAAACACAGGCTTAAAAGGTTCACCACATAAGGAGGTAGAGATCAATCCAATCAGACGTAAACTAGCAGAAAAATGCATTGTCTGAGCTCTCAAAAGTTTTCTTTTTTTAAAGAAAGAACATAAGGTTTTCTTTACCGGCTCCTTCGGGTGGTGTAAATGGTCCGCATGCAGCCAGGTGCGCTTCGGTTCTGTTTCTCCAATACAGAGTTGAGTGGTTGCTGAGCCCGGTTAGACTCGTAATATTGTTGGTTTGAATCCCCCAAGGCTGCACTTTGGACATCAGTTGAACTGAGAGGAGGGAGCATGTGTTGTTGGTGGGAGGACGGTTGTGTGTGAATTGGGATGTCCTTTCAAAACTTTTGGTTGCATCTTTTCTGCTACCCCGGCATTTTTTCTCCATGTTTTTGTTTTTTACTGCTGTCCCTCCACCCAACTTAACCATTTGGTCTTCGGAGGATTCACTTTCTCCCTGTTATGATGGGGGATGGGTACCCAGGCGTTTTATGGCTCATTCCAGCTCACAGGCCTCTGGGAGTGTTTACTAGGCTGTCAGGTGAGGTCACGCAGCGTTTTAGAGGGGTTCGCTCTCAGACATTTGCACCCAACTTCCTCCAGGAAACATTTTGTCTTTTGGTTTTCTTTTTACAGCCCAAGTGTCCTTTTTGTAGTCTTACCAATCTAATTACTCACTTACATCACTGTAGATACCTTTTTACCCCAGTTCATTGGCAGGAAAAGTTTCACAAGACGCCACTGTCTAATGTAAAGCCACTACGGAAATCAACCACTCATTCAGTTTGCTTAACCTTATTAGTTTTAGAATGGCTTACCCATAGGATAGCACGGGAAACAAAAATGTCAGAACACTTGACACTTCAGACAAATATTTGTCCTCTATTAGCGTGTAGTTTTAGTTGGATGCTTTCTAAAATGTATCCAAAGAACTAAAGCAAAGAGCTAAATCAAAGTGCTGGTTTTTACAACAATAGATCAATTGAGAATACCCGCCTATCCTGATTTTCCAAAGTATTTAAAAATGTTTACTTAAGTGATCCTCTGACATTTTGTCCAATACCATCATGAGGGCATCTTTTGTTGTTTTGAGTGAAACATCCTTACTACTATGGAGGACTAAAAGTGCCACAATTAAGTAAATAAATACACAATAAAACAATTACTTAAATGTGTCATTAATTAATTAAAATTAGAAAAAAATACATAAATGTGTACTTAAATGTGTCATTAATTAATTAAAATTAGAATTAAATACATAAATGTGTAATTAAATGTGTCATTAATTAATTAAAATACAGATTCATTTTACAAAAAATACATATTTCACTATTTACATTTACATTTCATGATCCTGCGTTGCAGTGCTTCAAGAATTACTTAAAACTGTCAAACTGACCCATCAAAGTCAGTGGGCGGGGCTAACGCGAATCCAGTCTGACCTGGCCACGGCAGTATTTTGTTCCTGGCCCAAACTCTTTGTGGCATATAGATGGCCACCATAAGCTCATCAGGTCAGTGATATTAGCAGATAAACAATGCATCTTTCTAGATGTTTCATTACAATTCATGTGTTTGCAACAGGTGGAGATTTGTTGTCCACGGTGGGGTGGATGGATTCAGTCGTTTAGTAGCTCTGCATCAATCCAGTATCCGGAATTGTCTTGACTTGATACACAGGGTAACCAATCAGGCGTTAGGTTCCGCCTACCAACTTTTGATGGGTCAGTTTGACAGTTTTAAGTAATTCATGAAGCACTGCAACGCAGGATCATGAAATCTAAATGTAAATAGTGAAATAAGTATATATGTATTTTACATAACATGAATCTGTATTTGAATTAATTAATGACACATTTATTAACACATTTATGTATTTAATTCTATTTTTAATTAATTAATGACACATTTAAGCAATTATTTAATGATGTGTTTATTTTTTTAATTGTGGCACTTTTAGTCCTCCATATACTACAATGGATAGTTTGCCATGAAATGTAGCACAAGAATTCATATCCACCTCACGAGGAAGCTAAGACCATATACTAAGATGGGGAACATTTTAAATATACCAGCTGAACATCAGCATGTTCGCACTGACTCTGTTATTATGTTAGCATGCCACTGTTTATATTTCGCTGAAAGGTCGTCTGTGAAGTTTTGAAACTACTTACATTTTTTTATTTTTGGACTCGTCATCTCTTTGTCATATGTATGGCTGGCCAATGTCAAGCTGTGTGTGTGTGTGTGTGTGTGTGTTAAGTGCACAGATGGGACATCTGGATCCCATATCACCACACTTTGGGACAATTGTGAGTAAAAAAATGAATTTTACAAGAGACTGAGAGAGAGCTTGAAATTAAAGAGGGAAGGGAAATATCCAAAAACAATAAGAAGACAACTGCACAATGTAATTTAAGTAAAAGCTGTAGAATAAGGTTGAAGGTGTTCTACGCTGAAACGCAATCTTTGGAGCTGGGCTGCCCGGTTGCAACAGCTGATTATACTGATTATACTTCCACTCACCATCTCAAGCAGGAGGATGTGAGGCTTACAGAATTATGAAAGGACTTTATTGTCTAGACACGGACAGCAGGAGCTCCACTCACAATTTTAATAAGGGCGACCCAGGAGGAAGAGGAGGAAATAGTCCTAGATTTGGAATCGGTAAAATGACTAAAAAAACATGTGAAATGTGCTGAAAGCTGTTAAAGCAAACACTGAAAAGGTTGTAAAGATTGTGGCAGCGGGCGGGCTGTTAATATCTTTACTCGCCGACTTGTATTGGAGGGCACAGAGAAGTGTTGGGTGTCATTGATAGCTCCCAGCGCGACTCCAAGACAGAACAGTACGGACAGTCGGTCGTTCACATTCGTGGGTTTTTCACAGCTGGATCTACTTACGAACATCAGGAATCAAATGCGACATCTGGAAGACTTTACATAACGAGTACAAATGCCGTCAGCCTAATGAACTCACATAAAAACTTTAAATAGTGTCTGCTCTAATAGCAAACGCTCGACTAATACACAAACAAGTGTTTCCAGCAGACGTGGAACACATCAGCCAGGATTGGTGGTGTTCTTATAGTTAGTGCGGGAACTTGCAAAAGTTTTATTGATACTGCAGAATGGCATGTCATGCAATATTCCCAAAGACAGTGAATCCCGATACTTTATTCTCAGTGTCAGTGTGATTATATATAAGAAGAGACACTTCGACGGGGTGTATCCGTCACTTCCTGCAGTGATGACCTTTATCTGTCTTGTCTAAAATCCTTTTTCTGTTGATGTAGGCACGATATGGTCCAGTTCCAACATTAATTCAATAGAAACATAAAGGGGATTGTACCTTTATTGACATGTATTTCTTTTGACACAAGTGAGCCTGTATCTCATTAAAAACAGTATGCTAGGACGGTCCTTTTTTACAGCAACTTTCATTGCTTTCATTGCAAAGTTAAACTCAACAGGGAAGCTTAACTTCAAAACCATTGTGGGGTATTTGTGGTCTGAGAAATGTGGAAGAGCAGATTCACAAAGAAAAATATCTTAAAATTATGGAATTTTGCAAAAACCCTGCAACCCCTGCATCCCTCCAGGACCATCAGGTTCTTCTGTTTTGCTCGTGGAATGACCAAAAGTGGGACAGGAAAATTATTATAGGTACCCTATGCGCAGTAAACACAGTAAATAGATGACTTCAGGGGAATACAAGATACAGACACACATGGTACGGCTCTTTGAAAATAGTTTTCCCATGAGTGTAAACCGTTTAGCTAAAACACACCAGCAGTTCTGGGGGAATAAAAAAACAAACATCTGCTATCCATTTTAAAAACTCCAACCTTCTCTTTTCTAAATCTTGTAAACATCATGACTCACCCTAAAGATTCAGGCCTGAAAGAAAGAAAGTAGCCAAATGACAGTAGACTCCGCAGAGTAAGGTAGCGTGAGTAAGTAGGTGACAAGACAATATTAGAAAAATTCTGGGTCCAATAAGGACTTCTGTCTTGCTTTTTTGCACGTGACTTGTACAACGTGTAGTCTGTTTTTTCATATTGTGAGACTTCTTATGGTGGGCCCAACAGACAGAACAAAGTGTTGTCACAAATAATGTGATAGATGAGATACTTGTCTTCAGCCCAACAGTGTTGAATTTCTTAATCCTAAAATAATCATTTTGTGGTATCGATATGGTGGAAAATGACGTGTAAAATGTCTCAAAATGCTTAATAATAATAATACGCCTAAAGGTTGTCTTTGATAATCATTCATCATTAACTGTTATATTTACCAACAACTAGTAAACCGTTATTAGTTGAAGGAATTTAATCAATGATAAATATCAATCATTCAGTTTGTTTCCATACATAAAAAGCCATAAAAAGCAATATAATACAAATATGTCAGAAACAACTTTTTGGCAAAATATAACAGCAACCCCCTCAGGCAGGGAGGTGAGCTGCACTTTATTATGACACTCTGGGTCATAACATTACCTCACAGCAAATCCATGAGCAGATCCTTGGTAAATAAAGCAATCAGAGAATGGGAAGCACTCAAATGATATTACTTCAAACAACATGATACTGCGGCCAAGTTGATTTTGTACTGGTTAACACAGTCAACGACAACGTAACAATGACAGAACCTCAAGTGCAAAAGCTGTAGTTTATTATGAAAGAATGGTACCATTGGTTGCATGCAATTAATAGAAATGTATACAAATCAGCAATGCACGATTAAGTTGAAAGCTAAGAATTAGTTAAGGTAAAGAAACAATTCAAGTTGTGATTCCTTAGAAACACCATCCATCATCTCAAGGTTTGTTTCAAGGATGCTACCAATGTCTTTTAATCAAGTGTCATTTATTAAACCTTTAACACCAAGTACTTCAGGAAAAGCTCTGTTTGCCTTAAAGATTTGAAGGAGTTATTTGCCATAAGACATTTTTCAGTTGCGTATATGTTGACACTTTTAACTTTCTAGTTCGAAAATGTCAACCTCATGGTAGTTGGATCAAGGCAATCTTTAAAGATGGCATACAATGACAGAAACAATTAATAACGATGGTATTATACTATCATACACTGAAATCTGAGTACGCAGTCCTTATTTGCTGCTCCTTTGCACAGCAATGGATTTATTATCGTACCCACGTTTTATTATATATGCTAAACATTGAAACTGAAAAGACAGACAAAAAAAGAACAACTAAAATGAGACATTGGAGCCATAGTTTGCTCCACTGTGTCTTCAATACAAGATGGAATGTGTGAAGTATGTGTTTTTAATCAACGTAACTTTTGGTACATATATTCAGCTATTCTTTCTTTATGTGGATATATGGAGTCAGTTAAAAACACTTGTTTGATGCCTGATGAATTTTGCAATCTGACTTTCATTTCAGCTATTGTATCTCAAATTTGCCCAGATCTTAATTCATTCACAATGTATATTGAATTAATAAAGATTCCATTACAGTACCTCAGATCTGCATGATACTTATATACAAAGACACAGGAGGGATATTACGCCATTCAAACTGAGAAGGCTTTGGGCGGATCTGCAACATTGTAGTGGAGAAAGAGATCGTGGCGAGGTTATTGATTTGAGGGAAGTCCTTATTCAAACAGGATTTCTGAAGCCTGGCGCAGGCAGTTGAAGTATTCAGGGGGCATGCTGTCGTGCGTGATTTGGTTGGCGTCCAGACGCAGATGCTTCAGGTGGGAAAAGCTGACAGTTGTGACGAGCTTGCAGAAACTTGTCAGTTCAAACTCTGCAGAGATTCAAAAGCGGAGAGAAAGTTATGGAACAAAATAATGATATACTTGATATACCCTCTTATACTGACGTTCAAAAGGTACCCTGCAGAGGTTTTGAACATCAGTATGAGGAAGCATGTGAAACACATAAAAGCTTTCATGCTATTCTGCTAACCTCCAGTTATTGGCGATTACGCACAAAATACAGCGATGCACCTGCAAAGATAGGTCAAGGAGATTGCCGGCTAACAACATTTCAAAAGTGTACACAATTTATATAATTTAAAAAAGTAAATACTTTAGTAATTTGTGTGGGTGGTCAAAGGACTACTCAACATTAAGGGAATTGCCAAAACAGATCGAGAGACAAGATCGCCAATTGACACTCACTGTTGATCTCGTTGGCCTGCAGATAGAGTTGCTCCAGATGCTCGTTGATCTCGGGGATGGACTGAAGTTTGTTGAAGGACAGGTCCAACTCCACCAGCGATGTCACATTGAACACCCCAGCAGGGATTCCCGAGTCCACCAGCTTGTTGTGGGCGATCCTCAGGTACCGCAGCGCGGTCAGCTTGCTCAGGTATCCCGCACCGATACTGTCGATGTCGTTGAAGTCGGCATAGAGGATTTGCAGCGAACTTGGGACTCCGGCTGGCAGCTTTTTCAGGTTGTTGTGGCTCATGTCCAGAGATGTTAGCTTCTTCAACCCTTTGAATGCCCCCCCGATGGCATCGGTCGTTAGCCGATTGTGCTGAAGGTAAATGGAAGTTAAGTTGTCCTTGTCAGACAAGAGTCCAGCGGGGAACTTGGATATCTGGTTGTGCATCATCTTCAGCTCATCAAGGAACTTTGAGGGAGGGATGACCGGCTCTGTCAGGTTGTTGTTGCTGAAGAATAGCTTCTCCAGGGCGGTGAGCTTGTCGATTGTGCCCTTCTCTATCTTGGCATTGGTAATCTGGTTGTTGTCAAGTACCAGCCAGCGGAGTTCATCAGTGACATTATCAAAAACCCCTGCTTTGATCTCTTCTATCTGGTTGTTCTGGAGGTACAGGTACTTGATCCCTGTTGGGACGATGGGGACAGCCTTGAGTTTGCGGCTGTCACAATACATGGCGGTGGGAAAATTGATCGGGCAGTCGCATTCTTGATCACAGTTGGGCCCTGAGGGTCCTAGCATGGAACGAGGCTGGTATTCATAGTCGTAATCCTGGCACAGGGCCACGCTGACCAATATGGCCAAGAGGGCTGCACGCAGAGGGAACATAACTTCTTGGGAGCCAACACATGGAAAGAAGGAGGAGGCATGTAATGAGATGTAAAGGTTAGGTTGTCCAAGTGTTAACAACAGAAATGAGGCACACATGGATTTGTTTTATTGGAGCCTCATTGTATGAATTGTGGATAGTATGATGTTTTGAATAATAAAATAACTATTGAGCATACAATCTCCCTACATATTTGGTGAAGAGGTCACGTCAACCCATTGTTTATCAATGAGTCCTAGATTCTTTGATTCAATTATCTGCGTTGGGCCACATCGTTACAGCTGCAGCTTAAACCCAACTGCAGTGCTTCCAGCCCGCCTCCATCCATCAACATGTCACATTTCAACATAAACTGGCAATGGAAGCAATAATGCAACACAGATGTTCCTGAAGTGCACAATATATATATGCAAAAGGATCTTGAACATGTTTTTTTTGTATGAAACAATAAATGAAGTCGAATGAAGCAAACCACCATGAAAAAATAAAAACAGACGTATAACTAGTTCATGCAAGCCCATAGACACTGCAGAACCTGAATGATTAAATCCAGACACCTAAAAAATGCAAATGGAAACTTGATCTAAGTGCAACATAGTTTTAAAAAGACTAAATTCCCCAACACCTAAGAAAAAGCTGCAGGTCTGTATAACATGTAAGATTTAGGCAAATGCACTGTTCTCCTTAAACAATATGCAAACCATTAAGAATACTAACGCTTACTTTTTGTTCCATGCATTGGTAATCTTTTCCTTCTCTGTAAGAGCATGAGCCACGGACCATAGCTGCGACATGTGATCATCCCATCCAAAAGACTAAAATAAAGACCAGTAATAAAACAAAAAATCACAACTCCATGCATCAACAAAAAAGCTTACCTGTGGTTCTCTCTTAGTAGTAGTTAAGAACAGTGTGTTCTTGAAAAACTGGAGGTCTCTGGAGAAAAACACAGGGAAAGAAAGAGAGAGGGGGTGGAGAAAGAGAGACAAGGGTAGATGGGGAGACAGAGAGGGAGGAGGGGAGGTTTCTTCAACAAACTGCAGTTGGGTCGTCATTTACATTTTTAGGTGTCACGAATATGTTTGTCTAGGGCACCGTCATCCAAAAAACGCCGTTAACTTTATAAGAGCAGGTGCATCGAGTAACGTCAATATTATATCACAAAAAACAACAAAAATATTCCGACACCGTTTTTAATCGGTATTGCTTTCACACACCAACCACTTATTCTTGTAATTGTTCAACCAAATGTGTGCAAAAAAATAAACCCACGTTGAATTTAAGAAGGCGGCGTATGGAAAAACCTAAACAGTAGAATAGGCTATGAGTGGAAAATGTGAAAACGATGTCTGGCAGACGTTAACCCAGACGGCGGCTGGGAAGAGGAATAAATTTAGCAAAACTTCTCAAGCTGCAAATAAGGCTTTGGAAAATCTGACAAAGAGGTTATGAGATAGCCAGAGAAGACTTCTGTCCTCTGTTTTTTAACAAAACTCATGGTACCGAACGGGAAAAGGTAGGTTGGAGCTGATCAATGTCTCCCTGTATTTGCTAAGAATTACTCCTTCAAACTTCCACAAGCAGAGTAATGTAATCACTCTGTGCTGTATTGTCAATAAAACGTGTTTCCTCATAGGATAGGTGCAGTTAGGCAGTTAAGGGAAGCGGGTGGGGAAGATAAATGGACAAATGTTTCTCCCATTTGTTGGTGGAGGTCCGTCACACCTTCACGGCATGCACAGACTTGATGGATGCATATAATTGGTCGCAGTTTGTTTCTTTACTCACCATTCTTAGAGACCCTTTGGAACATTTTCCAAATGTGTGTTTAAAACCGTCATACACAAAATTAGAATAATAATAATAAGGCTAATAAGCTTAGCCCTGATATTCTCCTACATCATGTGATTAGTTTGCCATTCGTCTGCCTTTTAGAAATGTTACTTCCTAGAGAATATACGGTATCTTACTTCGTAGCCGTGTACTAAGTTACACTCAGCCGTAGCTTAGTATAACTAAATGTAAACATCTCCAGAACCGTTCATCTGATGAATTTCCAACCCAATTATGACCTACTTCTTTTATCCTTTTTCTGCTGTCAGTAATTCACTTTTTCTAACTCCCAACTCACTTTTAGGGCCCTATTTCTGAGAAATAGATAAGATAACTCCCTTTTAAGTTCACTCCCTTATGTGTGTCTCCACTGACATTGAGTGATTGATGCCTTAGGAACCAATGCAACCAAGGCAATATGAGCACGTTGTTTTGTTGTTTTTCTGGGTCAGTTGCTTAAAGGGGACATGTTATGAAAATTCCACTAGTTTGGTTCCTCTACACGTTAATTTGGGTATCTGGCATGTCTACCGACCCCAAAACTCTGGAAAAAAACAACTCCCACGATTTGTTATGGTTCTTAAAAGTCAGAAACGTCATGTTTGATTGACTGGAGTGAACTTCCTTAACATTGTGTCGTCACAATGTAATGGGAGTCTCTTACATGGACTTGGACCCCCCCCCCCCCCCCCCATCATCTAATTCCCCCCCCCCCCCCCCCCCCTATACTCACTATAGATCCGATATTTGCCAAAGAACTTTGCTTCTTTTTTGCAAATGAAGCAAAGTTGCACTTGGAATAGCTCGCTAGCAGCACGAAGCAAATTAAGCTGTCATGATGCGCTGTGGTCACACCAGGGTGACCATATCCATAACACCAAAAAGCAGGACACTATGCGGTATTTCGTAAGGCATTTTAGTCCCAGCGCAACTCATAAAAAGGAGGACAAACGTGCGCGTTTGGCTTGCTGCGCCGGAGGCCGGACAGGGCATTGAAAATCTGGAATGGGCTTATTAGCATTAGGTCATTTTTATCAAGACCAACAACCTTGAACCTTATTTGACCGTCATAATTGATAATATATTCATTCATCATTTCCTGATCTCAAGAGTTGATGAAAGTTGCCTGAACCGAGGATCAAACAACGGACTTGTCCAAAATATTAGCCAACTCGACGCTGCGAAGAGCAACTCGACACTGTGAAGAGCAACTCGACACTGCGAAGAGCAACTCGACACTGCGAAGAGCAACTCGACACTGTGAAGAGCAACTCAACACTGCGAAGAGCAACTCGACACTGTGAAGAGCAACGCTTTCGTTTCATATATTGTGGTGAAACTGTGCACAAGTGAACCCAAAGATAACCTTTGATACTTACTATCCATGTACATTTCAAAAAGGCCAAATAACAGACAAAGCACTACAGAATAAAAACAGCCTTCCATTAGTGCCATCAATAGATTAAAAACAATTAACGAATTAATCGCACATTTTGAAATTCATTCATCTCGATGGCGATTAATAAATGAATGTTATTTCAAACACAAAACTACGCACATTTTATCATCAGGCAGAATTCCACCGTGTGCACCAAGTTGAACATGTGGAACTAGCGACTCTTCCTGCTGTCCTCGTGCCCTTTGCTCTTAACTCGCCATCATTTGAGGGCTATGTTTGAGGTGCCAACAATCTTCCCACATTTAGCCAGGACGTTATCAAACCACGGTCTTTTAGGGACACAGCGGTAGTCCTCTGCAGGCTGTGTGCCGCGCAGGCTAACGTTAGATGTTGAGATGGAAGTAGCCTAGCGGCTAGCTTAGCCAAATAGCTAGCTTAATGTAGCGGTGCTTTAAGTGATCCGTTTGCCACTCCCCCGCCTTCTGTTTGAGACGTGGAAGAATTCCTCGGCACAGTTTGCATACATGTGTTCCCTTCATCAGGAAAAAAATCTGTATTTCTTTGAGGTTGGGAGGGGTTTACCTCTGTAATTGTCAGTGTTTTTGTGTGTCCCAGACTGTGGAGGCTTTAAAACAGACCTTTTCCTCCGTCACTAGCTTCTTATCCTCCGCCGTGTTGACGTGGGCCTTGTGCTCTCACATCCTTTCCATTGGGCCAGATGGCAGACATTGGCTTTCAGCACTGTTTTCCAAATACTTCTGTTTGTACTGAACTATGACTTCTTTAATTTCCCTGCAGTAATGCCAAGTAATGAAGTATGCGAAACTGTGAATTCATGGAACAACTAAACAAGAAAAAAGTTTCCCATGAATTGAAAAAATTCCAATGGCTGACACAGTATGCGATATATTTAGCGAAATCTGTTTGCTCGTCCCTCCTTTTCTCTTTCTTTTAACCCAAGAGTGTGTACCGGCCGCAACTAACTTTGTTGTGTAATGTAGAAGAAAAAACTTAAATGTTTGCAACCTGGTTTAAAGCTACGTTATGCAATACGTATTTCAAGTCAAATCAAATCCTAAAACATAAAATAGTCCGTGCCGCTTCAACTGATAGTGAAAATTGTGCAGCTCTGTTAACAATTTAAGTCATAAATATTAGCTTTTTTCGATCGATGTTCTGCTTTAAGGTTAAAGAAGGTTTTTAGTTACTTTTCAAATTGAAATGTTTTTTCAATTAACTGAGCAGGACATGCATGAAAGTCATGGGAGGACGACTAAATTAGGAGAAAAACTGATAAAAGTCAGTCGAGGGGGGACTGAACTTTTTTAAATATCTGTCGTATCTGCTCTGGCTTTCCTTTCCTTGGCAACAACATTCACACACATAATTTTATATAAATACGAGCACACAATGAGCAAACAATAAAACTTCTCAACCAAAGTATGCATACATATGCTGAGACAGAGGCACACAGGAAGGAGATCGGAGCAAGCATATTAGCAAACTGGGATATTTTTAGACTTCTTGGCACTGACACAGAGAGTCTTCTGACACAATCTCAGACAGCAGTCAGACACAACCTTCTGCTCCTGCCATGTGGCCTGGTGGTAAGCGCTGCAGTGCTTAAGACCAGAGACTCATCCTCAGGCGAGCCAAGGGATCCTCTCACCTCGGTCCTCGTGTGCTCACATGTGCTGTGGAGTCAAAAAGTACGCTGCACAACGGGCCTTTGTTCCTGCATCACAGAAAATACCCCTACTTTGCTAGTCCCAAATTAAGGGATGAAGTGTAATGTTTTCATATATAAAAGCATATGCACAGTAATAATAGGGTTTAACATACTGTTCTGTCGTTGATGGGGTTTGATTGATTTGATTGTCTGTGACACTTTTCGACGAGATCTCACCAGCCGCTGCCTTGGACACAGGGGGAAGCAGCTCAGCTCACCTTGGATGCATAAGCGTCACAAGAAAGGCACTTCACCAGCAATGAGTGTACATTATGTGCAAATATGCTCGGGAATTACGTCAAAACACATAATTGCACACAAATGGTCTTTTCCAAAGTACCTCTTCTCAAACCTTTGACGCATTAAAGGAAAGCTTGCCGACGCCTCGTGGATGCACAAACACAGAAAAAATGGCAGTCAAAGAGCTCACGGCCGAGTGGATGGTCGTCTGACGAGGGGATCGAGTTGGACCCTGTATATGCACGTTGGTGCGTGTTTCGCGGGGGAGAGACAGGCAAAGGATATGAAGTGCCGTTCCAATATGGACCGCATGGGGGCAACAGCTTGAAGTCCATATAATACTGATTCTACGGTGGTGGGAGGAGAGCCAGCGCTCGAACACTGACGCCTTTCAGTCTGTTCTGAGCCCGAGGTGTATCAGAGGGAGAGGATTATGAGCCCATAATGACTCCTGAAATGTTCTTTCTCAAATAATGTACTTTTGGGTTGGCAGGATGCATTATTAGTAATTCAATGCCGCAGAGTTAAACATTTTGTGAGGAATGCAATATTTGTATGTAGTTGATAGTTTTCATTTCTGAGACCTCAAACAATGCAACAAAATGAGAAATTGGTGAACAATTCTAGACAGAATACAACCTACTTGCCAAGGCAGGACTCTCAACCATCAATGGTGTAGAAATTCTATCTTTCTTTTTCTTTTTCTTTAACGTAAATATTACTGTTTTGGTCTTTTAAATTACTGAAGGATTTTAAGTCACTCGTAGCAGAGGCCAGAAGTGGTCCTCAGACCACAAAACCTTTCAACGTGAGCTTGAAGAGAGGGGATCTATAATAAATCATATTTTTTAAAACTGACCCCGCATCCAGCTGTTTTTCACCTTCCCCTCGCGACATGTGTTGGTGTCATTGCTCAGTAATTGTCCATCCACAGCAGGAAAATCCATTATGGAACCTGCCGGCCCATGCGGAGTTTTGCATGTTCTCCCCGTGTCGGTTTGATATCCTCAGGGAGCTTCGGTTTCCTCCCACAGACCACAGAACCGGCGGACCGGAGACTGAATGCGTTGTCCGTCTATTTGTGTAAATATAGATATAGTACGTATGTGTATGAGGTACATCCTGTGATGCGCATCAACTCTTGGCCAGTGGATACTGGAAAATAGCTCCACTCACCGTGCAGAGAAAAGGGAATTATGTCCAATAGATGGGACGCTGCACTTTGAGCATTCATTTATTTGAAGTTTTTAGATGTCAAAATGTTATACGAATCACAATGGTGTCTAATACAATTTAAAACCTTCTTCAAAAGAGTCGATGAGGCCGAAACAGCCAGATTTACGTATATTTTTCTTGTCATCAGCTAAACAGCAGAAATGATTTTCTTTGTGGGAATAAATCCACTATGTTGCTCTTTAGGTGCATGTCTTCCTTTTGAAAATTCCAAAACGTTTCTTATAAAAACAGCACAATTTCTAAAAATAAAAAAAACTTTGAGTCAGCTATTGATAACTCTTTTTTTTTAATGCATTTTTTTTTCATTTTTTATTGATCAGGTGTCTCACCTGCTTCACAACGGTACCTTTGCCTCCCGTTGACCTTGTTCGCCGGGATGCCGCCGCCCTCTCTCATTTGTGCTGAAGCTGTTGCAGCGCCATCCAGTGGGAGCAGAAATCTCATCTCAAATCATTGATAATTAGGTTCTGGTCATTTCATCCATCAAAAACTGATACTTTTTACATTAGTATTTTTATTTTGTTCAGGACACCTTATCTGGAGCCCCATCTCCTGGGGGGGGGGACCTTTGTTGCTGATATATTAAGTCTGAACTGTGGTAAGTGCTTGTGCCTTTAAGCAAACAAGGTTTTTATACAGCATTTATATACAGCGTCTATACATACAACATTCACACCAACATGGTTGCAGTGGGCATGCTAGTCCACAAACACCACATTCTCTTGAAAACAAAAGCGATAAAAAGGCAGAGAAACACGGAGAGAAAAATATACAAAGATTAACAAAAGATTCCAGAAGGCTCCAGGTTTAAGTTGAGAGGAAAAAATAAGGGCATGCATATACATCTTTGGGAATGGCTTCTGTTTAAAACATATTGTTTATTCTACATATTTTATAAGCTATTTTCATCTTTCATTTTTTATTTTTGTAATGGAACAACACACACCTGGAAAGGACCATGAGAGGAAATGTGATTAAGAAAAAGTGTAAAAAACAAACAAACAGAACTAAGCCCAGAACACACAAGAAATCACAATGTGATAGAAGTCACGATTGCTTTTTTTTATCTCTACTTGAATTGAGTACAATACAAATAGAAACTGAGTTGTTTCAAAGGGTGCAGTGCGGTAATGTTGCACTCTGAATGCTATTCCTAGTACACAGGTAATATCTAGTACATTCTGGTATACCAGTTGTTAAAAGGTATTGTAAAACACATGTTATCCCCTCGCTGCCTGCTCTACAGGCCGGCGGTCTTACAGTTCAAACAATGGCTGAAGGATCAAAAGTCAAAGTGTGATTAATATTTCCCACTGAGTGAGCTTTCAAATCTTTTTGGTTAGGATTCACCTCTGAATTTGAATACAAATAATGCAGCATGTATGTGACAACATATATGTGACAATATATGTCAGTCGCTTGCCTATAACTGCGCCTATGAATGAAGCCGTGTGTGCAACTGCTGCTGCTGCACCAACCATGAAGCTAAATAATGAAAATAATATATTGCATTTTGAGGTCCATGTCCAGCGTTTTGCGTTGATGGCGCGGATCGATGACATCGGCGTTGCTGTTGCTCGTGGGGGGTCAGTGTCGCGGGGTTCTGTGGTCAAACACGCACAATTGGAAATCTTGCACACACTCATTTTACAAACACACACACACACACACACACACGCACGCACTTCCTTGCCGAGGTGCGCTCTACTTCTTCCGGTAGTTGCCGAGCTGGATGGCGGAGCGGTCGAAGACGCAGCGGAAGGTGATGGGCTGAATTTCCCAGTAGGGCACGGGGTTGCTGAACAGGCTGATGCCAGAGTACATGGCCTTCTTCTGGTTGAGGCCAGGGGGACAGAAGTCCTCGGTTCCCACAGCAGCAATCTTGTTGGCGTGGAGGTAGACCACCTAGAAGAGGGATTCCAATGTTAAGTAAAATGGCATGAACATGAAAAACGACGCAGCCTATGCAGTGGTGATTCAGTAATGTTATCCTTTTCTTGTTATAGATTTCACTGAGAAGAATTTACTTGCAATTGTTGCCGAGCACAATGCATTTGAAGTGTGGCTGCTCACAAAAGAACTGTGCAGTTCATTAGGAGTGAATATAAAACCCCAACAAACAAAACGATTACCCAAAAAGGTTTTATAGCGATGGGAAAGATGCAGCAGTAGCTTTGCCTTGAGAGCAGTAAGGAAATGAAGAAACAAACAGAGGCCAAACTACAGTTAAAGGCCTTGAATCAGATCTGTTTACAATCCCCCCTACTGCCAAAAGCAGTAACATTATAGTACAACAGACTATCAACACTACTCAATAAACAAACTAATTGAACCCATGTGCCTTTTTGTTGTGTAAGCCTAGCTTGACTTGTAATCGGACAGTGTGAACCTAACAAACCAAATGCAAAAAATGCAACAAAGTCAAATTTTCCAGTATGGTTTTGATCAGAGAAAACGACCCGTGTGTCATCACACCGTGAGTAAATGAGAAACACACAGTAACCGACGCTGAGAGGTCATTTACTGGAACTAAATGGTTGCAACAACAACTCCTCCGGGATGCAGAGCAGGATCGGTGGAGGGCTGTAAATGTAGTGGTCGTCAACGCGGTCTGCACGTACCTGGATGTACTTGTGGTCGGACAGGCCAGCGGGAACGCTGATCAGGGCGTTGTTGTCGAGGTGCAGCTCTCGCACGTGAGGGACGTTGGCCAGAGTGCCGTTTTCCACGGAGCTGATCTCATTGTAGCTCAGGCCTAGTCTGCAGGACAAATGTAGATGGGAAAAGTAGGTGAGATGTTGAAATGGGAAAAAAAAAACGTCCCGATTGCTTGAGTAGAGAAAAAGAGAGCATTGCCATTTCTGAACAATGAGCCAATGGAAAATGAAAAGCACCAACTCTTCTATTGATGCTTCAAAGCCCTCATTGTTCTTTTGGTATGACATCTTTGGCACAATCGGAGCAGAAATCTCATAAACTCTGTGTATCCACACTTTATGGGCAAACTAGTTATTTTGATTGTCTAAAAAAACTACCGCTTAGGTCTGTGGTTTTGTTTTACGATAAAAGCCTTTAACTGTATTACTAGAGCAAACCTAATACCTGCACCAGAGCATTAAAACAGGCGACAGCAAGAAATGAATGTTGTTTTTCCAAAGAGGCCATGCTTTGTGCCTAAGCTGATTTAAATCAATATTGAAAATATTACTCCGAACCAAAAGTGGAATATTTGTAATAACCCAAACCTCGCTGCATTCAATGCACTCAGGAGTTTTCTAAAGCTACAACCTTTCTTGGTCTGGTACTATTACAAATTATTAATATGGGTGGAGGCGCTTCTTCTTACTTGGCCAGGTTCTTGAGGCCCTTGAGGCTTCCAGCCGTCACCTTGGAGATCTTGTTTCCGTCCAGGTGGAGCTCAGAGAGAGAACTGGGCAGACCTGACGACCCATAAGCGAAAACATTACCACCAGTAACTTGATAACACTTGGGTTAGGCCAAAACACTTGTGGACGTCAGTGCGTTACCTTTGGGGATCTCTGTGATGTTTGTGTCGGCGATGCGAATGTAGGAGACTCTCTTCAGGTCAGAAAAGGCACTCGCCTCGATTCCTGCGCTCCTCAGGGGGTTGGACCCAAGCTCTGAAAATGAAAATGACGGAAAAAAAACAATCGTCAGCGCAAACAAAGAAAAGAAAGAAAAACAGCAGTAACAGATCACATTTATGAAGTTGGTTCCTCTCCCGGGACGTTGAGGGAACATGGAGATGAGTTACGAGTAAACAAAGTATTGGGCAAGAGAATGTCTTGTTTTTGTAACCGAGCCAAATTCCATTCGATGTCACAGTTCAAAAATCTCATTTCATTGCAATTTAAGTGATTAAATCCACAAAGCTTCAGTTGAGCAATGACAGGGAGTTAGAGGGGAGGTGTCAAAATGGAGCAGATAGAGGATGAAGGACAACAAACAAATACATATGACACATTATGAAAGGCCATCTCTAAATTTAAATAATTTACCAGTATCCACTTGAAGACGGACTCCCAGTCACAATGTGACCTACACTATTCTAAAACAAACCAGGGACCTCTCCAAGCTGTTAGCTATCCATATAAATGGAAGAGGAAGACCATTATCTGGTCATCATACCCATGACGATGATATTGGACAGGCCCTGGAAGGAGGCCTTTTTGATCTTGGTGATGTCATTCTCGTGGATGCGCAGCTCTTGCAGGCTCTTGGGCATGTTGGCGGGCATTTCCTTCAGCATGTTCTTGGACAGGTAGAGACGCTGCAGCTTGGTCAGAGGGCTGAGGGCCTTGGCGTGGATGACGGTGATCTTGTTGTTCACCAGGATGAGAGCCTACGAGGAAGAATGTCACATACGATGAGACACTATACTCTTCAGTATTATTTTTCTTTCATTCTTGTTGCATGGTGTAACGTTTTTGGGAAGTAAAAACACTTCCTCAGTTTGCAATTCAGTCTGGCATTTGTTTTAGTTAAAAACTCCTTATGTGAAATTTGACCTTTGCACCTGGGAAACTTTTGTGTTTTCGTCTTCCACTCAAACATTTCCTGTTACGATTTCCCCATGGGTTAAATCAAACTTCATACTCTGCACAAACAGGACATTGTTTAGCTCAGCATCTGCTTCAACCAGGTGCCTGGGCCGTCATGACGGTGGCTCCAAGCTCAAATACACTCTGGAGTTTTTCCCCCCTCACTCCTGTTTTTCCACTCCCATGTAAAGCAGACATGAGGCAATGTGAGGTATGCAGTCCACTCCCTTGAGAGGGCAGTTACATTATAGTGGAAACATCTCCGGCCTTCAGAGAGAGGTATTTATTGCGAGCAAAGAAGGCTGAAGGAGCACGAGGGTGCACAGCCCTCGGGTGAACAGTTTCCAGGCACCTGGTGATCGAGGAGTGGCGGATATACAACCCTAACCCTAACCCTGTTGAGGAAAGTTGGGGATGGGAGATGCAATGGAGTCAATGTTTTAAGAATGAGCAGCTTTGAGGTTGTTAACATTTCAGGAAAACAGCACACAAGACTCTGTGCTGTGTTATTGAGAAACTAATGGGCAAAGACCCAAGAACAACAACCAAATACTTGACCAACAGCTTAAAAACAAGATGTTCCGATCACAGAGGTTCATGTTGGAGGGGTTGCAGTTTGTGATACGGTTACACAACAACCTATCACATAACCTTATAAATACTAGGTGTGAAGGTCTGCAGAATGATGTGAAATGGCTCTTACATGTAGTCCTTTGAGGTTCTTGAAGTCATTCTCCTTGATCTCAGTGATCTTGTTGTTCTGAAGGTCCAGCAGGGTGGTGTCGTCTGGGATGTCGTCTGGAATCGTCGTGAGACCTAATGGAGAATGTTTGAGACATTGTTTAATCACATGTAGGGTTGGTATGAAAATATAAATAAATCAAGGATGGGTGTCAAGCTTAGCTTGAGCTGAGGCGGTGAGAGCCTTGGTTCTTCTGAAGAGAGGTTAACCACACTCTAACCTCCATAGGAAGTGGACCAACATGTTTCCAACCACATACTGAGGACCTATAGTCTTGTAAACCAAGTCTACTAAGAGTGCCTGGACTTGGAAGCTATGGACTATAGAAAATGTATACTTTTTAGTTTAGTTTGGACAGGACAGGGACACCTCTATGCACGGAATATATCTATTTTTTCCATTAAGCATAGAAGAAACAAGTTGGTGGGTGTTACGCTCTTAAGAACGGTTCAACCTGGATGAGCAGGAAAGAAAAAGAAAGGGCACTTTGTCAAAGTAGCACGCTCCGTAAAGTTTCTGAGCGGGACGGGGATTTTCACAGTGACATTCCAAAGGAACCAAATAAGTGCTCGGAGGCACACATGGTGGAAGTGGACCTTAAAACAAATTTCCTTTGGGGTGTGCGAGCGACTGCATTTCTGGACACTGAGCTCAGACAGAGTCGTTTTTTGCTTGGACGTCACGGTTATTGTGACACAGAAAAGCCAACGAGTGGCCGGCGGAGCCGTAGAGCGAAGACACCTGGGGAGTCAAGCTGTGTGCTCTCCTGCATCCGTGGTAACCCAAAAAATACACAGAGATTCATAATGGCTAGTTTACATTTCAGAGGAAGAGGGGTAGAATAAACTGTTTTGACAAAGAAGCTTACGTTCTGCATCTTCACTAACGGACACATTTTGTCCTAAAAGCTTGTGACGAATTCTTTACAACTTACCCAAACAACACTTCCAGCTGTATCAGATCGTCTCGGCCTTTGTTGCCTACATTCTTTTTTTTGTTTTACTTTAAATAAATGAAAAACTAAAAGCTGGAATAGCACCAAGCTGTTGTAACCAGTTGAAAATAGGTCTTTTAGTTTGTGTAGCATCACAAAGAAGTTTAACTGTACCTCGATTTTTTTTGCACAAAACGTCATCTTTTGGTGCTCTTATACAACTAAATAAATAACACAAAATCAGTACTATGACAAAAAATAATATGAGCCAGATGGTGAAAATTAATAATTTCAATGTCAGTACTCACTCTTACGATGTTGTCGTGGAAATGAACAGTATGAACTTCCATGCATTAATGTCAGTGATGTAATTGACTTACGCAACACGCGTTGGCTGCATCATCAGAGACTAGTGGGATATGAGTAAGTTTGGACATAAAGAATAATAAAGAACTCGTGAAGACAATTCGACATCTAACAACGCACGAGGGGTGCTTTGGCTCTTCTGTCTTTGCTGGGCCTTGGTGTGTGAGCCCAACAAACCACACATGAGATCACATCTTGTGTGTGTCCACGCGTTGGAGTCTGTGTGCGTTTGCTCGCAGGCCAGCAGGTCTGGGGAACAGATGGAGACGGAGGGGGCCAACACCGCTGATGCAGGAGTTGAGCATTGCGTCACGGAGGACGTAATGGAACCGGCGTTTTCCTGAACATCACCCTCTCCGACTTTCTGCCACATTGGCGGTCGAGCTGTGCGCTCCTGCTTCCCAGCCCCCGGCACCCTCTTCAGCTTACTAAACCAAAGTGGCGCTGAGCTGGTTATGTCTTCTCTTTTCATCTGCCTTCTTGGAGCTGGGGCTCGAGCCTTTCCAAATAAAAGCGGGGCCAAAAACTCAAACTCAAACTTAAAACCCGACTGCTTAGCGAAGCCCTTTTTTTGTAACACACAGGAATAAATGAGGTCAGGGACTTTTCTATGACAAGGTCTTTGTGACTCACCCCAAACAAGATGACCCTAAATTAAATTGTTGTGACTATACCGGATTGTAGTCTGTAAACCTTGATGAGTAAAATTTACGTAGACAAACAATCAGACTTTTTAGTCTCCGCTTACAGTGGAATGTCAATAGGAGGTGAAATAAGCCCTCTCAGCATCTGTGAGCATTTAACGTGTCGACATGGGTGCCATGTTCTCTGGAGGATATTGAAATAATACATAACGTAACATGACCCTGAATGTGGGTTTGGGAAGACGGATTGCACAGTCAGGGACTTTCTCCATAAAGTCCATTTCCACTAAAAGTACATTAAAATGACTGCACACACCATGTGACCTCATCTCATCCAGTTAATTCACACTGATTCCTTTGCTACACGTGTAGCACCAGTACAAACGAGGCTGCAGCCCGCCATCAGAACGCTGTAATTTGCGCGCGATTTAATTTAAGCACCAGAGTTTGGACACCAGGAAAAGCTCGTCGGTTAGAAGTGCACGGCGTGATGTGCGCGCACGTGTGTTCTCTCACCGAGGTCCGAGCACTGGATGACTCGCAGGTGGCACTGGCACCTGAAGGGGCATTTGGGTCCAGAGGGCCCGCCGAGGGATGGTTCTGTTTTGTCTTCGGGATCAACTCCTGATCCCGGCTCGTCCTCCATCATGAAGTCTAGGAAACCGGACTGGCGGAAGGGCAGCGCCCAACAGGCGGTGACCAGGAGCAGAGAGAGACAGGCTGACCTCATGGCGCTGCTAGCAGGGAGCCTGGAGGAGGAGAAATCAACGTTCAAAGGTTTGGCCGGATACACTTTTCAAAACAGTCTGTCTATGATTATCTTGCCAACGACCATGCTGGGCTTGTTTCACGTTCCCTGTGAAGGGAGCAGTAAAAGGCAGAGACGTTAGAGGGAGGGTTGGTCAAAAAAGCTCTTAAAGTGGTCGGTTTTAAACAGAAGGTGAAAGGTGAGAGCAGGGAATTCATCAATGCAGCATGAGAAGTCTTATGGCCGCCAATGTGCCACATTATCTACTTTAAAGGAATAAATAACCATTGAAGCCCTTTCCATAGCGAGCATCTGCTGTACTAGTGGGGATCTGGGAAGAATCCCGCTTCCTTTTTTCGTCCTCTATTTCCAAGCACGACCACAAACCAGTTGACACATCCGCACACTCTCTCGGACTCAAACGGAGTGGAGATACATTAAACTGCATGACCTTTTACACGCGACACGCAGTCTCAGAGACCCAGCAATCTGCTTGTCATGCGCGTTGCCAAAAGTTGCCCGCTTCTCCCTTGGTGCCACAATAATTGAAGGGCAGATTTGAGCCGCAGCTGCTAACAAATGATTTGGCAGTAGCTCGTCCGCAACGGACCATGACCCGAACCATCATGACCAGGATAATGAAACTGACCCAAAGTCTTCATTGCAAGTGACTGCAGGCTGGTTTATATGGTCTGTGTGCATGTGAAGGATGCTCATGTGCTGTATCTTTGCATACTTTGTTATTCCAGTGTATGTTTGCACGAGTTTCAGTGTGTGTTTAGCATAGTTTGTGTCGCTTTAAGTGCAGAAGTTGTGCTGTATGTGCAACTTGGTTTGTACTTAATGAAACAAGTAAAGGTACATTCACGAGGTTAAGCCTTTCAAAGTTTAACCGTGTGTCTTTGCAGCAGAAAGATTTACATTGATTGGCGTGGTAGGGAAGTGCCCGGTTAGGGTTACACCAGGTCACCAGATCAGGGCTCAGAGGGACTCTCAACACGAGCAGTAATTACAGTGAGCACGTCGACACACTGTGCAGCTTCAGTCCAGTGGTTTCACTGCTTGCATGGAGAAAGACGATTTGTGTTGGATGGGATAGCTCTGCGTCCGACTGTTTCTTTTTTCTTTTTTTTTCACTCAAAAAAAAAAAGTTTGAAAACGGGGTGATTTCATAAGTCAGCAATTAGGCCTTGGAAGTGAGGGACACAGTGTTTGTTGTGGCATTGCAGGTTGTTTCCATGCATAACTTTTAGTCTCACTTGGAAAGCTGGAGTACGTAGTATGGTGGGGGAAGTTGAAACAAAGCGCTCCGGTCGGAACACACAGTTGGTCCCGAGTACACGTTGTTCCACTCGGGACTCAGGGCTGAGTAATCTTGGCTGTCAGGCTCTCTTATCTAAGCACAGAAAAAAGCTCGATCCACGAAAAACACGTCTGCAGACTTGGCAGCAGCAGTATATTTGTACTTAGAGATATAAAGTACTTTTGGGTTAAAAGAGCTTGTGAGGGCCTTTGATGGTTTATTTTATCCTGTGTGACTGCTGGTTGGTTTGTCTTGTAAAATGATACACTAATCACTGATTCTGGAAAGTATTTAAAAGTCATTTTTCATCAGAGGTACTAACGTTTAGAACCCCTCACATCCAACGCATTTTGTAGGCTGTAACATTAAGAATTCTTCTCAAAGCCAGTGCACCAGCTCTGCTTAAAGGAGCAGCAATGTACACAAAATAACTGAGGTTTCACCGCCGATCACTGAACCTTGTCTCCCTTCTTTGACCCATAGCCACAAGCACATGTGCCGAATTCCATCGTTCCATCAATCCTTTGTCCAGTAAAGCTTCAGCAGCTTTTAACGTGAGCCAGAAGAAGAGGGGAATGACCTCAAAGTAAAGCTCTGTATGCATTTACCGGCTGCAGCATTACAGCAAAGAAAAGAGTTGCCGCTACTTGGTGAGTCATAATTAGTCACAGGAGTTGAGAATAAAACAAGATTTTGAAACAAATTCCTGGAAGAAGAGACCCTGAAGGATCGTTGTTTGGGACCACAGCTGTGTAATCATTTTTGGTAAGTGGTATTAATATTGAGTTAGGGGGGGGTTCGGTTGTTTTGCTATGTGTTAACATTAAAGTGGTGAATTAATGAGCATTCGATTCTAAATTCAAACCACAGAACAAGGTCTCATGACTAAATGCAACCGTACCCTTCAAGTGGAAATTCAAGGCTTCTGTTTGCATGAGGAAACCTGCTGTGCCTCAGGCTTCTTTCACTTCCTGTGGGCTCAGATGTGTCCATCGGCCTGCTCAAAGAAGATGCACCCACTTCTATATAAACACACACCTAAATAACATACTGAACACACAACACAGGATCCTCAAACATGCGTCTTTGTGCATGCTAAACCCAGAGGGCGGGCCACAGAGCATGCTGAAACATGATTTCCCCATGCAATCTCTGCATCTCAGCATTTGTAATACCCTCAAAGAAGATTTCTGTTATGGGAGTAAAAGCTATTCCCTTATCATTTGCTCTTTTACTGAGGGAAACTAAACAAGATGGAGGTCAAACCTTGATGTTAGAAAACGTGTGATCTGGTGCCCTGCTGCCGTATCATTTTTTTTTAAAGCGAGACACTTTAAGATTTGTTAGCATCTCTACTTGCTTCATTAATCACAAAGATTATTCTTTTTCAAACATTGGTTTTAATATGAAAATGTCAATTGCACCATTATAAACTCTTTTCTCTTACATTATTTTCATAATGTGTCATTAGAAAATGATACTTTGTTTATGATTCTGATTCACTGGCATCACATTGCCATGTGGCTCCAAGCCAACTTGCAACAGGAAAAAATGGATAATAACTGGACACTACTTGATGCAAATGTGGCAGGAATTGTCACATGCTTGGTTCCTACTGATGGACTTTTAAAAAGGACTTCAATCATTTTTTAACCAGGCAAACAAACCCGACTGAAATGAAGGTCCAAGGCCTTTCAATGAGGCTTCGGATGGGAAGCAGATGCCTGTGGAAGCACTCACCATTGAACTATGCTGGGTATAGAATTGATGAATGAAACAATTAAAAAGCACAACTGTAAGTTAAGCCTGCACTTTCCAAAGATTTACAATCTACCAGAAGGACATGCGGTAAACAGTCCAAGAACCACCTCTATCCTCTCCTCGGGTCTCTGACACCTGCGATTCATCAAACAAAACGGGCAGTTGGACATTTCCTGTGTCAGCCGCATCCTTGTCAACCCGTTTTGTGTCCTTCTTTTGTCTCACCCCTCCCTCCGGTCTCCCCCTTGTCCGGCCCCAGCATTGCTAATGATTCCCAGACTGGAAGAGCACAGCTCGCGCGAAGGACTGAAGCTTTTCACCCCTCCTCTGCTCGGTCCCTTTCTCCTCTTTGTCACCGCCTTTCATTGAAGGTCTGCCGCGCAGAAAGTCAATGAGATACCAAAAGACGGATTACCATATCACAAATTGTGTTCAGACGGGCGTCCGGGTTTCAGCAAATGAAACCAGGCTGCAGAGGAAGAAACAATAAGCCGGCTACCGCTATACCCCGTCTTCCACAACCCCCACCCCCACCCCCACCCCACCGATGTAACTCTCCGCAGGCCTCGGTCTGCCTCTGCAGAGCGTCTGTCAGCAATGAATCACTGGAAGGTATTTACACGGCCACAGGAGGGCTTAAAACACGTGTGGGCCTTTTAGGCCATGATATGAAAGTGAGTTCCCCCCCCCTCTGGTACACAAAAACGCATGATCGGTAAGAGGGAAATTTGAAAAAAACATCAGGGATTTTTCTAAGCTCCCTTTGGCAGTGGCGGGCGGAGTGATTGGTCATCTTTCTCTACAAATCTTTAAAAAATATGGGGGTTTTGTGAGCGAGAACATGTGTCCCGAAAATATGCAAAGACTTGGCCAACAAACAATTAGGCCCAATCAGGCTAGTTAGGAAAATAGCCGTCCGTGCTCCTATTTATGCTTTTTGGCCTCGGGAATGGCAAAAGACACTCTTTTGACCACGACAATCAATTCAATTCATTCCTGCAGAAAAAGTGTCAGGACCACATGTGTTATTGAAAGATCATTTTAGGGTCTCTAAAGCTGGCCTATACTGTGGAGCCCTGGGCATGAGAACACTAGCGAGCGGTCTAACCACACTTCAGCTGTTCCATGAGAGGAGCTGTCGGCCTGCCATCAACCTCAGTCCCATCATCAACAGTCTGCTCTGCACAACCTTGGAAAAACTGCCCGATCTTCTCTCCCTTTCTTCTCTTTCCATGTCCTCCTCGCTTTTTTGTGCTCTTTTCCTTCCTTACCCGGCCTCGCTCTCACAGCGTATGGGATTTTTTTTTCTTAAATCTTTGGCCAGAAATACTGACATGTGGAACTTTCTGGTATTCCAATGGAGGAAGGGGGAGTGTTGGGCGGGTGCTGGGGGTGGTGGGGGGGGGGGGTTAATGGCTGATTTAATTCCATTGTTCTTTTGCTGTTTTTGACCCAGAGAGTTGAAGACCAGATGGAGAAAAAAAAAAAAAGCAGCCCTCGGGTGCAGAACTGGGGCTTGGTCTTCACCTTAACTTCCATTCACTCACATCTGCTCAGCGCAAAAACAAATTACACCTCTATCCTATTCCCGCATTTCATTTGCCTCACTTCTTCCTTTTTCCAGTTTCACTCTGGTCCACTCATGTCGGTGCAGCTGAGCCATATCAGGTTTTCGTCCCCGCTGGCATAAAGGATGTAATGAGTTATCTGAGAGTCGTGCTGTGGCTTGCCGGGAAGCCTTCAGACCTCTCTTTGATAGAGGAAGCTGTACCATTACGGGATTAATGGCGGTGTGCGCTGCCAGGTACACCTATCTTTTTTTTTTTTTTCATCTCCTCTTCAAAGCCGTTCACTTTTAAGTTGCCCCTAGCAATTTGGGTCCCGTCTTGCTACTGTGAAAACTCAGCAGGAGACGCCACGGTGGGCGGAGAAGATTCACACTGAGATAAAACGGGGCAACACTGGGCAGACAGAAAAGAGATTGGGGTTAAAACGGTCTGATTGCATTCTCAAACGAACTGCTCGAGTGTGAAAGGAAGCAGAAACAACTTCACCATGTCAGAATCTTGACAAGCAACAAGGGCTGAATCAAAACAAAGAAACCTGGTTTGCTGTTTCAGCTTCTTTCCCTTTTCCTTGCCTGTGTTAGTGGAATGCCCCAAGGCCGCGGAAAAAGAAAAGGAGAGAATGGAAGAATGAAAGAGGGGGGTGATGGACAAATTAACAATACACAAAAGCATTTTCCCTAAGCAAACGTTTGGAAAACCAAGTACCTTCCTCTCACTCAAACCCTTGACTTTATGTAAGCAAGGCCTGTATGAAAAGAACAGTGAGGAGTGCACTTCCACGTGGGGTATCATCTAAACAACCAAAAGTGTCAAAAAAAAGCAACAAATCACAAATAACGTCGTTGGGCGAGGAGGGAACATTGAAGATTAACGGTGGGCCCGGAGAGTATGGTTTATTTGGCAGAGGGGTGAGGTACCAGCATCAACCGAGCTACCACACCCCCTTCCCCCCCCCCAGCCGCTGCTCTTTTCACCGAGCTGTGCGCGCCGATTGGACTGGAACTGATTAAAGGTCCCTCATCATAAAGCCAAGGGAGCTGTGGGAACAGGACCTGGCAACATCCGGAATATACGCAACGCGCATGAACACGCGGAAAAAGTGGACAAAATCAAAGGCAACCCCAGTGACAAATGTAACTGCACCAACATCAAAAAAAGAATCACGTGCAGTAATCCTATCTTTGTACAGTAACATCATCAGCAAATAATGAAACTTTCAAAATCACGAATCATAGATTTTGAAGTGGAAAAAAGTTACCAATCCAACATAAAACACATCATTCCCATGAGACTACTTCTTGCTTTAAAGTTCACGTTGAAACTCGTTATTCCTAACTTAACCTTACCCACGCTGTCTTCCTTTATGTCAGCAAAAGGATCGACCTACCTGTTCTCAGAAGAAGCAAGGCGGAGAGAGTAAAGCTGTGCGAGATGAGCTTGACTCCCAAAATCCAGTCGAGTGGGGGGGATGAGACTGAAGTTGCAGCGAGGGCCTTACGGGGGTAATTAGACTCAGAGCGCGTGCAGCCAAGATCAAGCAGGTGTGCTCTGTCACAACAAGGGGAGGAGAGAGAGAGAGAGAGAGAGAGAGAGAGAGAGAGGGCGAGAGGCAGAGGAAAGCGAGGGGAGAGAGATTGAAGGAGGGAGGGTCCGAGCGCCCGGCTCCTCTCAGGACCTGAAACAATTGGTGGAGAACTTCCCCCCTCGTTCTCACCGCCTGCTCCGAAAACAGCTGGAAATGGAGAAGGGAGAGGAAGAAAAAAAAAGAGAGAGAGAGAGAGAGAGAGAGAGAGAGTCAGAGAGCTGTAGTTTAAAGCAATAAGCAGCAGTGATTCCACCCTCACTGTGACATCTGGTAATGATACGTCCTGTGTGGAGCTCAGGGCACAACGCTGCACACAATCTCTCTTTCTTCCTCGTTCACACTCTCCCTGTCATTCATCCGCGTTGAGCTTCGACTGACCACCCCCCAGGGAAAAAAAAAAAAAAACACTTTCGTCTAATCTTTTCAAATTGGCACCCCCTCCCAGTAAATGTTTGTTACTTTTTTAAACATAAGTCTTACATTAGGTCTTTTTAGTTGTCCTTAATGGGCTCTTTGGTCTATTGGATTGTACTGGCCCACAACAGAAGAGGAGGCATTGTGGGGATTATGTGGGAGGTATAAGGCTCAGATTTTTGCTCCTCGTGGTGCTTTTTTTTTGCAGGCCTGTACCGGGAAAAGAATGCCGATATTGAGTTCAGATGGCAACCATCATATGGTTGAGGTTAGAGTAGTTTAACACCAAAACAAGCATCTTGGGAAAGCGCAAGTCTTCCTGTTTGTTGTAAATCGGGCTGTGCGTTGGGGCTGCGCCGGTGGGGACTGCAGGGAATGCAAAAAAATTGATAAGACGACGAAGGGTTGCAACAGAATCTTTGGTGGAATGAAACTCGACTGATTTGGTGCGAATGAACACTGTGAGTTCATAGAGGCAGCATGCTAACAGACCACGTCATCCGTGTTGCAGGTATTATGTCATCAACCAGTGATTTTGGGCCAATTAAAATGTTACCTGGTGATGTCACTGAATGAAATGTCAGGGAATCGTAAAAGCAAAACTTATATAATTGGTAATATAATTTTATACCTTCCTAAGATTTACTATTTTCCCTCTCTAATGAGGAAAGTTGCTTTAGATCTGATACTGTGCTTGCGAGATTGGACATGCCAAAGCCGGATGTAATCTGGGCAAGGGTTGGATAAGTTATTTTAGTCCACGTGAACCAGACCTCTCTTATCATCATGTCGGGAGGAAGTTGGGGTTGTCAAGTGTTTAGAAGAACTGTGCTGTTGCAGGGAGGTCACAAGTTGAACATCTGCATTGGCCAATGTCTCAGAAGTCATGTGCTCCGTTGGCGAAAAAGTCGCCGCCTCCATCAGCTTCCTTGTCGCAATTTACTCGGGGCCGTTTTAATCATTAAGACTTAAGACTTAAGATCAGAACTTCATCCCAATGTAAATCTAGACTTTAACTTTGCACCCTTTTAGAACCC
Source organism: Pungitius pungitius (assembly GCF_949316345.1). Lineage (NCBI taxonomy): Eukaryota > Metazoa > Chordata > Actinopteri > Perciformes > Gasterosteidae > Pungitius > Pungitius pungitius. The sequence goes on from NC_084901.1 coordinate 3,612,200, forward strand.
ATACCTTTTGTTACGGTTCGGGTCCATGTCTTGTTTTATTTTGTAGTTTCATGTTTCTCATGTCCCTGGGGTATCTTCACTTCCAGCCTTGTCCTGTCTTCCCCCAGTGATTATCTGCTGTGTGGATGATTGTTCCCACCTGTGTCCAATCACCTGCACCTTCCCTGTGTTTTTAAGCCCTGTCAGTCTCTTGTCCCTGGTCGCGTCATTACACGTTGTTGGTGTCTGAATGGCCGAGCGTCGCCGTGTCTTTGGCTTTTTCCCTTGATGGTTTTCTGAATTCTTGGATTTATTAAAAAAGTTACTTTTCGCCGCAAACTCTGCATCTGAGTCCTGCCTCTGCCTGCCCCCACCAGCCTGACACCTTTTCATTAAACTAGATTTTGATACAGCAATCACTGGGTTAGATTTCCGGTCGGACTTGACTCGCGTTCAGATACTCTCCTTCTGTCGGACTCTTCAAGACTGAAGAGGATCAGATTTGAGAAGAGCAGGTTTCGTCCTACCTGGCTTTTCCTCCCTCACCACCACTTTCTTTCCCAACGGAAGGCAAAGGGCAGACCACACAAGTAGTGGCCTCAAGTGTGTCGAAACGGCCCATCTCCGTCCCCCCAAAAAAAGACACCTTCTTTCAGACGGATTAGCACCGCTACTACATTCTCAATTCCTTTGCACAGACCCATGACCTTCGATGAAATGGGTTTTGTCGCCTGGGTTTCATGTCACTTTTAACAGAAGCTCCAATTGAGTCGGCAGATGGATGGATGGAAGGAAGGAGAGGAGGAAAATATCAGGATGGAAAAGGCTCACATGATGATTGGACAATGGGAGTGTCCGACATAAACTATGAGATCATAAGAAAAACTTTGATGAAGACGAAAAACTTCTGTCTGCCTTCCACGATATCTGGCAGACGATTGAAAGCAGGACTTTTCAGTTGAGAAGCAATGACACGTGGCTGAATAATGCGATGTGGCCTTTGCAGAAGAGTGCAATAATTAAAGCAAACTCTCTTCTCAGGTATTAATGTCCCACTTAAGAAACAAAAAGAGTGAAACACGAAGACGTTTCAAGAGAAAGTAAATGAATGAATCAAAGAAAGGGAGCAGGGTGAGGCAAGATTTTTTTTTGAAGTGGGATATCAGTGTTGAATGTCTGTGGCTAGAAGAAAAATGGAGGAAGATGAGCAGGCTTTAGCAGGAGCTTAAACGTAAAAAAAAGGTTTCAGAGGGAGGTCGAAGGGTCCATATTAGGTTGAGACCCTCAACATATCTTTATTTCACTGTGGATCTCAGATGATTTTTCCAAAAGCAACGGGTCAACGCAGTGACCTTGACAGCAGGGATTTTCTTCTTTCAGTTCCTGAAAGACGTTACGATGTGAGCAGTTCATATCAGCAGAATGAAACAAACGTGTTGTTTCGAAGCAATTTATTGACATGATTGAAGATTAATGTTACTCCCGCCCACCTTCATCCTGGCGTATCTTGAAGACGAAAACCACCCATTAATTTGTGTGAAATAAAAGACATAGGGGATCTTACATAGGTCTGTAGGTCTCTTTGCCTGTGCCGACATGCCGGGTGAGGACCTCATCGGCACATCACTCAACAAGTAACACCCTACTCCAGTTTCTGAGATGAGCTGGAGGCTACAACTATGCTCGGTTTCACCTCTATATCCACCGCGTCTCTCCATCACCTGGCACTCACTGGCAGTCAATTCATTCAAAACAACTTTCTTTCCCTTCAACATCACACCTTGCAAGCCAACCGATACGATAGGACGATTAAAAACACCACTCAGCCTTTCCACCACCAGAATGTTGATGTAAAGAAGCTATCACGGGTTTTATAATCATGTCTGGATACGTTTTATCAATGGAAAGCGGGCAGCAGGCAGCATGCAGCGGGTGTGGAACCCCCCGGGGGGCGTCAGTATAACTCGTTTTAACACCTGTAATGGTTAAACCTGAGTTCACATTATACATGTCTACTGCAAGGGGCTGTTTTTAAGGACTTTCCCGGAGAAAAGGATAGCGCTGGCCTCACTGCCTTCCTCAAGGGTCCTTCGGTGGCAAGTTTCATACATGCTTCCGATATTATGTCAGCTGCCTGTGGACATAAACTGGCACTGTTCACACCTAATGCCTCTTAGCTGCATGGTTGATATAGTGGAACAAGACAGCCGTGAAACCGGCCGAGTCACCATATGTGGGTATAAAGGCTCTCAGGTTCTCATACACGGAGAATGACTGGTCATGTTTTTTGTGGTCAGCTACCTCAACTTGACCATAACGAGCTAGAATGATGTTTCATTTAGAGAGTCTCTGCAACGGGAAGCTTTAATGTGGCTTGAATTACCAGCAAAGGGGGGATGTGATGGACTCTGGATTGCTGCATGTGTGAAACCATGAAGCCAGATGGCATATAATGGAGTGACCAAGCATGGTCAAACTAAGATTTTGTCGAACAAATACTACAGCATTTGCATTTAGCTGTCTTATTGTTTAATCCTGCCCAGTTATAAATATCAAAATACCTCCAGTGCCTGTTACCCGCATTATATCAACCTGCAGACATTAAAAGAAAAACGTTTTGATTGTCTGTCATATGTCACCCAATGACCACGAACGCGTTTACAGTACTGCCTGTACACTCACAACTCGTCCCAGACTAAGTAAATAACCAGCAGCGAGGCGGAGAAGCTCTGTCTTTCTCATCTCTGTCTCAGCCGCGATGGACAAAACAGACACTGCACGCACACACACACACACACACACACACACACACACACACACACACACACACACAAATGCAGAGCGGAGGCACCAATGATGGCAGGGACAGGACGACAATTGGGTTCTAGGCCAGCGGCACTGTGGGAAATGACCTTGTTTGGACCAATCAAAGTGAGGCTGTGTGTTGATACTTATTCATATGATAATCACACTGGAGGAATTCTGTCGGTTTGGTTCACTGTTTACAGCCTTTCCTTTAAACCCACGAGGGGCCACACACACGCACACACACACACACACACACACACACACACACACACACACACACACACACAGACACTCTCTCTCACACCCACAAGTTTGTTCAGTCAACTGCCAACTTTAATGGGTATTTTTCATGTTTGGGGTGAGATGAACGCTGCCAGTCTAATAAACCATTACTGCAGAATAAAAAGTCCCTCAGACATTAGTGGCCCAGTAAAATTAGTATCAAAGCAGTAAATGCCAGGAGCCATTCATCATTGAATACTTTGCAATTAAAATAATTCTATCTTTGCATAGAGGTTGAAATCAGTGAAACACTAAAAGATAAGGTGAAAATAATAACTTATTATATATATATTAACTTTATTTCCGACTGACCTTCTCCACTGCATGTGTGAGAAGATGGTTGAAAACAACGGCAAATGTAAACCGCCACAAAGAAAAGCCTCTTTTTTTTTTTTAACAAGGAGGTCGACTCATTCACTATTCCTCCTCACTCCCCCATAGGCTCAAGATTTAAAAGAAGGCACACAGGCGACGGAAACATTCGCTCAAGTGATGTTTTGGTCTAAACGTGGCCATTCAGGGCGGCAGGACTGTTCATCTCCATGGTGACAGACTCCAGTTCGGCGGAAGGCGAAGTGAAAGAGGGAACACCTCCCAACTGGCCAGGTTTACATCTCACCCTGTAATGAAAGAGGGATATGTTGTAATAGGCAAACACAGCTGCCTTGGCCAGGAGGGGGGGGGGGGGGGGGGGGGGGGGGGCATGCAGCGTGGAATTAAAACATTGATTAATTGTGATGATATGGTTTTAAAAAGAGGGGAAGGATCAGGGTTATTGCAGTTTTACAAACCCCATTCCGCAGTATGGGAGGAGAAAATAAGTATCAGTTAATGTGGATTCCCAAGGCCGACTCCGTCTCATTACAAATACTTAGTCAAACACAGCTGCCTGGCAGCAGAAAATTACGACATTGGAGAAGTGATTTATGGTGATTGCATGGTTTTGAAATGTTGAAGTGGGACTAGGTTTGTGAACGACGTTTATGAGCCGTTATGCAATAAAAAAATGTAATACAAGCAGGAATAAATAAAAGCAAACAAGTGAAATTTAACTACTTTATTATTATATAGATCTTTAAGGATATTCAACAAAGCCCCACTTTTTTATTAGGATTATCCCTTGGTCTTTGCAGCCTACCGTTTTGCCAGTTTGAACAGTTATGAATTTTGAATTTTAGCAGCAGGAAATGAGTGGGTGTACTATCTATATAAGCTGTAAGGCTGGGCTTCATTTCTATCAACAAATTACCCCTTAACCCAATCACATCCTGTTCATTCGCGCAATAATCATTAGTGAGATGAAGATGGCTAATAATCAAATCTCATAAAATGTCAGCTTTTGTTCGATGCTATGAGAAGGGAGAGTAGATGAGCATATGCACATCTATTGCTAGGTGTTGAGTTGAGCAATGCCATCAATAAAACAAAACCCTAAATGTTTTCATGCTTTTTTTTAGACAGACATTGGACTAACAAAGTGGGCAACCATGCAACAAAGGTCCCAAGACTGAATGAAAGCAGACATTGTGACACCAACACTTTTTCCAATAACTTTAAATTTTCAAAACATACATTTTCACCAATAGAGGATTGAATTAAATAGGTACTAAAATAAAAGAGATTGTTGTTCTTCTTTAATTATGTCATTAACTTCCAACCGTTGTGGTTTGACTCACACGGCTAATTGTAACCTTCACCAAGGCTTCTTTATTCCCCTCCAATCTCAGCTGCCAGTTGTCCCTTTTTATACAAGCGTTTATGGTTATGGAACCTGGGCTGCCGTCAAATAATTCTTGGCCGAACATCATTTTCTCATTGTCCGTGTTTACAAATGTGACATGTCAAGAGTTAGTGTTGCCCTGCACCATGAGTTGCTGCTCTACAAGGGTTCACTGTGCGTCGGATGGACTTCATTAATCTCTTAAAGGGTGCTGGATTTGTTTGGTGTGCATTTTTATATTTCTTTCCATTTCAGCCTGCTTCTGATTTACCACGCGTCGAGTCGAGCGGCCAAGCAGCTCCCTTCTTTCTCTCCCCAAGACGTTTGGGTAGAGGAGGCAAGTAGGATGTGATAGTTGCCAAGGTTTACAATGAAACAAGCTTCGAAATGTACATAAATATCTGCCCAGTCTCTTCATTAGATGTCATGGAAATAATTCAGAGTGTTCGGCGGTGGTCCACATGCAGTTGCTGATCATCCCAAAAAAAGGACCCGTACTTGCCAAATGCTACACACTATTGTGCCGCTAAAAAGGCTTTGTAGCGCACCACTGCCAGAACTGTCATTAATAACAAACATGAATGGGCCCTCATGCATTTAAGCCTATGGAGCTTTTGTGTATTCATGAGACACAGATGATTCTATGGTGAAAATATTTCACTGACTGAGGGTTGAATCACATCATATCAAGCATTGGTAATTTGAACTTTATTGTTAACTGAGCTGTTCAATCCTGCAACCACCACAGTCTCACAGTCATGGAGGCCCTGCAAAACTATGATCGGACGTGATAACAGTTCATTCTCTGACAGAATATTAAAAACCACACATCTGGTTTCGTAGTTGTTTCTCAGCTGTTAGGAATCGTTTTTCTCAGCAGTCAAACATTCCTCATATTAAAGCTTTTAATAAAAAAAGGATTAAAGGAATCCTTTTTTGCTTACTCACTTCATTCCAACTGGAAAACGAACAAACAGCATCCTGTTCACATTTGTCCCCAAACGCTCTAGAACACAGTTCATTCTTCTCTCACATTAAGCAACTGCGCGTTCCCTCTGTATCTTCAGATATCTATCGCCCCCAGTCTCAGTAAAGTGTACGTGATCATGGACGATCCAGACTTTGACTACGGTACCCCATTGAGAAATTGTCAGCATTGTGCAAGAATGGTTGAATACACTGAAACAGGACACACTAATTTACATCTCAATTCCCACAGCAGTTCACGTGTGAGGGATCACTGGAAACAGGAAATTCCCTTTCATGACACCGTTCTGGTGCCTTCTTTCACCAAGGTTGTTTGATGAAGTGTAAGATCCTTTTCTTTTTAACTCTTCCACCGAGTTTCATGGAAATTGCGTCTGTATTTTCTCCATAAGCATGTTGACAGACCAAAAAACAAACAGAATACACACCAAAGAAAACCAAATAGCCTCCTCGACGCAGGTGATGAAGACAGTAATGCGCTTTGGTGTTCATCTCATGAGCATGAGATGCAATCATCGGGCACAAGGGTTATTGCTGACAGCCGCAAATGCAAAAAACTAAAAAACTCATGCACATATGTTGAATATGAGTGTGAAAGCCTTCAAGCGGGCTGCTAAATCAGTGCTGTGAAGCTTGTATTAGTGTCATGTGTGAGTTGGAGCATCTCACCAAAATGAATTCATTCATGATGATCTGTTGATTCGAAGACACTGACCTTCAATGCCATTGAGGCATACGCCCTAAAACCTGCAAATTTATGACAATAGCTTTGATTTGGTGTTATTTTCCATTTAGACTTTTAAATTGTGCATGGCATCACATTAAACACCAGAAAGAAATATATTTAAATCAATCAAATAAGAGACCATGTTGATGTGCATCTCGGGGAATCAGAAGTAATGTCCAGTGTTTCTGGACCATCTATTCAAATCATCCTATCCAGGTGAAGCTGTCTTAACATTTCAGTTCATATCCAACAGCTGTCAGGTGATGGGTTGAGCCAAGCCATCACCTTGTAATTTTATTAAATGTTCACAGAGTAAATCCTTGAATGGCATTTATCTGGCACGGCCCGGGTTTGGATACACAGCAAAAAGACATCAAGCTGGTTCACAAGTTCTTCTCCCTCCAGGTGTCAATTGTTTAAAGGAAAGTGGCACTGGAGTTTGCATGAATTTCAAGTATTTAGCCTGGCGGCATTCAAATGTTGGGTAGGTAAGGACGTAAAGAGTGATGATGCGGTGATGAAAAAGAGGAAAGAGAGTATGCAAAACGAGAGAGATGTAAAATAGTGGCACGTGGCAAGAGAGAAGTAATGAGAAACAATTAAAGGCAACAAGCTAGAGTTCATTTTAAACTTTGGATGAAGCACAACTCCCAACTAACTACAAAAACAGTTGTTGACACCATGCACATACACACACACACACACACTGTTGTATTAGGCAATATTTTATGCAACATTCCAACTGAGACAAGTCCGTCCTGGACACTGCAGATGTTCGTGGGAAGGGCCTGTGATAGTTTTATGAAACGTTAGCTTTTTTCGTCAGAGTCCAAATGCACCATTACATGAAATGCTGTGCCTCCAAAAGCAGATGGCTGGGAGACCTGGAGCGTAAACCAACTGTCAACAGACAGGACCAAAATGTTTCTGAACAGAAAACATGGATTTTCCATTTGGAAAAGGGTCTCCAAAGCAGCAGCAGGAGGCCAGAGAACGTCCGTAAACAAAGAATTATATAATACAAATGGAAAATAAAGAAAACCATATCACCCTCAAGTCAACAGCAAGTTTTTCCATGGCCTACACTGACTGGTGGGTATTAGAAACGTTGTTTTGATCAAGTGTGGCTTGTTTTAGACCCCCCCTTAAAAAACTTTAAAAGGCACTCAAAATGTTAAATTAGCATTTGGGAGATTCACAATAGAAATGTGCCAGTCCCGTCTGTAAAAGATGAATACAACAAAGTATGACATGCTGTTTAGTAGACCATGGAGATGCAGATTGTTGGATTGTGGTATAGCCAAGCTAAGTTCCTCCCGCTTCTTGGCATTTGTGTTTAGCTATGGTAAGATGCTGTTTAGCTAACATCAAATTATTCCTTTTAAAAACTTCAATGGCATGATTTTTCCCTTTATTGTAATCCTAGAAAATGAGCGCGCCACACGAGTCATTAGTAAGCTGTAATAGGTTTCAGCTTTTTGAAATTTCTTTCCCAGGAGCATCCACACTGGATGTCTCAGGAATCACAATGCCAAGAGCCTATATTTCCAGACCAAATTCAGCTGCACATTCTAGGATGTAATAGATACCTTCAGCTTATTTGGCCTCCACATCGGTGCTTTTCTGGGATTCTTGAAGTTGGGTTTGTGCCTGGCCATTCAAAGCAGACCAGTGCAGGCCCTGAGGGTTTTATCATTGACTTGGCAACACGTTTGCCACGTTTGGTCAGAATCTAAGCAGAACTGCCAGAAAATTCTCACCAAACATCTTGAACCACTATACATGGGCAGTTTTGATCGAATCGATCAGGCGTAGTTGCAGGAATTAAAAAGAACAAATTAGCTGACTGTGTTGTTGGTTTGTTTTTTGCCATTTCAACCGCTCTTCTCAATTATCAGTTTTACAACTCTCTAAACGCCGTTCACACATGACACACCAAACCATGCGGTATCCTGCCTAGTCAGTCCCTCATGAGCCATCACGGTGTCCACGCTGTGCAGGAGCTGCATGCGTCAGAGTCTTTGGGAAATCGGAGGTCCACCATCTTTCTTTCTTAACTGCGAATCCAAGCCAGATGGAGTCCTAAGTGGCAGCGTTGGCTGTAATTGAACAGAGTGTGCCGGATAACTCCCTTCACCAGACAAAACACTTCCTTTGTGGAGGTCGGAGGCCCCTTTCCAGCCAGACTGACATTGAGACGGACCGACGGCCCCGTTTGTGAGCTGCTAAAGCTTCTCCTGTTTCATTCACATTAATCTTTGTGTGCCAGAGGAGCTGCAGTCCAACTTCCCTTTTTAGCTTTAAAGTTTATTTCTTTAGTGTGAGGCAGGAACCTGCAGACTTGCCATGGAACAGTAACTCTGAGGGAGGAAAGGGAACAGAAACACACAGGAGACACTTGTTTTTGTTATTTGCAACGTTTCACATCGCATTCATTCTGAACAGTACGACCTACAGAATGCAACGACGTTTTACCGTTTTGCTTGCATTACTTTAAACCATAGTGCAACTATGAAGCCATATCTTATCTTTTGTACCGCTACGCATGCATCCACACTTCATGAATTCCTCAAGGGCAAGAAATTGGATTGGTGTGGGGCCCTAAATATTTCACGTGAATGCCTTTCAGGTGGTTAGGGTGAGGGTTAGGGTGATCCAGTCGGGTGCTTGTAATGTGCAAGACACATGTTAAGGTCAACAAAACTGTGATGGAGACTGGATGGAGATGGAGATCATGTTGGTGCAGAGGAGAAAGTAGGAAAAAAAGGAGGGGAAAAAGTACACGCGGACAAAGAGAGTGTTGGTGGAGCCAATTAGGTGTTGGCCACATCTGTTCTCTCCCATACTCTTGATAATCTCTCTGTGGTCAATGGCAGACCAGCTTTGCATGGAGCGCATGAGATGTGGTCAAACTTTTCTCCAGCGCTCGGATGAAGCTTTCCAAAACACTGTGAACACTCCAGAATGTTGTGAGTCCTTGTGTATTTGACATGAAAGAGAAAATGTATATAGTGTGGCGACCATCTCTGACCAACTCACTGGTGCTGCAGTGGTCAACAATTAAACGGTTGTGAACTAAAGTTTGAGTCTCCGATTTTACTCGTTGGGCTCAGCATTTCTGGTCCAGAACCTTTGCTTGACTGGTTGATTCTGGATATTTCAGCTCTCAAAAGACCACTCGGCCAGTGGGTCAGCCTGTTGCTCTTGAAACAGATGTCGTTTACTTTAGAGTCTATCCCCCATTCTTTCCACATAGTTCACATTTTCACGTGTCTTAGTCGTGTCAATCCTCTATAAAAGCTACTACTGACGGGAAAGATGGTCACATAAAAGCAGAGGTGTGGCCACATGGTTTCCACCTTAGCAGGCCAACAATGGCTCCAACAGCTTCCATCAATATTATTTTACAAATCATTGGGAAATTCTACATTTGGATTTTTTCTAGATTATCAAAGGCAAAGTTTCTACCAAATAAACAACAATTGCGGCCGGGAATGCTGATTCATTTCATGTGGACATTGTTGAGAATGTCGGGCTCATTGTGCACCAACTGAGAAAGACAAAGAACATTTTATGGAACTTGTTCACAACATTTGTTTGGTAGTAAAATATACTAATCCTACAAGTTAGCGGATGAGGTGCAGATGATAAATGGCAATTGCCACCCCCGATCTAAGAGATCCAAACCACATAATGTCCGTATTTGGACATGAATGATGTGCCACAATATGAGGGGATTTCATAGTGCTTTGTCAGCATTACAACAAAAAATACTTTCACGGTTTTGATGGAAGCCTTTTGTTTCCACAGATGTGAATACGAGAAAACAAACTGTAAATATTTGGACCTGAACCACAGACAAGAAAACAGAATGATCCAGTGGCGTGAGATGTAAGACATCCAGGTCCACCACTGGGGTGTATCCCTATAATCCTTCTGTAACATTCCTTCACTGAACAGAAAAATGGGGAGGGGTCCAACTTCGCTGAAGCATCTCGACACTAAACATACAAATAGCATTTAATATCTGTGAATTGACGTACAACTGCTGTAGGGTGTTTTACAGTGCGCGCTACAAACAGCTTGCCTGTCCATCAAATAACACTTAGCGCTTGCCAGTCTTTGTACATTTGCTGTTTTAAATCAGTTGAGATTGTGAGTTGAATCCCCCTCAAAGTACATGACTTATGTGGACCGATTGAGTACTGTAGTTCAATGAAAGACACCATTTAGACACGGCTGTTTTCTGTCTCCCGAAATGTTTTCCCGCTGATAAGTGTATTGTGATGTTGCCAAGAGTTGCTTCAGTCTCTGCTGATGTGTCAGAGCAGTGGATCTTTTTAAAGTGGGATCAAAGTTACCTTGGGTGAACATTTGTGTGCATTTGCGATGTTTTTCTGTTCTTCGAGTGTTAAATAGACAATTAAACTTTTACTGTGTGTGTTGAAGCAGATTGTTTAGCCATGACAAGTCTTTGGATAATGTCCCGGGTAAAACATCAGAGTGCACTCCACTTTTTTTCTTATGGTGTCCAGACCTGCCTCCATTCATCAAAGGATCCAGCCAAAGTGTCTCTCATTTGAGAACATTAGCACACGTCACATCCCCTCTCTACCGCTCAATAAAAACAGTGTCATACAACCGCTGTGATCAAAGAAAGAAATCACCTCGAATTTGCCATCTTGTTGCCAGTGCTATTAACTCACTTTATGGCGGTCGAATTAGAGGCAAAACAGGAAGAGGAGCCATCTGAGCCAGTTGGGTGATGATAGAAAATGTTTTTTTTTTGGTGTTAGGTGGTCTGTTGACTACTGCATCACTTATTAAGGTTAATGTCATTTAATGGGTAGTGCAGCAACAGAGTTCTGGAATACTCTTAGCAAGTGGCCTTGCAGAGCTGACTAGTACTTTCCTTACATCCCGTTTAATAAATCCACTCGCATTGTCTGCTTCACTTTCTGCTCATTAACATTCAAAACAGACGTCAGTAAAAATGGGAGTGAGGAATGATTGCTTAGGTAATGTCTGCTCTCTGGAAAACACTTTGTTCCAGTTCCCATCCTCAGGACATAAGTGACCACTCCTTAATAAATGATGTGAATTGCTCAATGTTGCTCACAGTGGGCCTTTTTATTCCATTCAGGCTCTGCAAACAATTCGTTTTTAGTGACCTAGTTTGCCTCAAAATAACCTGTCTAGACGTTGATTAAGGGTGTTGCCATAGTAATAGCCAAAACAGGAAGCTGAAATAAACAATGAAAGGGCTTCCTGTGGTTACCTGTAGTTTTGAGAATGTCTTCTGCCTGGAGCCGACACGTGGATGGGGCGAAAAGGTGGACTGCACTTGACCATTGTAATTGCATAAAGTCACTAAAAGTTTATAAAATGCATCACAAGCACCAAGTGGAATGCCAGTGAAGCCTGTCTGCTGTGTTTGTGTGTTTGAACACCTGAAGCTTAAGGGGCTCTCAGTTTTAATGGCATGCAATTGTAAGCAGGGAATTTCCAGGAAGTTAAAGTTAAAGATTAACCATGAATCATTATATGTATGACCTTAACAAAGCAGGGTACGAGATGAATTGAATTTTCAATTGAATAAATATGCAGTTGTGCTTAATGGTGGATCAAGCAGAACTTGAAATTAACTAGATGAATTCAGGTTGATGAATTTACTATATTTCTGTAGTAATCACATTTTACTATTAGCTATTCAGTTGCTTATGAATTGAAATCGGTATGCTGTGAGTGTACAACTATGTATTTATGCCTGGGATTACCATGTTACAGTCACAGATGAAATGTAAAGAATCTCTAATTTGACATCTCTATAGTTTTCCTGTAGCCAAAAGGTAAATGAAGATGCAGATATCTTTTCAATAGTTCTGTCTTTTCTTCTCCATATGGCTCATTCGAGTGCATCTTATGAGATGTTATATAGACTAATTTGCTCTGCTTGAATCTGCCTTAAAAGCCGGACCAGCTGCCTTTCTGCAACAGAGGAACACTCACACAGTATTGGCCCCCTTCTGGAGCCCCTGAATGACGGAGTGCGTGTGCAACATGTGCATCGTGTGCAAAGTGTGCATGCGCAATTTTAAAGAATGTGTCGATTCTACAATGCATATCGTTTTATGTTTGTCTGTGTATTTGTAAAAATGTAAAACTGATCGATCTCCCAAGCATGCCATTTCTGCATGTGAGCTTGTGCAAAACGCTCAGCGCTTTATTTGTCCCCAGTGCAAGTCCAGACCAGAAGCAGATGATGGGCTGCATACAGTGTGTTTGTGTGTGTGTGTGTGTGTGTGTGTGTGTGTGTGTCTTGAGGTCCCCCTGGCTCCCATGGTTTCTCTCTCTAACCCCTCCTCCTCCTCATTCTCCCCTCCCTCTGTTTCTCCATTCCGTCTCCGATTCACTCCCTTCTCTCGGGCTAACTAAAGCGCCACCTCCCTCTCACACATGCAATAGCACTTAACCGTTCACAAGGACTTTGACTTCCTTGTGAGATTGAGTTGGAGTTTCAGGGGAGATTTAGGGCATTGTGGTCAGTGCTAAATAACTCAGTCCTTTAAGGTTAGAGTGAAGATAAGGCTGGCCTTGATTTAAGGTTCAAGGTAAAATTGGCGGAGATAGATCGGTTAAGTTGTCAATGGGATGTGTCATCCGAGCAGCACAGTAAGAGTGTGAAAGAGAAGAGAGACACAGAGGTACATGCATCCCTACACACAGCACAATTGCCTCTTTCCATGTGGCCTTTCCTAAAACTCTATTTCATTGCGGTACGTGAAGAACACCCGCAGATTATAGACGGCAATCACAACTGTTATTGCAAAATATCCACTTCCCGTTTCTATGTTTTCTATCAAATTCCTACTGTAGCTTGTAAACTTTTTACTATTTGAATAGAAGCCATTAATAAAGGCAAATATTTTAATCATATGCCCAGCTTTTGAAGCACCATGGGAAGGAGGCCTCCAAGATTCACAAATATCTGAGGAGGAAAAACAGCTGAATAATACCACACCATGAAAAATCCTCACTTTGTCTGTTGTTTTTTTTCGCATTTAGGGTGCGGTTCAATATCCTGTTCCCTCTGTTTTCTGTGGTCAGCGTTACAACAAAAGAATCTCAAAAGGATGTGAATTCTGTGTTTTCAAGTTACAGCCATTGCAGTTTTGCAGAGTGATTTGTGCACATGGCATTAAGTTTACAATTAAAATATGTATTTACAAAAAAAAAAGACCTCACCTTTAATGATAGTTTGGAAAGGATGCAATAAAGAGCAACACTTCAGATAGAATATTATATTTAAAAAAACGGTTAAGACGGTTAATTATTTGCTCCACAAAAGAACGAGACAGAAAACATAAGAAAGTGAGCAAGGCATAATCCTGCAAACCTCCTATTTGGATCAGCTTCACTATCAGATTGCATCAAACTTCAAAATTCATTCTGCCCAACTACTTAAAATAATCTCTTGGGTTTGCACTTCGTCAAGAGAGAAGATCCCATGATCATTGCGCACGTGACTTCCACGCACACACACGCACACGACTGACACACGCGCACACAGGTAATGTATACACGTGTCAATGATCTTAAACGATTGCATGAAAATAGGAAAATATGCAGAAGGAAAGCAGGAGAGGAAGAGAGAGAGAGAGAGGGGGGGACAGGGAGGCGTTCCAGTGGGTCCAGGTAGAGGACGTGGTGTTGTGACACGGGACGGGGTCCTGCTGGACCGCAGGGAGGTGCTGGTGAGCTCCCCGCCGGGCCGGAGCTCTCCCCTTCCGGACAAGCGCTGAGCTAGTATGAGCCTGGATGCATGTTTGACTGGTGCTCCCTCCTTCCTTTTTCTCCCTTCTTTGCTACTCCCCCCTGCTCCTCTTTCCCGGCTCCTATGGGTGCAATGCCACGTTGCCTAGTGAACTTATTAGAGGAGCGCAGGAGGGGGGTCAGTGCTAAGCTCCTCCATGAGGACGAAAACATTTCTCCACTTGTGTTTCTCGCTTAGAGGTCTGGGTGAGGTCGAATGTTCTTAAGATATAGCAAAAACAAATACACAAACATCTGCGCTTCTCCGTGAATGCGCGTGACCAATGTGTGTGTGTGTTTGTGTGTGCGCGTGCGCACGTTCTTCTCTGGCTGCGTTTTCAGTCTGGTGTGAGTTGAAAATATATTTCTGAATATTTCCACGAGATAAAGTTCCTGCAGCGTTTGTTTTTTTTATCTTCTGATATGAGTGGAAAAGAGCCAAGTCAAACTTCAAATATTTTCAGTGTCTCACTTTAAACCTTAAAAAAATCTCCTTATACAGTACTGCCATCTAGAGGATTTTTTTGTAAAGATCACGTTTACATTTGACAACCAAGTCCGATTTTTGAGGTAAATGTCTTGTGTGTCGTCATGTCACCACTATTTGACAATGTTTGATCCACACTGTCGTTTGATTGGGACGATTTAATGTCGCTCTCGTTCTCATGTTCATCCTTCAGGGAATCATTAGTGCATGAACGTGGGGGAAAAAAACCAAACTGGTTTTTAAACTGGTTTGTGGGAACCTTTGAAAATCCTCTGTGGTGGAATATCTGGGCCGTGTCCATTTATGGGCGTGGGAAAACTGAATTAGGAATGCTGCACTAACCCTCCTGCCCGGTAGTTTTATTCACCCTATTTGAACTCACCGGGGGTTGATGGCACAAAGAAAGGAAAACTCAAATAAAACATCTTTAAGGAAAGCTCAAACCGCGAATTTTAAAATGTATTCACTCTAACCTGCCGTTAATAATTCGGTAGCATACGTTGTGTAAATCATTTAAGACATAAAATGATTCCTTTTCAATTCCATTCTTTTAGAAACTCACTCTTTATTATTTATATTCACAGGAAAAGCTCAGAAAGAGAACCGTGCCACTCAGATGATTCAGATGTTAGTTGTCCTGCCATGTTACAAACATGCACAAGTAGAGAGAACATTATTCAAGTTGACAATGTCACATGTAGATTTTATGGCGTGACTGCAATCACTGAGCTCATACATAAATAATACAAATATAAACCTAGGCGGAGGAAACAGTGGTAGGTGCACATTCTATTAACTTTCTACAGTCCAACTTACAACGAGTTACAGATTTCCCACAACTGCTTCAGACACTCGCATGTCAATTATTTTGCCTGTTTATAAGTTTATAAGTGGGAGCCCGATCTCCTACTGTAACCACGGCAACAAAACAATAAAAGTTTCGGAAGCTTATCTGCAATTATTCACATAACACAATCACATTATTATGACATCATCAGGCAAACCAGCAGCAGGATCGTTTGTGTCTTTTGCCGGTTTCAGTAGAAGTGCACCACCTGGAATCCCCGTAAGCACCTGAAAGCCCGTGCATCCAACTTGCCCAAGTCGATTAGATTGTGTTCCAACTGCACCCGCACAAGCCCGCTGAGGCTCGCGCTTTTGCTGCCCCAGCAGAAAGCATCCCGAGGCACCGATTTGATCCTGTTGTGGTTGAGTGCTACCGAGCGCAGGGCCTCCGGCAGCTGTCTGGGCACGTGGCGCAAGCTGTTGTGGCACAGGTCCAGCTGGTGCAGAACAGGCAATGTCCGGAATGCCCCCGGGGCCACTTTGAAGATTTTGTTTCTCGCCAAACCCAAGTGCTCGAGGTTTTTCAAGGTGCCAAAAGACGCTTTTTTGACGGAAGATATGAGATTGCCTTCCAGATTTAGAGTTTTCAGTGAGTGGGGAAGATGTCGTGGCACTTTTTTCAGTCTGTTCCCCTCTAAGTTGAGGCTTTCCAAGCGAGTCGCATTGACCAGGGACTCCCTGAGAAGGCCCCCGCTCGTCAGCCTGTTTTTACTCAGATCTAACACCACCAGCGCTGATATCCCGTTGAAGGCTCCTCCGCGGAAGTCCTCGATGAGGTTCCCTTTGAGGTACAGCTCCATGATGGACAGGGGCAAGCCCAGAGGCACCGAGGTCAACTGGTTGTGGTCCAGGCTCAGAGTGCGCAGGTTGTACAAAGGAGCGAGCACTGCCTCGGGAAGAGACTCAGATCCGTTGCCCAGGCTGTTGTTGCTCAGGCTCAGGACCAGGAGGCCGGGGCAGCGGGCCCAGGCGGCCTCGGACATCACGCTCACACGGTTGCTGTCCAGACGGAGCTCCTCCAGGGAAGCTGGGAGGTCAGTCGGCACGGCGTCCAGGAGGTTCCTATCCAGGTAGAGGCGCTTCAGAGCCGGGACCCCCTCGAAGGCCCCCTCGACGGTACCTACCGTGAGACGATTGTTGCTCAGCACCAGGAACTCCATGGAGACGTATTCTTTGAGGAGGTCCAGCTGGATGCCGTCGATGTGGTTGTTCATGAGGAGGATGTAGCGGGCGTTGTAGGGAATGCCGTAAGGAATCTTGTCCACGGCTTTGTCTGAGCACTGGACCACTCTGAAAAATAACACATTTTTATCTGATGGGCCAAATGTACCATTTAAAATGTATAAACAGTCTCACATCGGAAAACATTGATTCAGTCACTCTGAATCAAGTGAATAGGGTACACATTTGACATTTACCTTCCAAAGCAGGCGCAGTCACGAGGACAGTAGTTGTCCTTAAAGTAAGGAAAGTGCGTTGGCCTGATGACCTTTTTCTTCTCCCAGGGCTTTTGTGTTTTGTTGTCCTTTTTCCTTTTCTTGGGCTTTTCATTGGGCTTCTTTTGACCGCTTTCGTTGAGTTTTGTTGGCCTCATTGGAGGGGTTTTGGCAGTCGTCTGCCGCGGTCTGGCTGAGGGTTTGCTTAGTTGTGGCTGAAGATGAGATGCTTTGTTTCGCCTCCCTGTTTTCCTGTCGATTTCCATCAGCTCGACCGTTTCGGGCTGAGTCGTGTCTGGTTCCAGCTCCAGAGCGGTACTACTTTTATTTGACGTCTGCATAGGATTTGCCTCTTTGGTTCTAAGCGTTGCTTCTTCGGGTTTTGGCATTACCACTTCCTCCGCGGGGATATATGCCGTCATATACTGCGGTCGAACGACGGGGGTTTGTAGCTCCCGCCTTGCCGACTCAAACAACCCCGTTTGGACCAAGTCTTTCTCCAAAGGCGGGTCGGCTTTGGCTCTCAGTCCATGCATCTCACCAGGAAGCCCCGTCGTGACTGGGATGCGATCGATGGTGATGGCATTGGGCGAGGTGACAGGTGGAGGGAAAGAGGGAGGACTAACTTTGGCGTGGGAGGGAGCGAAAGAAGAGAATTGTGATTGAGGGACATTATGGCGATGAACAGGAGGAGGAGAACCTGGGGGATTTGGAGAGTGAGTGATACCCAACTGAGTGGAGGATGTGCTTAAAAGAGGTGTGAGATCGCTAACTACTGTGTGATCTTCATTCTCTTTAAATACTCTTTTCTCGTCCGCCTTTTCTTGATTCACAGTCAAACTCTTAACCCCTTTAGTTGATTGGTGAAGAATAATCCCTGCAACCAACCTGCTCTGTCTTTCCTCTTCCACTTTTTTATGCTTCAGTGCATCTATTCTGTCTTCAATCGAAGCAGTTTGATTCATGACTGCTTTCATCGTTCCTGTCGGGATTGTTTTCCGTTTCTCGGGTTTTGTAACCACACGGTCTCCCTCTTCTCTCCTCTCCACTTCTTTATCTGCATCTAAATCTGTCACTATGTCAGCTACACGAATGTCTTCTCTTTTCGTTTCTTCTCTCAACATCTTGAAAAATGCGTCCAAAGCCGTCCTCTTCTTTCCTGGATTGGTCTCGGGGGTCAATCCCTCACTCCTTGATTCCTGCTCCGATTTCCTTCCCTCACTTTCTTTCTCTTCCACTGGCATTGAAACATTCCTCAGCTCAAACCGACGGTCCCTCTCCATCCCTGCTTCCTGGCCAGCTACCTGTCCTACAGCACGACACAGAGAGCAGCCACTTAGGATACTTCAGCTGGCAGGAAGTAGAGCGGAAATACTGCAGGAATTTTCTGAATGCATGAAAACAAATCAAGCTTCCAACAAGTGACATATGAGCAACATTCCGCATTTGTCTTTCAAGTGTCCATGAAATAATTAGCATGTGAGTGTAGTTTGCAGGACTCTGATAATTAGAAGGAGATTATAACTTAATTTGTGGGTCCATTGAGGTGGGGGCTAGAAATCTCACTGATGTTTTAAAGTTGCACTCACCAGGTTGCACCACTTGTGTGTACCCAGAAACTGCGAGGAGCAAAAGCAGCACTGTGAGCACTTCCATTGTATCTGTTGGAAGGCATTGAAAAAACAAGGATGAGAAAATGGTAAGAATCATCTTGTGAAGGACAACGCTTTCGGGAAAGAATTATTTTTAAAGCCATCCTGCCATTTTTTTGATTATCTCTTTCAGTCTTGCTGTTTCGGGCCTTTGAACATATAATCAAGTACACTTAACAACATTTTCTCAGACTTTCTCTGTTGACAACCAGTGCACGACAATGTATGTATGTAAGAAAGTTCTGCTGTAAAACAGCGTCGAATAAAGTTCATCTGCTCTTTATCTGACTGTTATGAATATTTTTGCTGGAATGTCCTTCCCAGATATGTTCCTTTGGATTCATGTTGTTGTTGACTTTTGTGAATAATACAAAATAAATTATAATGAGGCCACTTCATGGTACTGATTAAGTACAAACATACAATATATACTTGTGTGATTAAATTCAAATTAGGTTTTGTTCCGATAAATCCCAAATTAACAGAAAATGTGAAGGCTCACTTTGAGGAAGGGAAGGGTAATAAACTTCAATACGTACCTACATATTGATTTTTTAGTTTATATATTCCTCAGTATCGGGAGATAACATAATACCATGCCTAATACAAGCTAAAATACATGAATGGATTGCTCAGCTGGATGTGTGAGTGTTGCTTACCTGCAGCCTCCTTTATGTGTCAACGACACCGAGTTCCTGCATTTATCCCGTTGACCCCTCCGCCTGCCTCTCTGTACGGACGAAAATGGTTTCTAACCTTTGAACCGCACACCAATGACTTTAATAATGGAGCGGCCCTCTCGCTGGCCCCGAGCCGCAGGCAGTGACTCCCCAAATGCCTTTATCTGGAAGAGGATTGTCACACTTACCCTCAACGTCAGAGGAATCTGAAGGATCAATAGCGGGAAAAGGCCGGCGACTTGAGAGGGAAGAGGGGTCAGAGGTGACGGTGGGTTTTTACAGTGGTGACTGTTTGCCCCACTGTGGAGAGACATTAACATCCCAGTGGTTATATGAGGGTGACAAGTAGCTCCTGGATACTGCTTGACCTTTGACCCTTATGCTAATGGCCTGCCGCACACGTCAGGAAGTCTGGGAACTGCAGATGCTAATGAGTAAATTTGATCTAAACAGTGACTGTGTTAGTGGTTCAATTGCATTTTGTTGTGTTTTTTTCATTTACTTTAAATGATAAAATTCCAACTTGATATCTAGTAGAATGAGGCCTTCAGGGCGACTAAGCTTCTTTTTATGGGGGACAAAAATTGACATGAATAAAAGAATGCTTAAATAAATAATAACTACATACATGTTTAAATATAAGTTTATATCTAAACATAACACATTAATCAATTTCTACATTTCTCTATTTATTTATTTCTATTAATTTATTAATTTATCTATACATTAATTAATTTATTTATCCCTGTATTTATTCATACTTCCATTCATTTATTCATACTTCACCTCATTTTTTGTTCTCCATATCCTTTATTATTAATTTGATTTGCCGATAATTCATTCCTGTATTGTATGCGTTTGGTCTCACCAATTTCCTGAAACCCAAATATATTCCCTCACATATGAGGAGCCGAACCAGAAGAAGTTGGTGCATGGAAAATGATTATATAATGTTTTACATTACATCTGAGTTAATGAGCTGATTGGAATGAATTGATTTTGAGCTGTAGTTCCGGATAATCATTTCACAACGTTGATCAGTTCATGCAGAATATTTATCTTTTCTAATCCATGCAGCCTTCGACTCATTGATTACCTCAAGCTGCACCTACTTTAAAAAACCTACCAGAAATTGCTCTGTAAGATGTTGACATTTTATTTTCTTCTCAGCGGCACCATCTATATTTATGTGGGCGGAAAACGTAAAGCCTACATCCGGTTCCCGAAACCTGAACCTATTTTTACATTCTTTTGTTTTTTGTTTTTTGTTTTTGTCACATTGTGCATCGGGTCACTTCACTTCGCGAGGCCGGGCTTCACTTTCGGTACTTTCCCAACGTCCAATTCCTTCCCTTTGCATAGGAATTCGATTCTGCATCACAAACAGTTAAAGGCAATAACAAAACAGCGTTAACTTGCATCAACACGTTAACTTGCATCAACACGCTTTTATCTCCAGAACTTTGGTTAAGTGACAGTAAAAAATAAAAGCATTTTTTTCCCCCTAAAGATATATATTACTTCTATTTTCTCATATAATATTTCCCTCCATAAAACAAAGATCGCTTCCACAAGCAAAACATGGCGCTTACACACCAGTGCCAGTGCGCATGTGCATGCTTTCAAAGACCACATAGAGGCAGCATTTCCCCACGCACAACTGCATGAGGTGCCCAGGGAGAGCCTCGGATCACATAACGTGGGATGGGGAAAATGCAGCAGATGGGGGTTCTATTGTTATGTCTGTGTGCCCAAATTCGATGCTGCTCTTCTGGTGGGGAATCACGCGTATGCTTGAAGGCTGAATGGCAGGAAAAAGGGCACTGATTGAAATTAAGAAGCTGTCTCTTGACACCTTGAGCTGTGGCATCTCATTTCCTGTCAAAGGTGACGTAATGCGTGGGAGAGGGGGGTGTGAAAAGCAGCCGTAATGGGAGAATCGGAGAGGCGGGGGGGGGGGGGGGGGGGGGGGTTGTTTTGAGCTGTTTTTTTTTTTTTTTTTACGGTAAGAAACACCCCAGTGTTTGTCAGTGTCTTCAGACCCACTCTGTCCATTTCAAAAGACCAGAAATTGGCCACAAACAATGATGCATATTTACTCCGTTGGAGCACAATGATGAGAGAGCGTTATCCTGTCAACAATCCAGGTCAACAGACACAGTGTCTGTCGTCCTTCTCGTCTGAGGCTGCACAGATCCTCCTTACAGTCACGGCTCGTGGTCTAAAAGCTGTCTGTCTGGACATTGGCCTTCTGGCTAAATCTCCTCCACAGTTGAATGACTGTTCCCCGGTGCATCCAAACGCCTTGACAGCTGCCCAGCAGCCTCACCAGTTGCCCATACACCAGTTCTTTTTTTTTTTTTTTTTTTAATCTTTGGCAAAGCCCCAGAATCACTCAGAATAATGTTTTTTTTTCCAAGTAGGTCATGGATTTGAATCCGTAAAGTGTCTCCAGTGGTGTTTACAGAGGTGGTTAGAAGCCGGGATTTTAACCACCGTAGAAGTTCATTTTGAAGCTTTTTTTTCTTTTTTTGTGGTATCAACATTAACAAAAAAACAAAAAAAAAAGATATTCCCAGCCTGATACCATGACCTCGCTGCATGAGAGCTGACCTCAGTGGTGAAGACGAAAATATGTGTCATGAGTTTGTCACCAAAAGCCTGAGGCGAGGGCAGGTAAGTGTGGAATTTGCATGAGGTTTTGGGGGTTAATGCGTATGTGTGTCAACCTCCAACTTCGAAACCTGGCGTGGGATTTTGGGTTTTTTTTTTTAGTAGAGACTCTGCATCGAGATCATTTAATGAAGACATTATCACTGCATGCCCTGGAATATTTTACACATTTTCTGCAAAAACATGTCTAAAATCCAGGATTAGATTTGAGTAGAATGAGGTCGCAGTGAATCCAGGCATTAGAAGGAGAAGGCTTGAGTGACAACACGACTGTGTAAAAACAAACCCTCCCCCCCAAACTGTTCCATCTGCTCAGAGCCTGACTGCTGGCAGTGTGGCGGCGGCGGCGGCTGCTGGCGGTGGGGCGGGTTTAACAAGGTCCAAGGGCAAAGGTCACAGACTGTGACACATTTGTTGGCTAAGAGCGTCAGAGACACACTGTGTGCCGCGTGGGACTCCTTGGACAAACAGCGCACTACGTAAATGGACTTTACCATCCCTGTATTTCCCGTAATAGTTATCAATTTACGTTTAAACCGTTTTGCCGTCGGGCACGAAAGGATCGAGTAAACATTCACCAACACGACAGAAGGAGAGACTTTGGTGTTCAAGGACGTCCCGGAACGTTCTGTGAAGATTAGAGGGAGCCAAAATAAAAGAGGAATGCAATTCAAGTCATTTATGTCTACTTTTCTTTTCTAAGACCATCCAAATATTTTCTCCAGAGAGGGTGGGAGTCACCACTATGAGAGAAGACCCCCCCCCGCCCCCCCGCTCCCCTCTCAACACCGCCTGGAATAGCTCCACCAATTTAAACCTGTGTTTTTGTTTCAGTAAATCCAACATAGCGCGACGCTTAAGAGAAAAGAGGGATGACGCCTCGGCGAGGAGCGGAAATGGTAATTGAGAGCAGTTTTTCGGGGGTCCTTTTACACCCTGCTTTGAAGTACTAACGGTCCATTTCAAATCAAAGGCTCACTCTGCCGTCACGAGTTGTTTCTCTGGCGTTGATGAAGCTTCTCCATCCTGCAGGCAACCTTCAGTCAGCAAATCCACGCTCAGACACGGGCTGCTCAGAAAAGAGAGGTGCAGAATATATTATTTAATTAAAAATGTAATAAAATATCCAAAAAATATGAGATTCTTTGGGGGTTTTTTGGTCCGATAAGACTCATCTCTGATGCCGACCTCCTCTGCACATACATGGCCATTGCAAACATCTTCATTCTTCACATTATGCCACATACACACTGCTCCAAAGCAGGAACTGAACTCAGGCGCTGGAGCAGCGGGGCTCTTTTTTTAAAATCCATTGTTCCTTCAGAGTGACTCATTTCTCTAAAAAAAAAAGGAAAACTCCCTTCAGAGTGATGCTCTCGCTCAATGTGCGTGCTCTAGCCGATCGTTGATGCCATCGGGCAGAGGGAGGCTCGCCATATGTCACAAGCATCGACTCACTGGGGGCCTCCATTCTTCACGCCAGCGTGGAGGCAACTCCACACGCAGCCCTTGCAGCCTGCGGAGGCAACAAGTGTGAGAAACAGGGGGTGGAAATACTTGCAGGAAGTGTATAGGGGTTGTATTGTATTCTGCGCGACACCGGGGCAGATGGACAGAGCAGTGTTTGCCCGGGCGATGCCGGTTCGTCGGGCCCAGTCGACTATTCTCAAATCTGTCGCGCTGCAACAGGGATGGATGGGATGCGGAATGGTAAACAAGGTGGGAGTCATTTCTTTATGTACAACACAACACGTCAGTGCAACAACAACGCGTGTGAATGAATTTGTTGTATCTATTTTTTTCTTTTTTCTACTGGTCGTTAAAAATCAACACACATCGGTTCGGTACCGTCGGAGGCCAAACACACAACAAGGGTTACCTCAATACTGCGTGCAACAAGCTAAATGCAGTAGTGTAGGCTGAACCAATCTTGTTCTCTCTTTGCACAAAAAAGAGAAGTAAGAAACCCCCCCCCCCCCAAAAAAAAGTTGAGAAAACACTGCAATGTCCTCCGTGGACCTCGTGGAATCTGGAGGGACAAAGGACACACTATGAATACACGGTGTAGGAAAACAGATATTCACATGAAAGTGTAAAGGTTAATGATTCCAGTGTCTATAAAAAATAAATAGTGCAGCTGAGTTTTTGTTTTTAACCATGAAATCCAAATCAGCCTACATTGTGTGTGTGTGTGTGTGTGTGTGTGTGTGTGTGTGTGTGTGTGTGTGTGTGTGTGTGTGTGTGTGTGTGCGTGCGTGCGTGCGTGGGAGGGGCACTTATTATTATGTCCTGCTGCTTTTCAAAGGAACAGCTGTGCGAGGCTCCAGCCCCGCCTCCAAACAAGCTGCCTGGCAACTGCCCTCCCATTGGCCAACCTTCCACCTTCTCTGACCAATGGCAGGAGCCACACCACGAGGAAGTGAATGTTGGGAGAAAAACACAACAGAGGGAAAACACAAAAGACATGGGGGAAAAAGTTTGCAGTAGAAAACAGGAAGTGATGTGATTTGAAAAGGCTGACTGAGCTTTGGAGAAAAAAAAGCTTTAACCTCTTCTCAGAAAGATTTGCATGAAAAGCTTTTAACGTTTCTAAAATCCCGTCCTTGGGAAATTCCTGGACTATTAGCTTTGCCCTTTTCTAATAAATACGTGCAACAATCTCTACATCAACTCACATCCACAGCTGTGGCTGCAACAAGCCTTTGGTTCGTCTCCCCGGGACGAAAGGTGTTTCTTTTACAGTAGCTGTGACGCATGGCGCTGCTAGACGAGGGGGGGGGGGGGGAGGAATGTTTGGCGTACTGTTGTGGGTTGGGGATGAACAAGAGTGTGCATGTAAGTCGGTGCGTGCAGGCCGAACACCATGCGGGAGTGGGGGGGCAAACTTCCTACAAAATCTCAAGTTAGTAAAACTCAAAAAACAAGACCCGCCGAGCGCTAAAGGCCCCCCCCCCCCCCCCCCGAGAAGGCCTCTGCCCTTGTGTCTGCCTACTTCAAAAAGGAACACGTGCAAACACTTTGCTGCGCAAATGAGAGGCAACAAATGACTCCTTGTGGCATTGTTTTCAGCTGAAATGAGTTGGTCCGTGAGGCCAAAATGTTACCGCTTCCTTTGGGCCAAATGTGATCAAACTCAAGCTCTTTGGAACGTCGTTTGGACAAAGAGTGAAAACTGTTAACAGTTGGTTTCTGTGGATCCTCTGCTCCTCTCTTTTATTTTGTAAAAAAGTACATTCTGTTTCAAGTAATAATATAGACCTTTTAGTTTTGCAATACTGTAATGTGGGGCATATTCAGGTTAACCAATTCATCTCGAGCATCGTCATTACTTCTGGTGATTTTATGGCCTTTTTTTGGGCCTTCTTTACCAAGCAAGCTTGCCTGCGGTAAAGACTTTGTTCCCATTCAAGTAAAGAAAAATTCCTCCGACTTGTCGATTGACGCCTGATGAAAGCTGAGGCCTGCGGGGCTGCAACCCAAAACCATTCAATTCCTCTCCTGCTCACAATAAATAAAGTGACCCGGGACTCTCACCACGGGGCGCCACTATCGTTTAATGTAGGCCGAGCCTCTCTTTAAAGAGATACTATCATTCCCCTTCAAAAAAAAAAGAGACCTCTCTGCCTGTTCTTGCATGGAGTCGGCTCAGTTATCAGAGATCTCTTTGATTATCGTTATCATAGTAAGTAATTGTAGTTATTAGTAGCCGTACCACTGGCCTGACCTGGAAATTAAAAGGTGAAAGGGTTTGAAGTTGTGTGACTGAACTCTAAATCACGGCCTCAGGGATCCAGCAGAGGGTGTAACGCCACAGGTGTCCCAATTCATCAGACATATTTTTTTTTTAAACTGTACTGTACTTGTGCAGTCGGTGTACAAATACTCGTGGCAGTAAAACATAAGCAGTTGTCATAGTTTTAGTGTTTTCCTTTTCTCTTTTGAGAACACGTCCGCGTGGTCTGGGACCTCAGGAGGCCTCCACCGGACGTCGGCCCCAAACTGACCTCATTGCGTAATAAGCCCCGTCCACCCAGACTGACCAATGGCATTTCAGATCAATGATGACCCCCCCCCCCGAGCTCTCCCCCCCCCCCGAGGCTACGGGCGACCGAGCAGCATCAGTCTGGTCCCACTGTGCGGCCCAGACAATCCGAACGTAATCCACGGAGTCCAGTCCCGGATTACCGTGTCTGCCCTCACCCGCACTGCACATTATGGAAATTAGGATTATATGAAGTCACACACACACACACACACACACACGACTCACAGGAACACAGTCTCCCGGTGTAAAAGAAGTGGAGATCTTTCTGTTTTGCTGAAAACAGCGATTACTCCTGTCGTTCACCCCCCCTCCCGGATCAGTGGGAGTAGGGTAGATCGTGGGGATTCATCTCCACACACACACACAAACAGAGCGTTTTGGCTCTAGAGTCCCTCTTATCTGGCACGAGTGGGAACAACATGGCGCGTCTCAAAATGCAGATTGGTTTTTGTTTGGCCCCGCGGGGACGCGTTGCCACGGTGACCGTGATAGCGATTTCTCATCCCTCGGCTTGGATGTGTCACGCAGGCTTGTGAATTCCGGGCTGCGGCAGATCTCAGCAGGGGTTAGTGTGCGTGTTTATGAACAATTAGGCATGATTCACCGTGTGCGATACCTTTCCCATGTTTGTGTTGCTCCGTCGAGTGGTTTCGGTGTCGATGCTCCCCGAATCTACATGAACATCCTCAGCGGACGGTTCAGCGGCTGTTTCCAAGGAGAACTTTCACCAGCCGATGTGATACTCTACGTTGATCTGGTTTTCTTTTTTTCTCAATCCAGCAAAAAAAAAAAAAAAAACAGCCAACAATTCACTGGTCTCTGCTCACATGCATCCCTCGTTTTCTACCAGCTTCGTACCCATGAGCCCATGCTCAGATTTTTGGAATTTTAAAAAAAGACAGAGGTGTTGTGTATGAATGCTCACACTGCGGATTAAACTGCCCTGCAGGGGGGAGATGCAAAAGCGCGGCGGAGCGGCTTAACAACCCGGAGCCAGCAGAGAGCGTATATACAGTTAGCAGAACAGAGGTGCCCTTCACAGAGGTGTGAAGGGCACCTCACCGATTGTTTTTTTGATGTTGGGCCTTTGGAACATGTGAAGTGCCTCAGAGCAATCTGCGAGACTGGGATTTTCAAATTGCGCACTCGTTCGACCACACAGAAGTTTCCAAAACATAAAAAATCCTCCTTCCACCCTCCGATTGTCCCGTTAGCGCTTTTGCTCGCTTCCTCCAGACGTTTTTTTTAGACTCTTTCTAGCCACCATCTTTGAGCGCAGGTCCATGATGAGCGGTTCAGGGGCAAATGATCCCGACGTAAACAGTGATTTACATCGCTGGGCTACAGACACCACCCAGAAGCTGGACCCCCCCCCCCCCCCCCCACATGAGAGTGCAATGGGTTTGTCTATAATTAGCCAGTTGAAACGGCATGTATGGAAATGCGGATGTGCAAAATGAGAATGTTATGCTGGAGAAACCTTTTTCCTCGTGCTTTTTCTGAAGGATGAGCGGTCACTTCGACGGGAGCTAATGCTGATTCTGATGAAAACGCATCCAAAGCATACGGTTTTAACAGTAGAGAGAGAGAAAGGTTGCTCCTTTGCGTGTGTGCATGCACCATTTTGGGAAATTTGCGGCGGCGTGCGCAAGACCTTCTGATCCTCGGAGACGGAGGCCATGTTTACCCGATAGTTTCAGGGCCAATTACTGTCAGAGTTAAAACTGTAGTGAGTCGTTGTGAAATTGGCCCCGTGATCGAGGCTCTTGTGCCAAAAAACAGGCGAGAAGTGTTGCGTTCGACTTTCGAAAGAGAGTCAACAAAACACTGCTGGGAACGTTGCCTTCAGGGTCATTTGCCTTTCTGCACCCGCTCAGTTATTGCAGGCCCTGTTTTTTTTTTTCGATATTTGAGAGTATCCTTTATTACAGCACTCAGTTTGGAGGAACATAATCCTAAAATCAAAAATGTAGCTGGTCTTTGAGTTGAGCCCAGTATGATCCGGTGGTGGTGCTCTCCAGGCAACAGTGGCAAACAGAGCCGTATGAAGTGCGCAATTGATGTACACATGAGATACTCAGCTCACTCGGATCACTATCACAGTCACAGAGTCAGATGAGTCAACAGAGTCAGGTAGATCGCAACTTGATTTTTTAAAAGCGTTTAAATAGGTCACCAAAGAGAATCACATTTTGCAGGTAAGGGTTAGAATATTTTAGTTTCTTGATTCATTTTGTTCATTTCAAAACCAGCACCTCCATCCAATTCAAATACAGATTTTGTTCACAAACATCTGTCTGGTGGGAATTGACAACGACAGCTTTTTCCGGCAAATCCATTAATTACATAAATATTTAAGCCAAATTTCTAATTCACCACAGCTTTATATATATAAATATATACATATCATTCTTTGTAACAGACAAACGTAATAAAATAGAATATTTCTGTCTTTCTTGCTTTCTACCAACCCTCCCCACCCCAACACTTATTCTCTTATACAAATAGAATAATATTTGGATTAATTCTTAACGAAGAGACCAGTTTATGTAGTTGCCTGCCATATGGAAATGGGATGCAAACATGCAAAAAAGGAAATTTTGTAATATTAATGGAAATTTTTCTGTTATCTCTGGTTATTGAGTGACTAATTCACCCAGTGGAAAGTTCCTTTTGGGCCTATTTGCATATGCAAAGTGCAAAGATATGGGAGTAAACAATCTCTTTGTGTGTCTGTGTGTGTGTGTGTGTGTGTGTGTGTGTGAGGGGAAAAGGACTGACATGGATCACAGAATATGGAGAGTGCATCAGCAAGGCCTCTTGCTATTCCAAATGCTGTGTGTGGGAAGATATCATGTCAGCGTGTGTGTGTGTGTGCTCCCCAACCTTCATCTGCAGGGAAGTGTGAACCACTCAAGTGTGTGTTTGTGTTACGTGTAGCGCACACGCATTTGCTGGAAACTTTTTTTTAATCAGATGGGACTTGTTCGAAAACAAAATTCACATCTGAAAAAAAATTAACCTTATTAACCTTATTAAAAGTGCTTTATTAGAACAATATAAAAACTGCGAGCTTATTTTTAACTTAAAGCTCCAATCTTTTAAATGTCCGTCTCTATTGACAACCACCAAAAGCCCACAGCCCCCGAGCAGCTGTTTTGTCCATGCGAGAGCAGCAGCAGCAGCAGCAGCAGCTCTATCCACGGTGCCACCGATCATCGACGTGTTTGTGAAATCAGTCAAGAAAACATTCAGCAGTTGCGCAGTCAGCTGGTGACGGAGGGTCGAACCTTTTAGCTCTGAAGATGCCGTTCAAATGATTTTTCACCGATAACGTTTGGACGGGGTGTGCACATCTGCCCCACCTCGAAAAGCAAACAAGTTTGTTCTGTCTGTTCGTGGCTTTCACAGCAGCTTCAAAGACACTACATGTATTAAATAGAGCCAGAACATCCTGTCCTCATATCTGTGCGCGCGTGTGTATGTGTGTGTGTGTGTGTGTGTGTGTGTGTGTGTGTCGAAATAATAACAAGGAGCAACATGGGCTGCTTTGCAGTTTGTATTCATATATGCATGCGTGCGCATGTGTGTGTGTGGGTGGGTGTGCGCACACGTCAGAGCAAGCACGTAACTTGTGATGAACAGCAAACAAAGAGCTGAAGTGATAGATGAGCACTGGCGGGCGTCACTGACTAAATGCTGGGACATTAACGTTTGCCTGCTGTATAAACAGCTCTCTACATAATAGATATTATTCTACGGAACTGTGGCTTCGATCATTAAAGGTCCTCCTTAATCACGTCGTGGTTGTTTTGTTCCACCACCTACAGAAGACACAACCCCTTCTCTTCAAAAGAAGCGAGTTGAACGTTGCAAGGAGACGGGGATCCACACGTCATTGTTGAAAAATTGTGACTGAGAAATTGTGCTGCCTTCAGGTAACTCTGCTTTCTATTTTGATTTGAGGATGCACACAGATGTGAGCAATATTGCCATACAAAACTGTAAATGGGCAGCCCAATTCAAATCGGGTGTCGAACAACACGGCATCTTCACGGTGAGAAACGAGGCTGAAGCGTGAAGACCAGGCAGAAAAAAAAGCCAACGGTGGATGAAAAACAACAAAACGGAGGCCGGATGTTCGTTCCGGATTCATTTCCAGAAACCTTGAGTGTGACATCCGCGTGTGTGCCCCCCCCCCCCCCCCTTTGTGTGTTGTTTGCGTGACTCACTCAGCCACCATTTAAAACATCTCGGACGCTGCTGCCCACTTCCCACGCAGACCGCACGCCACGCGGCCTGAGTTACAGTCAGTGTGCTCTGATGTTTCTTTAGAGGCATTAGATGTGGTCCCAGAATGCACTGGGAAAGGGGGGAGAAACACAAAATGAATGCGAAATGGCGTCAAGAAAAAAGAAGGAGATTTTATTCCAACCTTTTGTATAATGATGCCTCATTTCTTTTAAACCCCTGTTTTTTTGTGTTCACTTGTAAAATCGATATATGTGTATTTTGAATATTTAAGGAAATTTGCAACATGAGTGTTTGAATCGCTCATCGTTTTTAACGACTAACTGCACCATTTTTACCCATTTATTTATTTTCCCAAGACATCCTTTTTACTTCATTTTCAACATACAGATAATAGAAAGAAAAAAAAGAGTAATAATAAAAAGGC
Organism: Pungitius pungitius; assembly: GCF_949316345.1. NCBI lineage: Eukaryota > Metazoa > Chordata > Actinopteri > Perciformes > Gasterosteidae > Pungitius > Pungitius pungitius. The sequence continues at coordinate 3,643,012 of NC_084901.1, forward strand.
CCAAAGCCTAATTTTTATTAAATATTCGTAAACAGGCGAACTGAACAGCTGACCCCATGAAATGACCTGACACGCACAGGGAACAAAAAACAAAAGCTGTGTGTCCTGCTGTGTCTGTGCCCAACGTGGGATTACGCAACCAGCCGCGTTTGGGTGTTTCTAGAAAACCGGAGCGCATTCCAGGGCGCCTTTCTCTGCAGGCGCCATTTTTGACCTTTCATCTCGGCGTGAAGGCGCGCACGTGGCGGTCGTTCCGTCTCAGCCAATGGCCACGAATTAGCTGTTAATTTTTTTACAGCATTAACAAAGTATTCACATTATCCTTTTATGTGCATTTTGAAACCAGCATTTCAAGCTGGCTCGTTTCTTTTGTTGTTTTTTTTGCGAGAGTGAGCTCTTTCCTGTGAGGATCCGACGCCGCGTTGCAAACTGATTGCTGTTGTTTCACAAGTTGCGGAGGGTTTAAAGGCTCAAATGATCCGTGGAGGCATCCGCGAGGCTATTTTTTTTCCCCACGTCGCACCATTCGCTTCTAGTTCCGTCTCCGGGGGGGGTCGCATGGGCAGGAACTCGCCTCCGCTTCCCCGGGTCCGCCGCCATCTCTCCAGGGGAAGCGGTGCACCCTTCTCCTGCATGTCAGCGACTCATTACCACCCGCAGAGCTGCGTTTGTTTTGGTGGTGTTTAAAAGAAAGTGTGGCATGTGTGTTGACATCTCTTAGCGGCACGTTTACCTGACGGGTGACGATTGCCGCGTGGGCCCCCCCCCCCCCCCCCCGAGGGCCGCCGTTGCCGTGACATCTGGAATCCACAAAAAGATTCTGTCGTGTCGGACAATCAAAGACACACCCAGGAACGCGCACGTGTAGATCTATCTACTTAAAAAAAAAAAGGGACATTCCGACCCCAGTGATTTGCTTTGATGAGATCATGCTGAGTGATATGTGGTCATTACGCTGCCGTGGAGCCCATCTGATCATCCCCAAAGCAGCCGATGACAGAGTGAGCGGCTTTCCGGTCCAACTTTGTGTCAAAAACACATTCCCCGGTGCCTCATCGCGGCAGTTTTCAGATCTCTCTCGACATTCTGCCGGTAGATATTTCACACGGAGGCAGTATGAAAGTATTTTGATGAGAGAACTGCTGTTATGTTGTTTTTTTTTGTTGCTGTTATGACTGGTCCAACGAAGAGAAAAATAGGGTTGGGATTAAAAATGTCCCACGGCCCTTTTCGAACAACACTGGGGAAGGCCTCGGTGGGACGGGACCGGTTTGATTGGCTGCTATGTAGCCGCCGCCGGGCGGTTGCCATGGTGATCCGGGCGGGGGCCGCCACCTTTGAGAGGCGCTGACCCGCTCCAGTTTGTTACCACATGACTCTGCTTGGCAGGACTATGGGTTTACTGGACCCCCCCCCCCCCCCCCCCCCACACTGCCGTTGTGTTTTTTTCACGTCTCACTCGGCTACATGTGACCAAAGCGTGGCATCAAATGGATTCAGTCTTTGATGATGCGCGAAAAAAGTAAAAGGAAAACACAAAGAAACCGACAAATTGAGCACGAGTGGCTACATTTACAGTCCGACCGGACACGAGGGAAACACGAACGGAACATCTCTATTTTAGTTTGGATTCAAACCTGAGATAAGAGAGCCACGTCGCCATCTCCGTAACAGGTGGTCCACCACGTTCTGACCTGCCACAGAGCAGCAGCAGCACCCAGGTGACATTACGCAGGGGAGGGATGCAGAAGGGGGTCTGATTTTGGATAATTTTCAATAATATTTCCAAATGTTCTGCAGTTCCCCTTCTTTTTATCTTATTTTGTATACGGGTGATTTTGTTATCACAAATGCTGTAAAAGACATTTGTCCCAAATGGTCTTCTTGCTGACCTGCAGTGAAAATATACCTGAAAAATATGAAACTAAAACTATTTGTTTTAGATAAAAAGTGACTTACTTTAGAAATCAGTGAAAAAAATGTGTTAGCAGCCAAAACATGCAAATGTGTCTCTTGTATTTAAAACATACACTGGCCTTCAACAGCTGGCTTAACAGCAGATACTGCAACAACAGTGTAGAGTTTTTTTTTAGTAACGTTCCATATGCAGCCTTCAACTCTGAACAACAGGTGGATTGTAGACTCGCACGACGATGTTAATCCGTGTTGGCTCAAGTTTGTCCGCAAGTGTGAAAGGAAACTTTGCTTTGCTCTGTAGTGTAGGATCCAGTAGTTTGGGTCACCAAAAGCTCTAAAAACATCACAACATTATAAACATGTTGTGCAGCACGCACAATCGGCTGGTTCTTCTTCAGGAACTTATATTCATCAGAGCTTTGACTTATTGTGACACTCATTATGTAAGTATTGTCTCACAGGGCTTTGTGGGCTAATCCCCCCCCCCCCCTTTTATTCTAGGGAATGAGACAGCGGAGGGGGGAAGGGGGCGGGGGGGGGGGGGGGGGGGTCTTGCAAGGAGCCGAATGGAGCGCTGGAACGAGGAATCCGACTTAATCAGGGAATGTGAATGCTATCCTCACACCGGCCTCGGCTGCTGTGGATGCTGAGAATGTGTGGAATTAATCCTCCGGATTTGGTACGCTTCCTCCTCCCCCCCCCCCCCCCCTCGCCGTTAAACTCCTTTCCCCTAGCTCACCTTTTTCTCATTTAATTTCCTCCCATTCTTATTGTTTCCCGTTTAACCCGTGACCTTCTTTTACGACCTCTCTCCGGTGGCTCCTGCCTCCACCGTCGCGTTCCACCTGGTTATTTTTTCTCCGACGGTCAACCCCCCCCCCCGTTCTCCTCACTTCGTTATCTCCACCCTCAATCCTGACTCAGTGTAAATCCTGTCTTCCTTCCCTCCCTCCCTCCCTCCCTCATCCTCTCTGCGGTTCATTTGCACCTCCGTAGCCGTGGCTTCAGGCCTTGGAGGAACAGTGCTACTATGGCAACAAGGTCTTGAGGCACGTCGAGTGGCCGCCTCCACTTTAGGCCGCCGACTGCGACAGGGTTGCTTTTTAGGAGGAGGTCATGAAAACGGTTGATTTTCTTTTTTGGGGGGAGGGGGGGGGGGGGGTCGCAAAAATTCCTGCTCGTCACCACCCAAAGACCTCTGGCTCGCTCACTTTTTAATAACAAGCTTAAGCAACTGGACAAGTGAGGCTGTCATGAGTTACGTTGTGAAACATTGAGGGAAACAGTGAGGTAAGGGTCACTATGGAAACACTGAACGTTCCGGGCTTGAGGGACTCTTGCGTCAATGTGTGACGCAACACCATCAAATTGAGCATTTCCTGTTTTTAGATTGAAAACAATGTGTTCTTGCGTAGGACCTCATAGACGAATTGTCCTGTTTCTGCTTTAGTTTTAGGCAAGTGAACCGGGACAGAGGGTGAGAAAAACATGTCTTCCGAATCCACCGCGCCGACTGTGCAGAATGAACTCCCCCAAAACCCTAAAACCCCCAAAAAATGATGACACATATTGTCGTGAACCCAAACCCGAATCTCTGCTCCTGGAGCTTACAGGTCCGTGGTTGGTTACGGAGCAGTAGAAACTGGACTGTGTCTCCTGCGTCACAGTGTGAGGAACTCAGGTGGAAACGCGCACAGTTTAAGTGGCGTTACCACGGAGACCGCTCTCAAGAGATGAAATTGGAAGATTCCAGGCTTTGCTGTCGAAGCTTGGATGGTGGAGTTGAGAGGAAGCGGGAGGGACGGCCATCTGACCTTTGGTGAAATGCATTCAGCTCGAGTGTGCTATTGTGCCTTATTTGCTTTCTCTGAAGAAAAAAACGGAGCCAAAGATATGTGTTGTTTTTCAGAAGGAGGGCGGCGATAACAACGGAATATCATTTCTCCCCCTGTTCAGCAGTGGAGAGGGGCTTCCATGCGGGGAGCAGGTTCCATGAAGAAACAATGAAAGTGGATGCTTCAATAAATAATTCACAGATCGCAATCAAGACCAATTTCAATCACATCGAAGCAGACCACGTTGCATAATGCGTATGCGATCTCCTATAGTTTGCGCTGGAGTAATACACATTTTTTGTCAGGTTTTTTCAAAAGCTACGGAGGGAAGGCAATGCGCACAGTGAAAACGCACATCGATACCACATCCTGAGAACACGAAGCCATTCGCCGAAACATGTTATGCATCCTTCAAACGCACAATGAGCACCGCAGTTTGTCGCGCTCGCACAATCGGGTATGCAACCCCACGCTCCGACTCCTATTTGCATGCACGCAAGCGAGCGCATGGATGCACACCCGACGTCCACTCAGCCCTTCATGCCCACACGGTGGATAATGATTAAAACTAACAAGATTATTCATGCATCTGTCTTGTTTTCCTTCATTTCCCCAGATGACAAGAGGAGGAAGGACACTCGTGTTTGTCCGACACTCGATTTACAACGGGGGGGCGAAGGTTTTCCTTGATATTTCTTTCCGCATGTGTAAACATGGCGAGCAGGGCCTCAGCTATTGAATGAGCATTTTTAGGAATAATTGAAACAATAATTAAAAAAAAAACACTGGCCACTTGTTATTTATGAATTGATGACCGTCCTCCAAAACCTACGTTCAGAGCAAGCATACTATTAAAGCTTGTTCTTTGTAGGTCGCACTCGTCATGCCCTACATCTGTCAACTTGTTGAGAACACCATACTTCTGTCTGGGAAGTGAGCCCACTGAAGTGGGAGAGCAGGAGCGTGTCTGCACAGCAACAAAGTCTGCCAAAGCATGGGGAATAATGGTGCGTGTGTGTGTGTGTGTGTGTGTGTGTGTGTGTGTGTGTGTGTGTGCGTGCGTGCGTGCGCGTGATGAAGGTCTGGTGTGGAGGCTAAAGTCTGCGGGGGGTCTGTTCCTCTTCACTGGGCACAAAGATGCAACAAAAACAAGTCCTCCAATCAGCCAATCGGACAACATGCTGCGCTGACCACCCGTGCCCTCACAGTAACCTCTCCAACTCGATCGGTTACACACACACACACACACACAGTACAGCACGACGTGCTAGAGGACACGCAGCAGAGACGTTCATGTCACCATCTGACCTCAATTCGGAGTGAGCGCGTGTGTCTGAAGTGGGGGAGGTTGCAGACGGGCATGCATTAGTGATGGAGCTCGGGTCTGGGGGGTCCCACGCAACTGATTTAATGGGACACGCACACATGCACACACATATTCGCAGTGCACAGCACCAACCCTTTGCACGGCGGCGCGTGTGATATTGACACCCCCCCCCCCCCCCCCCCCCTCCACACGCACCCGTCCCCAGAATATACAGCGTGAAAAGCTCCAGCGTAGGCTGCCATTATGTTTGTCCTTGTGTAAAGTCCTTGTCTGCTGCAGGTTTCATTCCTCTGGAAGGAAGCCATAATGCGGCCCACGGGACCCCCCCCCCCCCCCCGCCGTCCTCATCCGTCCTTGTTTCGGGAGGCCGAGGCGAGAGAGCGTCCGGAGACGGAGGGAGACAGAGAGACAAATTAATTAGTAATTAAAGACGGCGACCGAGACGGTCTTTAGGGTGTTGCGAGAGAGGATCTGGAGAACGGGACGGACCGGAGGGACCGGCTGCAGTGAAACGTCTTCCACGCCTCTTTCCTCATCACACCTGCAGAGATTTAATCCTGAAAACACGCTGTGGTTGTGGTTCCGGCGCGGTTTGGGCCCAGCGGACTGAGGGGGACACACCTAATGGACCCCAGTTCAGCAGACCACGTCGTGATGAATGGTAAAGGAAATAAAATGTGACAAAGCCTTGACTCAAATTGCCCCCCGAATCTCACACTGTATTTGTTATCTAGTGCATTTTATTTACCTTTTGCCCCCCCCCCCCCCCCCCCCCAAAAAAACCCCAGGGGGTTCACACCATTGTGGTGTTAAGAATCCATTAGGGCTTGTAAAAGAAGCAGCTTAGGCAACAAGCGTCGCCAGGCATGACCTCTTCACATCAGTACAACTGCCTCACGTGGTTTATTATTGGAGGAAAACCATCCAATTGTGACACCGAAGCATCGACAACAGGGATGAAAAAATCCCCCCCCCCCCCCCTGTGAGGACGAGGACGCTTTGTGACCCTCGAAAATGCCACAGGGATTTTTATAAAGCTTTGGAATACATTGTTGCAGGGTGTGATATCTATTATTATTAAAAGCTTTACACCTAAATCAAAAGTTGACCAAGCAATAATAACTTCTTCACCATCTGAGATCATTATTTTCTCTTTTTTTTTTTTTTTACCACTGACCCCCCACTCCCTTTGTCTCGGTCCGGGTACAATGTAGTAGTGATTTAGATAAACATTCCAGTCAAGGGCATGTAAACGCAGCGCTGGGACAATAGACCTCAGGGGTCAGAGCCATTTTTATTTTACATCGCATTTACACACACTGCAATGCAGACGGATTGATTGGCTGCTCTCTTGCGTGCATTAATAACCGTGACGGTGAGAGGGTCACAGCGGCGGGTCACAAGCCCGCAGGCGGCAGGCCCGATACGTCTTCATGAGGCAGAGTGGTTCTCTGCCTCTTCAATATTCATGGTGATGGAGAAAGAAAGAGGTCAAAGAGGCCTTTAACACACACACACACACACACACACACACACACACACACTCACAAGGACATTATATAAGAGTATTGTAATAAAACTAAGAAATGTTCTGCGAAATCTCCCAGGCTCAAGCTGACATTCCATTGTCCATTCCATTGCCCGCCGCGGATTATGGGCCCAGAGCTCGGCGCGCTGAGCGGAGAGAACGTCCAAACCGCCTCTTGCTGCGGGACAGAGGACGAGCGGAGGTGGGATCGTCGTTTAGGGCGCCACGCTCAGCGGATCCACAGAAACACAGCGTGAGGACGTTTGTGCGTCTTAGGGGTGTTGTGCGATATTGAGGCGTACTGCATGCGTATGCCCCATCGTTCCTCCCCCCCCCGACAGTTTGCCTCCTGTCATCTCCAGGTGGGCCTCCTCCAGCCCGCTGCATGCATGCATTAGCGATTTCCGTGAAGGGAGGCGACCTTCGGACAACCTTCAGTTTCCATGGCAGCGAGCATTTGTGTGTGTTGCCCGAGCTGCAGCCTCATCAGAGCTGCATTGATTTTCTGCCCCAGATTTATTCAAAATACCACTCTATTCTCCAATTAGAGAGAAGAAGAAAAAGGGTTTTGTAAAAATGAATTTGGCCGGAAGAAATGATCAAAGATGAATTGATCAAGGAGTGTTAAACAATTTCCCATTTACAGTTACCTGGGTTTTTTAGTACAATGCAATTGTCTTGATCTTTGAATTCAAAGCAATTACGGTTCTTTGACCGGTGGAGGGGTTTTTTTTGGGCACACGGAGGAAGAGTATAATTTCCCAAAATAAGAGAGGACTTTTATTCTGAAAATGCTCATCAAGCGGGTCGGTAATGGTTGTGAAAATCTCTCTGCTTTGTTCATGTTTAAACAGCATAATAAATCATGTGTTTTTGTCGTCAACATTCATAAAATACAATCAGAAAAAGCTTCTTTTTTTTTTTTTTTTTACTGTGTCCTTCATCAGATCACATGGTCAAGGTGAAGTACAGCAATGGTGAGATGTGAGATCTCCTCAGAGGCTCATTGGTGCATTGATTTGGGTTTTAAAATGATCCTGGCTTAACCCTTTTCATGGGATGGCAGAGCTGGGAAAGGCAGATTAACAGATATCCATTTTGACGGATTCAACCAATTCCATCAATTTGTGTGTGGAACAATCTCAAGGAACACACACACACACACACAATAGCGTGTTTGGTGGGCAGAAGGGTGGCGAGATTAGATGTGCAGGGAGTCGGGGATCAGACAGACAGCACAGACTGATAGTAGATACGGATACAGGATTAACACACACACACACACACACACACACACACACACCTGGTCAAACACACGCATGCAGTTGATTGGTGGCAGACGGACCTTTGCTCTTTAAGCTGGGACCGGTTTGCGTGAAGTACACAAAGGCCTTGAGTTCATTTGCGCTCTGATAGAAGCTCGAGGAAAAGCTTGTTTCTGTGTAGAAAGAAAAGAAATCTGTCGCTCCCCACCGGTTATCCGCTGTCTAGCCCCTCTTTTGGCTTTGGATTTAGCGGTAATCAATTACAAAACGAGCCATCCTCCTCCTCCTCCTCCTCCTCCTCCTCCTCCTCCTCCTCGCCTCCTTCTCGTCTGTCGGCCTCCATCCATCCGCTACAGTATTTTTCCGCTTTTCAGTGGACGGGATGATTGAATGTCATTCTTTCGTTTCATGGGTTTTGCGTACAGACACACACACACACACACACACACACACAGACACACACACACACACACAGAGAGACATTGTGGCATTTCAGCTGCCCTTTGTCCGCGGGGCTGCTGCCACACGTCAACAAAAGAGGCAACGAGCTCAGTCGGCAATCAAGCCTTTTAGGGGCCGGGAGAGGAGGAGGAGGAGGCGGAGGAGGAGGAGTCGGAGGAGGAGGTGGAGGAGGAGGAGGGAAAGAAAACGGGGCGAAAGAAAGAGACGAGAGGGACGAAAGGTAGAAGCTTTCCAGTCGGTTTTTCGGGGGATCTTGAGTACAGAAATGAGAGTTTTTTCTTCTTTTTCACGGCTAGGCTAACATTTTACCGCGCGGGTCTAACTTACCATGCGGACTGAGCTCGGGGGGCCATTGGCGCGAGCATGAATAATGCAATGATCATCCACTCAGCCCCCCCCCCACCCCCGTCTGTCTGTGTGCTCACCACAACACGGAACTCCTCCTCGCTTAGAGAAACGGTCAAAGAGCATTTTGATCCGTACACATTCCCTTAAACGTGCTTTAAATGACTTCTTGACAACTGTCAAGTGCAACTGTGTTTGTTTCACCAACGTGGTTTTATTAATTTAGCACCTTCACAAAGTGTCTCACCTCCTGACGTTTGAGCGTAACCGCGACTTGTTGCACAAACACACAGCAACCGAGCGAATGTGTCGGCTGAATATTCTGCACCTTGTGGTTTTAACACTTGAACCATTCCTTAAATCCGGGCTCTGCATCGATGAACCAATCTGCCACCACGCCATCACGCTCGATGTTGCTTCGCCCTCATTGGTGGATCCCTCTGCTCCCCCCCCCCCCCCCGTGAGCGACACATGAGCTCGCTGCACATTACGGACCTACATTTGGTTCCTCGAGTTCGAATTCCTTGGATTAGTCTGATGGGAAGGTGTCCTCCTCCCAACCGCTGATACCAATCTGACGGGCTGTAAATGCGAGGAGCAATTCAGCCGCCAGTTGGCGGCCTGCAGAGAGGCGCGGCGCGGAGTGCAAACAGCGGTCTGATGCAACGCGCTGTAATCACCGGGCTGTCAGACGCACACTCTGGCTGAAGGCGCGGGGGAAAGGAGGCAGATTAAAAACCCATTAGGTCTCTGTAATGTGGATGAACCACAAGTGCGTTTGCAGTGTATGATTATCAAAGCGATCAAGTCAACGGCGCAAGCGACAGCCGTCCGAAAAAAAACGCATGCGTCTGCAAAATGGCCGCCGACGCAAGATGGACGCTGTTGCAGGTCGAGGTTGACTCATTGCCACAAGGATCCCGGACTCGGCCGTACCCTCGCATGACGGAGGCCTCTAAAACCCGGTGTTTCGGGAGGGGAACCCTCGTCGACCTTTTCTCGGGCTCTTCGCTTGTTCTGTACCCCCCTCGGTTTCGGCGCGTTGCGGGTTTACGTTGCCGCAGCGATTTTGCGTTCGTTTTTTTGGGGGAGTTTTCCGCCGCGTGCGAGGCCGCCCGTGCTGCCATCGTGACATAAGAACGCAACCAAATAACAAGCTGCCCGCCCACAAAGCGCAGGTTTGAGCAGCAATGAGTCACCCGGAGAGCGGCAGGGGAGCTGTTTACATAAGTCCGTCAAATGGCAGCCTCCGCCGGAGCGTTGCGTAATGCTGCAGGAGGAAGAGGAGGAGGAGGAGGAGGAGGAGGAGCTGCTTCAAACTGTAAACAACAACGACGGCTCCGATATAGAAGCCGCAGGAATTTCAAAAGGAAGGTTCATCATGTGTGGTCTATAAATAGCAAACGTTAAGCTGCTCTGCTTAATATCTTTACATTTACACTGGGTGGCGATGGGGAAACGGCGGCTTGTTGTGACCGTTTTGGTCTCATTTCTAGTCGCAGCCTTTTTTTTTTTTTTGCTGTGATGAAACCACAAGACCGCAAGCAATCATCGTCTGATAATCAAAGCAGAGCATTAAAAAGAACAATATTTTAGCACATGAGAAAGCAGCTGTTTCGATAGCTGCAACCACTGAGTAATTCTAGGAGGACAGAATAATTAAAGGATGCATCAGTCGTGGATTAAGATGGAATGTCACGGTTCACGTGTGCGCCTCATGGCGGGCTGTGCTATACGTGCGGGGGGGGGTGGTTATGTAAGATTGATATCTCCATAGGTGGTAAAGGCTATAGACAAGGTCACATCAAAAAAACACGTCAGCCGTATCGGGGAAAAAAAAGAAGCTATTCATGTTGTTCCATCATTTTTTCTACATCATTCTGGGGGATTTATTCACTTCGATCTGCTAAGCGGTTGAACACGGATGCAGTTTTATTTTCCATCTCTTGTTTCTATTTGTGAACCTCAGCACTTCGCGGGCAGTCAGAGGGAATTCAAGCAATATGCAAATGGGCCGCTGTTTCACATTCGACACGAGCAAACATTACCGGTAAACAGCTGCCTGCCTCAAGCTCGCAGCCCTTTAGAATTATATTCATGCCGAAAGACAAAAAAAAAAAAGCGCAGAACTGCTGCAGAAAAAGCCGGAATCTTTAGTTCTTCATTGAAAAGCACTGAGCTGTTTTTTGTCTGAAGAGTGAAGGATTTGAAAGGGAAGGATGGGCTGCTGCTAACATCATTCACTCCAAGGTACTGTGTGTTGAGCCAATCCGGTTTGAGGATCACGAGATCCTCCTCTAAAAAACATTCAACTCGAGACAAATACATCTTCATCATTTGCGTTTGGAGGACGGGTTGCTGCAGAAAATGCTCTTGATGCATGATTGCTGTTTCTGTCAGAATACTCGGAAAAATCAGCGTGTGCTCTGTGCCGAACATCTGGACACAAAATGAACAGGAAAGAAAGGGGGGGCGGGGGGGGGGGTTTCGGCGGAGTAAGCGAAACATTCAGTCAGAGGTTAAAACCTTCCGTAATGGCTCCATCCATCCTCCAAGTGCATGGGGCTGGGGGTGGGGGGGGGGACTTTTTCCTCTGTGATGTACGCACACACGCGTTTTCACACCTGAGCCAGAATAAATGAGTAGCCCCCCCCCCTCCCCTCTCCCCCTCCGCCCCCTCTCTGTCCCCCGCTAATATGGATAAAGGAGCTACTTGGCGACTTGATGACCCTCGTTTCCACACCAACGGAGAGGCGTCCGGTACGGCTGCAGCTGATGAAACGCGTCGCCAGGAGATGCAACTCTCCCTTCACAGGCTGTTGGAGGCTGTCATCGACCAAAGGGACGATGGCAGGAACACCTGTTTGCGTTGGTGATGGGCTTTCCAGAACACACGCAATGCCCACATACAACACAATGACGGTAATACTTGAGAATGTTGCGTTAGTCCAAGCAGCCACGCGAGGGTCAGGCGGTTGACTTGTTATGACAGATGTTTGGCACAAGGCAGGCTAAGGACAATATGCAGAGAAGCACTGTGAGACCTTAAAGGTGTTGCGTTTGGAATGTACCAAATCCGAACTTTGTCATTCGACCCTTTTGGCTAAAACAGGTGTAAGTAAATCGAACCGAAGAATTGCTATTTAAAGTCCACCTCGATCCGCTCACAAACGAGTTTATTCTTTTGGCACTGTTGTTTATCCGTGTGCTTAGAGGGCCTAGTGTGTCCCTGCGTCCTTTGCTGCGCTGATGTGTCGGGTCCATATGGTCGGCAGGTTGGACGCCCCCCCCCCCCCCCCCCCGGACAGCCCATTACGTGGTGATTTGGCAGCGCCTGCACCGCTCACTTCGCTACTCCTTTCTTTCCCCTTCACTCTCCCGCACGGATGATGTGGCACTGTGTTTGACTGCAGTTTGCTCGTATGTGTGTGTGTGTGTGAGGTAACGAAGCATCCTAGTGTCCTAGGAGCAGCCATATGGACACAGAGACCTGAGCCGTCGGCCAGCCATTGGCTCAGGTTGCCAGTACCCTCTGCGTCACCTGGCCGGGCCACAGCAGATGCCACATCGGCACGGACGGAGGAAAACACAACACACACAGGAAACACACGGAAACACACGAAAAACACACACAGAAACACACAGAAACACACGGAAACACACGGAAACACACACAGAAACACACAGAAACACACGGAAACACACACAGAAAAACACGGAAACACACAGAAACACAGGGAAACACACAGAAACACACGGAAACACAGGGAAACACACAGAAACACACGGCACGTGTGCACAATGCAGCCAGGGTCATACGGCACTTATGATGTGTTGATCTTTAATGAGTGAAATGGTATTTTTCTTTTTTCGTAGGTCAATGCACTCGGCATTACTAAACATCTGTATGTAATATAAGTAGCTGTATTAAACGATTATTTCCACCTTTTTTTGGCTGCACTGCTTTGGAGATTCAAACCAAATGTTTACATTTCTTCATAAGAGGATTCTGTTATTTTTTACAATATTCATACAATCTGGCCTTTACTTTGAAGTGGATTTTCAATTATTGCTCAGCTGCCACATATAAGTGAAGATAAATTGAGTCGCTAGATTGTTTTATACCAGAGGGAAAATAAAATACAGTAAGAAGAACAGCTTTTGCTGAGCTTTTGGCACCGAGCATTGGCAAACATGATAATGATAATATCACTTTGTCAGAAACCTGCTGTGCGGGCAGCGCAGGGCAGATTTGAATTTCCATAGGAACACGCTGAAGCTTCCTGGAAGTGGAAATGTGTCGTCCTCGGCTGGGCGGACTGCACACGCAAATACAGACACGTACCAGCGCGGGTTTAATACTGAGATAATGAATACTGCTTCTTGCTGAAGGTGTGTGTGTGTGTGTGTGTGTGTGTGTGCAAACCCTCAGAATCCAGATTGAATGAGATTTAATTAATCAATAAACGATTCGATTAAAATTTAACTGCAGCAGGAACAGGAACAGGACAGGAACAGTGGACTTCCGTTTCAGGGACTGGAACGTACCGGACGGTTGCTTATTAGTTACTAGTCACCACATACAGTAAAAGTATAACTTTTTATGTTCATTTTAAAAATAGAAACGGTTGTTGTTCAGTTCAAAGAAGAAAGCATTGCCAATAATATAATAACTAAGCTTCGAATGTGACGATTTGATGTTTACGCCTTTTATTTCTTTTTGCTGTTACCTGTAAGCAGCGACACCAAACACATGTGCGTACGCACACACACGCACACACACGCACACACACACACACACACTGTGTGTGGGCTAAACAAGTTCACAATGCTTTTGCAGAAGGTGCGAAGCGAATCCCTCTGACACGGAGGACGACTCTCCGGGTCTGAAGATAATTTTTCTCGCCGACCCACGGCACCCAAACGCAGACGCACACAAGACACAACACGCAACAGAACACAACAGTGTGCTGAGGCAGATGCAGGCCGAGCAGCGGAAGTGGGTCATCGCTCTATGGGGGCGGGAAAATAACAAGAGAAATAAATAAATACATACCGTATTATCCCACTGCCCGTCTGCACCAATGTAATCACACAGCGGGGGACTCGGGGTGCACATCTCGGTTTTCAGGGCATGAACGTCCTGATTGCTCTTTTTTTTATTTTTATGAAATAGAGGTATTAGGGAGGCACTGGCCAGTAAACATCATTGTGTGAGCGAGAATGGGGGGGGGGGGCTGGGAGGTGAAAAGGTCGAGCTGCTGTCTCGTCTTTTGTCCTTCTGGCGGTGCCCCGATTGCATTACGTTTCAGACGGATACGCACACAAACACACACACACACACACACACACATCCAGGGCCATATCCCCCTATTTGACCTAGCCATTAGCCATCAACTGTCTGCATGTATTGCGGGCCGCCGTGGCCTAATGCCACCGATGCAACAACAACACAAAAGCAGGTTAAAGGCAGCGCCCACGTAGAAGAAACAGCACTTATTACACTAAGCTGGAGATATTGGTTGCAGCCAATAAGTCTAAGATGCTCTTATTGGTCTAATGCCTGTTAATGGGATTCGGCTGACAATCAATCTTGTGCACACGCACACAAGCAACGACCGGCACCCCCCCCCCCCCCCCCCCATCCCCCACGCGCAGCACGGCGAGCTCTTCTTTATCCTCGCTGGCGTCCCTTTGTGACGCAGTCTTTCCCTTTGTTGTCCGCACCGGGTGGAAATTCGTGCTGAGCGTCCCAGAGGGCCTTTGGAGAAGGCCACCGGGTGTCCAGCGATGGGACCAGCGTGACCTTTCACACCCTCGCGGGGCATGAAAGGCACGCGAAAGCGGGACTGAGACGAAAGTGCGGCGTCGAAAGTCGACTTTGCGTTTCGGAAACGCAGCGAGGAACAGAAACAGAAAGCCGCCGTCTTTTTGCCACCAAGCAGGTTGCGGACATTGATGGGGAAATGTTGCGTCATCGTTGTGTGGACAGGATGGCAGAATGCTGTTGCCTGCTTTTGATAATGTGGTGTTGTTTTACATGGTTGTAACTTTATAAGCAGAACAACTTCCTTGATGGAGTTGCCATTGGTGCGTCGTTTATTTGTACACCTCAGAAGGCTTTACACTATTCTACAGCATGCAATGTTCCATTGTTCTCAATTCTGATACGGAAATATTGGGAAAAAAGGGAGAAACGGCAAGAAGAGCAAAAGAGGAGGGAGATCCCTCTTTGACATGCAGTAGATATCCAGAGTAGTAGCACTATGACCAGAAAGTGAAAAGCACGAGACATCATGAAATGGAATAAAATAAAGCAAAAATAAAAGCCGTGCATACATCCCCCACCACAGTGTGATGAGCCATTACATCTGCATGTTGTTTTCCAATTTAGTCTGTTCATACTCCTGTTGAAATGCCCCTGATTTTAATCTCTGAATCAGATTAAAGACTCAACTGCCTTACACAACACATCGGTGTGCAGAGCTGCAGTCTGATCATGCATTGGCCGTTTAAATGGCCTTTAAATGTTTGCTGAAAACAAATAGCCACTAGAGGCCAGAAATTAATTTAAAAAACCCCATTAAGCCTTGGCAAGAAAAAAAACAACAACAGCAACAAGAGGAAAACTGTACAATCAATCCGTAAATGCCAAAAATGTGCACCACTGGAATGGACCGATCCCCGGGCCCTTTGGGGGCTACGGCGTGGTAATTAAAAGGCTGTTTACGAGGACCCCCGTCAGACGGCTGGCGACTGTGGTTGGGTTGTGTGTGAACGTGGGGCGAGGAGAGGGTGGGGGGGGGGGGGGGGGGCTTTCCAAAGACGCGCCAGCGCCAATAACACTGCGGACGGTCCGACGTTACCCCGGCAACCGCACACTGGCAGATGCAGACCACGACTCGATCGGTTCAACCGGTGCCAGAATAAACCCCCGTCCCCCCCGTCCCCCCCGTCCCCCCCGTCCCCGTCCCCCAGTCCCCTCTGGGGCGGCGGGTGCGTTGACTAATTGCTCCGCAACCGGCTTGGAGGCCGCGATGGCGTGAACCCAGAAGAGGAGACGGGGGGGGGGGGGGGGAGTCGGGCACGAAGGTGGAGAAAGGAGTACGGTGAAAGGAGCGATCACGTGAAAAGACGTGAAAAGACGTGAAAAGACGGGAAGACGGACAGGGAGCTCGCTTCCGTGGGCATGAGCCAGGGGGCATCAGGACGTGGGCCAGCAGAGGCGGGACAACGGAGCTGTCTGCAAGGCTGTGTGTGTATCTGTGTGTGTTTGTGTGTGTGTGTGTGTGTTATTCTGTTTGTGGTGCCCGGGACAATGGGCCAGTGGGGTATGGAAGGGTTCGGGGGGATTATAGGTCAGGATAAAGAAAGAGACACAGCCTTGGAAAAGAAGAATAGACTCTGATTTTCCACCCAAACAAACAGGTACAGGCACCAGAGAGAAAGGGTGAGACACACACACACACACACACACACACACAGTGTTGTGGCTTTGGCTTCAGGCCTCTTTCTGGCTGAGCCTCAGATGTGCTCAGCTGCCTTTCCCAACGCTGCCCCACCAAGGTGTCCAAAAGCAGCCTAGAAACCCCCCCCCCCGACTCCCTTGTAGGCCGCCTCACCCCTCCCCGTCCTGGCACACAAAGGAGACCCACAAAAACAAGTGTACGCATTGTTGCCGGCGGTTACGCAGAGTGGCAACGATTCGGCTACTTTGCGAGGGCCCTTTGGGGAGCTTCTGCAGGGTATCTATGGTGATGAAAGTGAACCAAGAGAACACTTTTCCTCACATGCGTGTGGGGTTGTTTGCGTAGGACGGGAGGGGGGCGGGGCGAGGCGGGGGGGGGGGGGGGGGGGGGATGGGGGGCTTTCCAAAGGCTCAGAAGTGCAGGTGCTGGTATATTCTCCCTCGCCCCGATCTCTTCTCTTTCTCTTTTGTTTGGTGCTTGTTAAGCGGCTCTTTGTCGACTCCTCTCGCCGCGTCTCACCGACAACATTCGCCTCCGTGGAGCCAGACCCAGGCAGAAGGAAACTGAAGAGGTGGAGAAGGTTAGAAAAGATCGCATCGCATCTGCTGCTCTCTTTGTTCCTGCCTTTCATTCTTCATGCTCGCTGGACTGGACACAGGTGGTCATGCAGTTTTCTACCGGTTCATCCACTGTGCCTGTGATGTGCTTTTCTCACATTCACCCATTTTGACCAAAGAAGGGCCAAACTAAACTACTGTAGATTTGTGAACACAGCCCACTGCGCTTGAACATGCCGCACGCATAAATGATCGTCACAAATTCACCAAATTAGAGTCTGCAGCCCACGTTGCTTTAGCAAATGATGGGCAATTTCGACCCGGATGATGGTGACAGTGTGCGTGATGCACATTTTGCCATCAAAGGACGTACACGCAGGCTCTGTGAGGCCAGCACGTCTTCCCCAAAATTGGCCAGTTTCCCGCAGAACAGAACATCCAATATCCGGTCCACACTTTCTCTGTAGCTCTCCTGCTGTGCGTGACGGGCGCCGCTGCGCGCTGGAGGGCCAGAATTGGGTTTTCTACATTGATGACACACACACACACACACACAAACTCACACACGTGCACGTTGCTGACTGACAGGCGAGATGATTCGATCCGTCCCAGTCGCACAGAACATCGTGACGAGATGTGCGAGTGTATGACCCTCACGTCTGATCGGTCTAGAGCTCAGGACAAGGTCGCATTAGCACTGAGACACACACACACACACACACACAATCCCCTTTTTTTAGCAGGCGGGGCCCACCTGTTCGGTCGTGTCTGCGTTGACACCTAACGAGTGACACATCGGGTCGGGTGGGTCTGACTGTACACGTCTGGTCAGGGCAGCTGTGGTTATTCTGTGTCCACCTCCTGTTTTACCCCGTGACCCTCCTGATTCACCCCGTGACCCTTCGGACTTTTACCCCGACAACGAGAGAGAGAGAGAGAGAGAGAGAGCAGCGTCGGGCCTCCCTCCAGCCTCATTTCTATCCGATAAACGGAGAAAGCAAGTTTCCCGGGGACCTCAGCGAATGATTGGGCCTCCTAAAACATCTCGCCTTTTCCGCCTGAGGCATATTTTGTCCTCCTTGAAATTGGGCCGTGATGGCGGATAATCACCCCGGGATTTGCCTGAAAAGAAAGAAAAAAAAAACGCAAAATGGGCAGCGATTATAGCTTGTTATGCTTCGTACGTACACACAGATAGCGGCGGGCTGCTGAATGATTGGATCATTCGCAAAATATAATATAATATTGATCGCGGAGTGCACTTTTTTCCCGTGGAAGAATAAGAAGAAGTTTGTCTCACACAGATCGGTTGAGTCACTCGAGCTCCTTTGCTTCCGTGAAGCCTGTCACTCACTCTCTCTCACTCTCTCTCTCTCTGACACACCCACGAGCAGACAGACTCTGTTCTCTTTTATCTCCTGTGGTTATTTGCCTCTTTCACTGCAGGGCGTGCCCCGCTTGGCTGTCAGAATTGATTGGTGCCGCTGTAAAGAAAAAATACAGTTCTCAATAAACGGTCCAAACCAGTTCCGCGACTTTTCTGCGAAGCCTCACCTCGACTCATGCAGCGCTGGAATAACGTTGATCTTTATCACTGAAGTAATGACATCTCTCCTCGCGCGGACGCACTAAAGGTTTTCAATATTAGGAAGGAGATTAGCTGTATTTGTTTGTATTTGTTTGCATGTCTTGAGCCGTATTCTGAGAAAATAACTATGGAATTTTCTGTTTTTTACGCAGGATGAATGTTGTGACATGTTGTAATATCTGATCCTTTGCCAGGGTGTGTTAAGAGAGAAACATGTCAAGGTCAAACGTGGTATTATTTTGAGGTCTCACAGTCTGTTTGCAGTCATGACACAGTGACAATCCGGGTAGTTGATAGAAAGAGAATTCATTTTACTTTTGTTAACTTGATGTAAGAATTAATGCAGAAGCACAAAAAATAAATACTGGAACTATAGAAATACTCGATACTATATTGTATTGGGTCTGAGGGGTGTAGTTATTAGAGGCATCTACACTACAGCCAGACGGCTCCACCCACTCCCCCAGGAGAGCGTCGGGATCAGGTGTGGGAAGAGACACACCTGATTTCCCCCCCCCCCCAAAAGGAGTGAAATATTTTCACGGCACTGTGGACTGAGCTGTTTTTTCTGTTTCCCGGAGTTACCCCCCCCTCCCCCTCCCCCATGTTACAATACATACATAGTGTGAGACCCGGCCTGCCCATGGGTGTCAGCAGGATATGACTGTATACGTGAGTCAGGCCTAACGCACAGTTAGTCCTAGGAGTGGGTTGTGAAATCTGTTGTCGTGGTTACAAAAAAAAAAAAAAAGGAACAAACAGAGCAACTCGAAATGTCGTCAGTACGTAATGTGTGTGTGTGTGTGTGTGTGTGTGTGTGTGTGTGTGTGTCGCTCTCACAGCAACTGGAAAAACATTTTTGGGTTCACTTTCGGGCTTCCTCATTTGCCCACTTGATGAATGTTAATCGGAAACGGGCAGGAGATGTCTTTGCTGGCAACTCCGATCAACATCTGTGCAGATGTCTGAACCGAAACGTGCCCCAAGGAGGTGTTCAAAGCCGCCGAGAAGAAGCCGATGGAGCCTTCCTCTGTGGAAGGAGGCCTGTGAGCTCCACCGCTCTCTGACAGCTGGGGGTTGTTTGTGGAAACCTGAGGACCTGGAGATGGGATCAGCTTTCCAAACAAGGGGATTTTTTAGAACAACAGGTGAAGGCTATGTCTGTGCATAACACCCATGCCCCCCCAACTGAGGCTTCTTCTTATCTGATCAGTTGAACAATAAGGAAGGAGGGGAGGAAAAGGAGGGCCCGGAGCAACTCACAGAAGCAGGGAGAGAGTTCAACTTGTTTGGAGAACCAATCGTAAAATATCAAGATATTCTATTAAACTAAAAAAGCTAAAAAAAAAAAGAAGAAGAAAAAGACCAAAAAGCCGGAGAAACTTTGGAGAGATAAAGGAAGAGCTGAAGTTTAAAGCAGGCCTGGGGGTGCTGTTGACATGCAGGCGGGGTGCTTACGCCTCATTGTCTGCCCCATCTGTCTGTCTTTATCTCTGCCTGCAACCCCCATAGCTTCAACCCCCCCCCCCCACCCCTCATTTCAGTAAGCTCACACCCTCCATTGTGCTGTGGTCAGTCCCTCCCTCCCCACGCGCTGGGCCTACGACCCACGACCCACCCACAGCAACAGGTGGCATGGTTTACGTGCACGCCGCACACACACACACACACACACACACACACACATATATATACATATATATTTTTAGGCCTTAATCTCCTTAGTTGGACAGTCATTTGGTCGAAGGAGAAGAAGAACAGCAACCACCGACTAAGCTGACATACAAGCGACGTGTTTTACGGGATTCTTTTTCTGTAGACTGCTGTCTCCTTCCTTCCCTGCAGCACACGCCTTGGAACAATAGACAGCGGCGTGTAGGGTAACTCATAAACAGAGCTGGGGTACACACGGGGAAAAGGGAAAAACACTGTTTGTGATGTTGCTGAGGTGCCGGGATGCGGGAAGAGGAAGGTTTAGTGTTTCTCTTTGAACAGGGTTTTTTTTGCCGTTGGCAGGGGCCGTGACGGCCCCTCCCTTGTTTTGGCTCCCATATTGAATCCTGCAGAAAAGGTCTTGTAAAAACACCCCTCGGTGCGGATACCTTTCAGACCAAATTAGTCGAGCAGGTTTGTTCCAAGATGGCAAAAATAAAATTAAAATAAAAAAGGCTTGGCTGGCTGCAGCCTGCGGTTCCCAGGAGAGAGAGAGAGAGAGAGAGAGAGAGAGAGTGAGAGAGAGAGAGAGAGAGAGAGAGAGATGTGCACACAAGCACATCCAACGTGATGCTTTGCACGTGCACACGAACTCTCATGTACTGACAGGGGCTCATTGAGAAATACAGCAGGCTTTGTTTAGCAGCACAATCATGCTCTCGGTCACGTTGCAGATGGTCTTTAAGTAATTCCTTCTTCACAAAGTTCCTAAGCCGTGTTGAGCACAAAAGAAGGAAAACTTCAAGCAGTTTGCTCGCTCCCTCGCTGTAATTCACTTTCCTCTGTAATTCTTAGACAAGAACTGAGAAATGATTACATTTTGCAAAATGAGCCCATCTGTTTATGAGTTACCCTTCACGCTGTGAGTGAACATTTAGCATATTTAAAATCCATCATGTTAACCAATACCTTATGCCTATATAACTACTCTTCTCTTTTCATGTCGTCATGCAACACATCCGCTGTGTGCCTGTTTTGTTGGCAGCACCAGTGGAAATGTGCAAATAAAGCAGCGCTCACAGAATGTAAATGTAAACGTAGAACGCACTGAACGGCTGTCGCCACCAAAAGGCAAAAAAAAAAACGACAAACAAAGAAGCCACCACAGTCACTGTCTCTCACTCCCCGACATGTTTCCACATGCCCCAATTCTGTTCTGCGCTTTGAGTTTGTTTATCAAGTGGTGGTACAATAAGGAAGTGGGCGCACGCTGTAAACCTATGAATACATATTGTGCTTTTAAACACACACACCAGTCCTGCTATGAAGCACATACGACAGATCTTCCATTTACACAAGCTAAGAAACACACACACACATTTACAACGTCTGGTATCTAGTTTGCTAATACTCAAAAGACGTCACTGCCTCTCCTCGCACACACCCAATAATTTAATGGAATCAAAAAGTAGGCCAAGCCTCTGCAGTCACAGTCAAAGACTGCTTTCGTGCCCCAGCACGCCGCGGCAGTTTGCGTGGCGGATCGACGCAATGCCAGAGTTACATTTTAATCCGTGCAAGAGAAGAGAGGGCAAATATATAAAATCTATAAATTTATAGAAAACAAGGGGCTCAAAGAGCGGCTTTAATGTTAAAAAATAAGGGGCACAAAGAAAGCACAAAGAAATTGACTTTCTGCTGATGTTGTCGATGTCAGCCCAAATGTCTCAAATATAGTCACACTGGCCTGTGTTTAACATTTCCAAGACAAGCTAAATCTGTTGGGTGGTTCGGGTGAACCATGGCTCTCTGTGTTTTGCCAAAGCGAGCAGGAAGTAGGATTCAACGCCTTTCAGTACCAACATGTGAAAATAGAAACATGCGAGAGAGAACCAAGGGAGGCAAGAATACCAGTGGGGAGGGGGGAGGGGAGGGGGGGGGACTGACTGCTGTTTCTGTTGAGGTCAGAGCTTCAGTTACAGGGAAGGAGTGACTCTTCACAGAAACCTCGACCCCCGGGGTGGTTCAGAAAAACAACCCTGGCCCGTAAGCTGGGGGGGGGGAGAAGAAGAAGAAGAGAGCGACTACAGAGAAGCAGATATTTGGCTTCAGGGGAGTATCAAGAGTTCAACAACACACGCACACACACACACACACACACACACACACACACACTGGACAATTGAGGGTACAAAGCGGTGTTATTTCCGAGCACCTCCACCATGTGGCTCCTCTCGAGTCTTTATTTACAGTCTGTGCAAGGAGCAGCGAGATAGCGTCTCCTCCTCCGCCACCCGCCAGGTTGTGGCTGTGCTTCAAGTCCTCCCCCCGCTCCCCCCACCCCCCCCCCCCTTTCCTGCTGACACAAGTAGGTCAGCAGAGAGCGCACGCCGCCGTTGGAATGCGTGGCACTGGGCCAACCCATTCCGGGCCGAGACTTTGCTAAGTCCTACTAGAACCGGGCCGAGAGCACGTATCTCTCTCCACCACACCCCAACAGCTGCAGTAGCCTGTGTGTGTGTGTGTGTGTGTGACTGACGCATTGTCGTTATCAGTATTTGTGTCCATTAGTCCACTCGCCCTCCCTTCTGCGGGTGTTTTTAAGTCTCTGTTTGGGGTCATATTAATTAGTGAGCTGCACTTCCATCAATCCACTGTGTTGAGTTCCTTTCTTTTTGTTTTTGTCTGACTAACCCCCTCAGTGATGTCATTTTAACATGTCAAATCATTTAATGGCGTCCGTTTCCAACAATTCTCATGTTTAAAATGATTACCAACGTCTCCGTCTCCGCGCCGTCCCATTTATAACGGGACGATAAGCCGTAAGTTATATTCCCACACTCGCAGGCCGCACTGATGTCGGTGCGATATCTTCTGCCTCTTCCAGTGGTTTTTAGTGTAATTCCATGTAGGTCAGTTTTTTTTATTTCAATTGAATGAAAAGCTGAAACGCCACACTGGGTTCACGTCCATTAACACGCTATAAGCTGGGTCATCAGACCCATGTTTGAAGGCTAGTAGAACTAAAGGCGTCAGTGGCCATTGGTGAAGCCGGGATCAAACTTGATAAATCAGAATTGGGAAAAGGGAACCTGCCGATTGGCTGAGAAGGCGAATGCAAACATCAGTGCCGTGCACACTGTAAACAGCGGTTAAGTCTCTCCTAGAATTATGGTTCCCGTGCAAAGTAATTATTTATCCAATTGCATGTCGATCTTTCACCCGAAGAGTCATATGCGTGTAATGAGTAACATGTCGGTCCCGTGGGGGTTATTAGTTCACCACAGTTACTCATTAAGTGGCCGTTTTTATGTAGGTCATGTCTGTTTTCGCATGTTAAACGTTGTGTTGTTGCCTTATCCTCCATATCTCACTAGCACAGGAGACCCGAGTGTCACCCGGAGGAACACACCGACTCATTCAAACCCTGTTTGGAGTAAACAAATAAGTCCTGTTATGCTGCCATGGAGCTATTTTATGCCTGTAAAGACAAAGCTCCGCATTGTTTGGTATGATCAGGCTTTAATGATTGACGGGATGTTATCTTTGTACAATCACTGGATAATACGTTACTGTGTAGCTTATCAGGATTTTTTTGTTGTGGTAAAGCTGCAAGGCCAGTGAGCCTGTTTACCCAAATGGGTGTGGATGTGTGTGTGTGTGGAAATCTCTTCATAATTAAGTCTTGTTCCCTTTTTTTTTTTTTTTTTTAAGCGGAACACTGCACTCTGTACAATTCACGCCTGTAACAACGTGGCTGCTGCCATGCTAGACTGCGGGGTGCTTGGAACAAGGCGTGTGTGTGTGTGTGTGCGTTGTCACACAGCTGTGTTCATTGTGGTGAAGAAGACGAGCCACAGATCTTCCTGTCAGCTGTTTTCTTGCATTTCCCCCTCAGTTCTCGATCAAACTCTCCGTTTCCTTTTGAATAATATGTCTCACTTTCACACACTACTCCGATTCACTCGTACTCCACATTTCTTGATCGCCCAATTTATTCCCACATCTAATCTCTAATTCCCATCTAATACCCTGACATCATCCTTTGGATTCTCTACCGTCTCCTCGTCGCATCCCTCCCATCTGTTGCCACATGGTGAGCAAATCTCAACCATCAACATAAACAGGAAACAGCTGAGGTCTTTTTTCCTGTCAGTTTCTCGGAACGCCGGAACGAAACCACCAGAAACGAAGCTCAACGCCTCCAACCAACCGTAGGCCGAGGTGAGACGGGGCGCGGGGGGGGGGGGCGCGTGGTTGGAGGATAGCAGGCCGCGTCGTGTTTACATGCAACGGAGGGCTTTAAACGAACACGTGCTCTTTCGTTGGAAACAACGATAAACCGCACGCATGTGTGTTTGTTTTTTTCCACGCTGCTGAGCTGAGAAATGACTTTCAAAGCTGTTCACATGAATTTCAGATAGAAAGAGAAGTTTGACGTCCAGATGTCGTCCTCTACGGCCGCTTTGTGCGCACCAAAGTCATCTTGTGAGTGAGTGTTGGCCAGACCTCATGCAGAGGGCCTCTTGCTGAGCTATATTTAGGAGGCTGGTTCTCTCCCTCTTTCCCTCCCATGTGTGAGTGTTGCCCTGCTGCTTGGGAGAGGCCGACCACGAGGAATACGTTGCCTCCCTGTCTGACCGCCGATTCTCAGATAACCACATGGGGGGGGGGGGAGCACAAATGGAGGGAGACGCGGGCGGCGGTTAGCCAGTTAGCTTAGCGTTCGGCCGTAGAGCGCGTTGACGTCACTGAAAGAAACTGCTCCGATAACTTGAAGCTGCACTAACAAATATCTTTTTTTCTCAACCTTTGGATTAAATGTTAAGTGTAATGTTTGTCTCGAAGTAAAAGGCGTGAATGCTAATGTTGTTCTGTGTGTGCCGGATGTTTAAAAAAGGCAACTGTTTGCAAACGTTTTGCTAGCTGATGGAATGTTTATTGAGGGCCATCTGAGTTCTCAGTTCATTTGTATCCTTCACTTTGTATCACATGACCAGCTATTTTCTGAAGCGGATGCTCGTGTTTTAGACTTGCGATTCAACCAAAAGCCCAGCCAGGCCTTTGAAGCACTCCAACAAGTCACTCTAAACCACAGGAAATGACCAGATCTGACCATTTAGGACTTTAGGACTACTCTTTTTCTTTCTTTCTAACGGACACAGCGACACATGGGCCCTGCGCGCACAAGGGTGCAATACGCGGAGACACACACTCCGCCACACGATTCCCAATAAGACCCCTCACTTTGCCCCAATAAGGCCCTTTGACCCGACTCTGGAATGGGTTCCTCTGCTTTGGGAGAGCGAGGTGATAGATGACACCAGCAGCTCTGAGGAGGAGGGATAAAGATAGACGTTGGACGAGGTGATGCAGAGGGTACGGCGGACGTGGGGGGGGGGGGGGGAGAGAGCGGCCCGAGGAAGTGATATGAGAAGAATCTGAGGGAAAAACAGAAGACATAACCTGAGAGGGAGATAAAGAGGGTGAGTGATGAGAAGGTCTATTTTAGTGTAAAGGAAGGGGAGACGGCACCAGGAAGCTGTGAAGAGATACAAATCAAATCATGCTCTTGATTTACCCCTCGCTTTTAGGTGCAGTCGAAAGACATCTTACCTCCGTATTCCAGTTGTACTGTGTGTGTGTGTGGTGTGTGTGTGAAGTACCAGTGGGGGTTGTTCATTTATTATGACACTGGTGGTGGCTGTCATCCTAACCTAACTCAAAAAACAAAATGGCATCCACAGCATATCAGTTTGCACTAAACAAATCCTCGTCTTGGTCCCCCTCTTGTATTTCGTCCATTGTCCCTGTACGGATGCAGGGATCCTGGCTTTCTGCACGAGGTCCCGTGGAAAAAGCACCCCGCAGTGCCACACAATTTCTTTTTTTTTTTTTTCCCCCCAGAGTTTGTTTTTGCAGGGACAGATTTCTGTTTTCAGTATATTCTCCTTATCTCTCCGTGGTAATCAGCTACACCTTTCGGAGCGCTCTACCTAATCAAACCAGCTGTGCCGGGTGATCTCTGTTGCCATGTGAGTGGGAGGGGAGGGAAGAAAATATTACGCTGCGATTTCATCAGTGCCAAGCTGAAACTCCAATGCAATTTGATGACATTCGCTGCAATGGAATGGAAAATGTAATTTATTAGTGTAGGGAGAAAAAAAATCGATTCACGCTTATGTTTTATAATTTACATAATTATTTAGCCTGCGCCAAGGAAAAGTAGGTCAATTCGTTGACCCCAACAAATACATTCATTGGAATACGAACATTAAAAAGGATCTGCTATCATCCAGGTTGGACTGTTTCTCCGCACAAGCTCATCCAATCTGCTTCTCATTCTACTGGGATGAATAACGGGGTCAAAACATCTGGCTCAAATGACGCATTGCAAAACCGTGTCCGGGGGAATGTTGCAAATATTCTGTTAAACCTGGATCACTTGTGCATTGTGTGACTGCTGGACGGTTCTTTATTCACTTCCCCCCAAAAGGTATTATTTCCCTGCAAAGAAATCCCACTTTGTCCCTACGGCCAGGCGCACCGTGGGAACCTCTGACCTGCGTCCGCGGAAACCGCAAGAGAGAAGAGAAAAAAAAAAAGGCCTCAAGTAAGCAGCGCAGAGAAAACGTGCAGCGAGAAGAAAAAAAAAGAAAAAAAAGAAAAAAAAAGATTAAACGTGGCTGGTGCGTCTCTCGATGAGCCTCTCGCTGACACGTTTCAATAAGTCAAAAACTACAATACCCACACTCCCCAGCTGTCGAGGCCCTGTGCCAGCCAGTGCTCGGAGAGTCGAGGCCCCAGTCCCTCGGCCCCCGCTAAACCAGCTTTTCTAGTTCCGTCCTGTGTGTGTGTGTGTGTGTGTGTGTGTGTGTCGGTCTCAAAATGAACCAAATGTTTTGCTTTTTTTTTTTTTCCCCTGTCTGCTGCTAAGCAACCCAGAGGGAGAGGAGGAGGGGGGGGGGGATTTGAGAGTGCTGGAAAAGATTGCAGTCTTAATCCAAACTCTAGGTTTTGCACAGTCAGCTGGTTCTGGGTGCAGCGTTATTGTGCATATCTTCGCAATGGCACAGTTAGCACTTTTATTTTAATTTTTTTTTTTCACTGAGATTTTGAGAATCCTTTCCAAAGGCGCCATCTGTCGCGTGGAAGCAGGTCAGTTTGCCGCGGACAGAGCGCCGAGTTTTACATGTGCATTTGAACGTGAAGTGATCGAAGAAATTACAGCTCCAATTAGTCTCACTTCTGTAAAATATACTTTTTGAAATCAAACAAATTTAGCAACAAACCTTAAAATGCTAAATCAAAGTCCCTTTGGTTTCAAATTGTAAAGTCATCAAATGTGAATAATGAAATGGCTCACAAGGGGATATGATGCCAAGATAGGAAATCTTTTATTACAGAGAAAAAAACCTTTTCTTCCAAAATATAGAAATCTGTACAACTTCCGCACAATCAATTTACATGAACTGTACAAATTTACAGCAGTTCATCACAACATACCCAAGGAAAAGAAACTGAACACGATAAAGATGTACTGACATGAGATCACAAGAGAGACAGCTTTTCTTCTTGGGTAAGCTCAGATTTTTTGTCTATTTTCTGGTTTTGTACGTAAATAGAAAAAAAAGGGGAACAAACTGAAAAGAAAATAAAGAAAAAAACCCCAAAAAACAACAAAGGATACGTCTACGCTTACAGATTATGGAAACTAATTTTTTTTTTTTCTCCCCAAAACACCTTTGGTCCTTGCCAACACTCCCATCACAAATGGCTTCACTTACGCAAAAGAGTTATCCATGTTAAAAGATGAAATACAATAAAGGAATAAATCTAAAAACATCAATTATTGGCACTTCCCATGTGTAATGTTATGTACTGGACATGCCGTACAGTTACAATACATTCTACAATACGTAAAACTCAAATGTGAAAGTGGCAATAATTCAACTAATCAATTCAATCAATTTTAACGATGACAACAACGAAACGGCTGTTCCCTTCCTTTTTTTTTCTTCATGTCTTAACATGCACAACTTCTCCAGAAGGGTAATTATTGAATGTCCGAGGCCTGAGTTTTGGCAAAATACATTCCAGGAGAGACTCCTCGCGTCTCAAAAAAAACTGTTACACAACTTCAACTTGACATATTTAGTGCATTTTTATGTGCTATTTTACCTCTTACTACTCAAAGCACTCACAACAATGTAACCTATGTGCGCACAAGCTGAATGGATGCCATTTAAATAATAACATTACTTAGGACTTACACCATTTCCTGTGGTGATGGTACATTTGAGGAGGTGTTGAAAGGGGATTTTGGTGTCATTTTTTAAAATTTTTCTATCTAAAAAGAAAAAAAGTCTGTTAAAAGTGTATTAGAAAAAAAAAAAATAGACAAAAAAGGAGGACATGGCAACGGCGGAGTGAAGTGACGATAGCATCTACCAGTGTGACCACGAAATACATCTAAGAGAAAAGTGAGACGGGACGACAGCCTCGCGTCCAAAACGTGAACCGATCTAAAAAAAAAAAAAAAAAAAACATCTCGCCACTTTGACGTGAACACTTTTAACGGAGCAGTGGGATTTTAATAAACTTGCGTCGCCACGGAAACCAAAGCCCGAGGGATCCCGAGCCGCTCTCCACGTGGCCAACGTGGAATCGCTGCTTTTCACAGATGCTGCTGAAGGGCAAGTGGGGATTGGGGTGGGGGTGGGAATGGGGGTAGGGGGAGAAGGGGGGGGGGGGGTTAGCTTGCAGTGCGTCAAAGGCTATAGCTCTATTACCCATGATCCTCTCAGGCTTAGGGGAGCTTAAACACCCATAGCTCTGGTGGGGACCAGCCTGCTGTGACAGATTTGGCCAGCGGGGGGGTAAAGCGCCCCAAGCCCCCCCCCCCCCCCCAATCATCTGTTTTCCGGCCTACTGGTAACCAGTCAACACCACAGCCGGGAGTGAGGTGGGAGGGTCATATGCATGTAAACAAAAAGTTGCTACTCAAACTCAGCCATCAAGTGCAGCGCAATCCAGTGACATGAAAATGGGAAAACAACGACCTGCTTCCCTCATTCTTCATCTTTGATCCACATGTCCTCCGTCACTAGCCCCCCACCCCACCCATAGTGCAGCGTGAGCACGGCAAGCGCATGTGCTGGTTTTTGCGTAGGCAGGGTTGTGGGCGTTTTGGCGTGGGGACGTTGAATGGGTCAAGAAGGGGTGGGTGGGGGGGGGGCTGGAGGGGTTTTAGCTGCCCTGAACAAAAAGAAAAACAAGAGTCCGGCCCTGGCCCCCTCCCCCAACTTCCGAAGCCCCTTTCTCTCACACCAGATCCCCATCCCAACCCCACCTCCCCGCCCCCCTCCCAGAGTGATGGACGACGATATGTGTCACATTAAGTCTACCTGGGGGTCCGCTAGCAGCACGCTGGCTTGCTTTTGCCTGAACAGGAGGTCTGAGCTGAGGGGCGATATGTGGCATTTGAGGCACTCTGACACCCCCCCCCCGCCCGCTCACCAGGAGGGAGGATGCAGGATGGGGGCTATTTGACACCGCTAGGCTGGACTATGGACAGTTGTAAGGCAGCGCACCTCCAACGCACACATAAGGATCCTCTTTCTACGACTATGGGAATAAATGTCAATGCGAACGTAGATGAAAATAGAAGGCCGGTGTTTTTATTTAAAGTTCAAATTAAATTGCTTACACTTACAGACCTCCCTTTGGCCCAAGTCTGACACAGTCGTTACCTGGTCCTAACGGTTTTTTTCTTTCTTTGTTTTTTTTGTTTCATCTGCAACACAAACCGCCATCTGTGTGACCGGGGTGAGAGACGGGTGATGAAAGAACGTTTCCGACATTGCCACCTAAAGCGGTCCCCACGTCAATAGCTCTGAAATGTTCACATATACAGTGTAGTAAAATAAAAAAATCCACAGTTGCGCGCGCGCACACACACACACACACACCAATTTAATAGACCTTTGGCCTACACAACGTGTGAGCTACAGTATGAACCAACGGCTGTTAATGGGGAGGGCGGTGAAAACGTGAAAAGATGACATTCGAATGGATGGAATGCAGGCGATTTTCTCTACATGAAGTATTCATCCCACACAATCTCACGTCAAAGTGCATTCAACGTCAATTCTGGTAGGGTTACGTGACCAAATTTTAGGCGTAAAAATATTTCCCACCGCGCTTTGCTACACTTTGAATTTTGGCGAAGTGGGAGACGACAAAGTGGTTGGAGGAAAAGGGGCCAATATTAAGAACAATGGAAATTGATTGTGATTTTCAACAACATTCATTAACTAGCAGGAGGGGGAGGGAGCGCGTAAGGCCTGCCCTCCCCCAGACAGCTACACACGTACTGGGGGTGTTGGGGGGGGGCGATGGTGGGTGGGAGGGGGGGGGGGGGTTAAGACTGAAAGCCTTTTTCCAGCTTCAAGATAAAGGCAATTTATTCCCTGTGGTCCAAAAGGGGGATCTTATAGAAAATAGAGATGCTTTTTTTACCTTTAGCTTTTACTGTGAAAAGGCTTCAGTCCAAACCGTCAAAAACAAGTGAAAAAGCCAAATTGAAAAACCTCAGAATTGTGCAAATTGACGGAATAATTCTGTAAATCTGTACAAATTCGGTTTTGGTAGTTTTTTTTTTTCTTGCGTTGTTGGGCTGAACATGTACCCATAGTAACCACAAGTAAGAAAGTGCTATGGCGATGACAGCCCCTTCATAGACTGAGCTGCTCGCCATGTAGTTTATGATCGAGGGAGGGTGTTGGGTGGGGGTGGAGGGTGTGGGGGAGGGGGGGGGGGGGGTTCTAGGTTGGTCGTTTAGCTGCCCAAACAGTTCCATTTCCACAAAGCCACTCCTAAAATAAGTGCCCAGTTTGATCCAATAACACAAAAGAAAATATGATAATGGGGTGGGGGAGGGGGAGGTTTAAAAAGATCAAACCTACAAGGTTTCCATCACCTGGACAATAGGCCACATCCTCTGTGTTTTTTTTTTTCTTCTTCCTTTTCTTATTTCTTCTTTCACTATTTCATTTCATTTCATATTCTTAGCTTCAAAAAGGCTCACCCTGATCGGATCGCTCGTATCTGACCAGCCACGGCGTGACCCGGGAAACAAAAAGTTTGCCGGGGGGGAGGGCGTGTGGGGGAGGTGACTCCCCTAACTGGACACAGTCATCATGTTGTAGTTCTTGGAGGGACTGGTTCGGCCCATCACCATCAGTTCCTCCTTGCAGCTGTGGCGGCTGTCCACCATGGGGCTCCCCAGCATGCCGTGGCCCGAGGGGGACCCGACGGCGGCCATCGCCGGCATTCCTACGGGGCAGGGCGCGGACTCGTAGAGGACGCAGATGGAGCCGTCCTCGCCGATGCGGTAGGACACCTCGAAGGGGTCCACCCAGAGCGTGAGCTCACTGGGCAGCAGCAGGTAGAGTTGCTGGATGGTCAGGCCGATGCGCTGGCCCGCCTGCCCCACCAGCGGGTCCATCTTGTGGTTTATGCGGATGCATCTGTAGCCGGAGCCCTTGCAGGGCCTGTCTGGGAACCAGTGGTGCTTGTATTGCTCTGCGGGAGAGACGAGAGGACGGAGAGAGAGTTAAGCGTTTGAGTGATCAATTTTAACATATCAAAATCAAAAAATTAAGAGTTGCAATCCCAAAGAAAAGTGTTGTTGGAGTGTAGGTATGTCTCCAAATATCAAATAGGAGTTAGTTAAGACGAGTAGATCCTAATCTCATTTGCTATTTTTTTCCAAAAGGATAGTTGTAAAACAAGGTTGTGATCAGACGCTTCCAAAAAAAAATGTTTTAAATGCTACCCATTTAGAGATTGTGGGTGTTGGGCGGCCACCCAAAAAAAATAAGATCAAATCTACAGGGCACAGTTGTGTTCAGGAGATGAAGAAAGGGGCAGAAAGCACCACCTGTTCCAGTCCCGATAAGCAGGCATTAACAGGCAGCCGGCGGCACCGTGGTCTACGTGACAAAAAGAAGGCCATTGAATTGCACAATCCCTCCCCGGGATTCGTCGGTGGGGACGTGGGAGGACTCTCCCGTGACTGGCTGAGCAGAAACACCAAACACAGGCTCCGGGCTGCCATCTGGGACAACAGGCTCCGCCTCTTAAAGGGAAAGGACCTTATTTTTCCAGTGCAGTGAAACTAGCGAGGTGCGGGGGGGGGGGAGGAAGTCAAACAAAAACTCTCCTTTTTCCCCCCCCTCACCAAAAGTTCACTTCTGGAAAATATTTTTTAAAACGGACTTTCTAATTGTCTACCCCCCCTTTACTCTGACAAGAAAAAGCTACATTGTGGCTGATGGAAAAACGGGTTAAATAAAGTAGGCCTGCATTCAGTCCAGTGGGGGGTTAGATGCATACAGGTGGCATCTAACCCCCGATTGGACTGAATGCAGGCCTACTTTATTTAACCAGATAATAGCACCCCCCCCCCCCCCTCTGTGTTTAATCACAGTAGGCTTTATACTCCCGAGCTATGGGAGGTACCGCATGAAAGTGAAAATCAGCTCAGTAGGGCCTATTCTTAAAATTTGAGGAGGAGGAGGAAACGGGCAATGCAAAAGCCAGCGGAGGAGTGAGCGTTTGACCCCCACAGAGTTTAAAAGCATAGGGCTGTCCTTGACCACTAGAAGAAAGAAGAAAAAAAAAACATATGGGAGATTCCCCATCGGCTCTGGAGTGCCGCTGATAATGGAGAAAAGCTCGGCCGGCCTGTTACACAACTGCCGAGATTTAAAATCCGGCCGCTTGGCCCAATTTGTCCCCTTCCCCCCCCCCCTCTTCTCTCCTCACAAAACAAGGGTAGCAGTGGCGCCGCTGGCTCTTCAGCAGGCCGACGCGATCGCGGCGTCTCCGGGCACAAAGGGGCTCTCCGGCTGGCCTAGTTTTAGGGAACAACAAGCCACCACGGTGCCACCACACCACAAAGTTTCCTTCTGCCACCCGCACAAAAAAAAAACCCAGACACGGGACATTTCTAATGAATTGGTTTAGTTTGGAAACACGTTTCACTTGAATCCACGTCGACAAAGGGCTGATGAACGAGCTGTAAATATACTGCAGGTTTAAGTTTTTTTTTTTCTTGGCCCTCCAGTGGATTTCCCCTCCATTTCCCTCACTGATTACACTGCCTGCACCTTTAACCCACCACAAAAACATCCCCTCCCCCACGTACCGGACCTCCCAGGCAATACTTCAACTTTTTGTCTTGTTTACAAAAACACACACACACGTCGAGGGTTTATCATTTTTGGTGGAAAAAAAAAAGAAGAAAAGAATTGCTTTAAAAAAAAAAAAACAGTCTGTCAAAATCCATTTTTTTACACAGGCAACAGTACGGCCACCTAAAATGAAGTATTATGGGCAAATGCATATTTATGGAAATGTGTACATATATTGTTTTTAATAGAGGTGAGCTCCAGGGAATGTAGGTCATCTGCTTAGTGGACGGAGCGGTGCAGATGCAGAGCAGCTTTAGAGCTCTGCGTGGAATGTGTTGACAACAGAAATTAAGACAATGCGCGAGCAACACTGTTGGCTTAAAAAAAAAAAAAAGGTAAACCTCGAGGGGGGATTTTGGGGGGGAATTTTTACTACTAAAAAAATGGGAGACATGGTTAACTTAAATGTAAAAAAAAAAAAATTTTAACACCAACAAGGTCATTCAGTCACAATCGGAAACACGCGCACGACGGTTTTCAGTCGGATTCTTAAGTATAAACTAAAAAATATATAAATATACGTGTTCTATGCCAGTTTCGTCCGATGCATTACGTAATGGAGCCGCGTCACTCCGGGCGGTTTGGCTCAGATCGGAGAGCTTCATCGACAGAGACGCGCTTCCTCGTTAGAGCCCCCCATCCCCCCCCCCCCCGTTGTTTTTTCCTCTTCGAAACAAAGTAACACATCCAACGGCTTTCGGCTCTTTCCAGAATACATGTACATTATCGCATTGCAACATGTGAACCGTCGACCAAATGGCGAGATCAAGATTCCTCGTCGTGTTTACTCCTTCCTTCCTGCCCCCCCCCTCCTCCTCCTCCCCCTCCTCACAGCGGTGCGCGGTGGTACTGACAGCGATACTCCCGAGAACAAAGAAAGGCTTCTTCTGAATCGTCCTCGGCCCGATTAAAAGACGATTCTAAGCATTCGACGCTACAAAGAAAACCCAAAACTGAACTAGTGTCCCATGGTGAAGGGGGGGGGGGTTGTTTGTCTCCCCACTGGTTCTCTTACCTGACAAAATGTCCTGTAAGCTTTGGTTGAACGTTTGGACCTGTCGATCGTTTACGTGTCCTTTTACGCGCAGAAATCTCGAGAGAAATCCGACGGCGGCGGTGATCTCCGGCTTCATCGTTCCTCGGGCGCACAGGGTATGCATCGAGAAACGGCAACGGGCGGCGATCCGTGCGTCCTTCGTCGTCTCTACGTGTTCGTTCGGCCGTTTCTCTCCGCTTCCTCCGCGCAGCGATCCTGGTCGTCGGGCTTTTTCGTTTTTCCTCTTGGCATTTATTAGTCGAGGTGGAGAGTGGGGGGGGGGGGGGGTTCTCTTTGAAAGCGAGTGCGTTCGCCGGAGGTGGTGGGTGGGGGGGGAGTCGGTGCGTTGGGGGGACGGTTCGGTGTTGCGCCTGTTGTTGGTAAATACAGGAGGAGGAGGAGGAAGAAGAAGAGAGAGGGGGGGGGCGGTTGGTCACTTGGTGGCACGTCTGGCAACCCGCCGCGCTCGCTTTCCTCCACCAGAGTGAAGCTCCGAGAGGGTCGGAGCGGCTTTTTATAGCGCCCCCTCCTCCTCCTCCTTCTCCTCCCCCCTCCGCTATCCACTCCGTCACAAGCTGCTACAGCAACAACAGCTCACCCAATCGCCGGTCCCCGCCACCGTCTGACGAGCCGCATATAGGAGGGGCGCAGCGTGCGCGTCACCGCTCTGAAAATAAACAGAGGCGCACGGCGCGGCGTTCACTGGCCGTCGGAAATACGCGCGGCGGCGGGCGGGGGAGGAGGAGGGGAGGGGGGGGGGGCAGACGTGGAAACAAAAGGCAAACGACGACAAAGAAGACGACGCAGTGGAAGTGGAAGTTTTAAGTCCCGACGGGGCAGCGAGTAAAAGTCATTTGCGTTTTAAACTGTACGTTCGAGTCCGTAAACAATCCGAACTATGGGTGGTTCGGGGACGTCTCGGGTTGTGCGTTGGTTCTAATGGTTGATTCGGTAATGATCTGCTAACTTTACCCCGGAGAGTAAAGTCAAAGCATTAGGATCCACCATCTATCACCTTTTTAGTATTAACTGCCGTGTTTTACGGATAGGTTTTTATTTTTTTAGTGTTGTTTACGTCCCACACACAGAAGAGGGCCTTCCACGTCTCCATTTTCCATAAAGAGACACGTTCCAACAGGTCGTCCTGGTGGCCTTTTGGAGTTAAACACTCCCGAGCAGCTGCCTTCGTTTCACACCATCCCCCCATGATTCTCCTCCCTCTTCATTTCAGCACTCTTTTTTTTCTACTGAAGGCAAAATACCCTCCCACAAAGAAACACATGACACTGTGTTTACGTCTAGTCCTGACTTCTCCTTTTTCACGAATCACGTCCACAGCAGGCCACCTTTTTGTTTGTGTCCAACTTTTGTAATGTGAGTTTGCTTCATGAAGTTGTGTTCGTTATTATTTGCAAGCATCAGGTCGATTGTCTGTTTATGAGTCAGGCCAGACACGGTGTGTGTGTGTGTGTGTTGCGTGTTCCTCCACGTGTGCAACAGGAAGAGCCTCCTTCAACTGAAAGGGTGCGTGATCCCGTCGAAAAACGCAGATGGAGGCGACCAACTAGCATTGTGTGTGAGGGGGGGGGGGGGGGG
Source organism: Pungitius pungitius (assembly GCF_949316345.1). Classification (NCBI taxonomy): domain Eukaryota; kingdom Metazoa; phylum Chordata; class Actinopteri; order Perciformes; family Gasterosteidae; genus Pungitius; species Pungitius pungitius. The sequence continues at coordinate 3,678,849 of NC_084901.1, forward strand.
GGGTGGGAGCCAGCGGCATCTGCCCCCTTCTTTTTCAGAGGCCATTTCCTGTGAAATCAGTGGAAAAGTAGACGGTGCTGCGCTTTGTTTGTTGCAGACACGGTGAGGACGGCCCACTCCAATCAAGGTGCAAACCACACTGGTCAGCTCCCAGACCCGGGAAGGTGGACTAAAAACAAAAAATATACACATACGTGTGTGTGTGTGAGAATGTATGGGCAACAAACACTGTAACTTTAAATATTCTTCAGCATTTGTCTGTTTTCAGCAACTGTCTTTGTTTCAGGGGCACAGCTCTCACGCCGTTGCCCACTGACCGGTTACAGAAGCAATGGAAACGTCTGCCTTTGCACACGCGGTGGTTTGAACGCAGGAGAAAGTTTCATCTTCCGCAAATGGCGCCGATTTATGAAGAGATTGTTTTTCGGCGTAAGCTGCCACTTTTCACACCACTCCCAAACTCCTCTTGTGATATCCACAGCGGTGGAGTGAAACGTCGAAATGTCTTCAAGCACAAGGCGAGAGGTCACCGACCCAAAAGTAAGTGGTCGACATATGAGACCAGACACTGGAGCGATGAGTAGTTCCAGCCATCCGAAAATGACATGATTATGTTTGTACTTTATACTTATTTTATTTGCTTTAAAAAAAAAAAAAAAAGGAAAATGTTTTGTTCAGTTCTGCCGACAGTGAAGCTGGATTTAATGGTGTTTGTGTTGAAGAAATGCACGGATAAAGAGTTGATCTATTCTTTTCACACAACCATTAAGTTTGCTCTAAATGCTTCCCTTTTAGTCTGGGAGTTATTTTTCTGACCGATGTTTTCATAATCATCCTTTGCAACGTTCTATCCCGAGATACAACAGCCACACATTCTTCTCAACCATTCCTTGAGCGTGGTCCACATAGCGGCTCCATGTGTACAGCCGTGTTGTCGTAAACATGAAAATAAAATCACAGGACCTGACTTTTTTCCAGAGTTGGGCCACGTGACACCACAGAAGGTTGTTTGTGTCGGACGCGTTCTCACATGCCGCAGAAACATCACCACTGGTGTTTACTGTCAAAAGCCCCCCCCGTGAATAGAAACACGATTGTCTGAATCCACAGCAGCCCGCATCTGAAAGGAAGTTAGCTTCTGTCGCCATTACCCCCTCCAGGACCCCCCCCCCACCCCCCTCCCCCCTCCCACAACGCAGGGGAAGCGAGGAGAGCGCACATCTGTGTCGCACACAAAACATGCATGTGCCTCATTGCTTACAGAGTGTGAGGGGATGGGGGGGAGTTTTTTTGGCAGCTCGCTGGGGGG